>NC_080546.1:51755408-52072408 GCF_028640845.1 Ahaetulla prasina | reverse complement strand
GAAAGTACAACAACTGGAGGTTCTAAATACAGTAGATATAAAAAAGTCTACACACTCCTGTTAAAATGCTGGTTTTGGACATGTAAAAAAATCAGAGCAATTTTGAATGAATTTATCTTGGTCTAATTTTTTTACATCTCAGAAACCTGGCATTTTAACGAAGATGTATGGACTTTTTATATTCATTGTATGATCCCCTACCAGGTTAGAAAGAATATAGTCTCACAACAAACTCAAGAGTTTAGGGCAGGGGTCTCCAACCTTGGCAACTTTAAGCCTGGAGGACTTCAACTCCCAGAATTCCCCAGAATGCTTTGCTGGCTGGGGAATTCTGGGAGTTGAAGTCCTTCAGCTTAAAGTTGCCAAGGTTGGAGAGCCCTGATTTAGGGCATTAAGGTAATCAAGTAGCATTCAGAAATTAGAAATGGATTGATGATTAATACAATTGTTATACTGAGATTACATGATAGGATCACTTTACCCAATCATAGTTTTGGCTGCAGACTGAGTGGCGACCAAAGTTGGTATGAAGGACTTTGCCAATATCCCAGTCAAAGAGTAACTAATACACTTAACAGGTGAGATTGATCCAGCAGTCATTTCTAATGAACAGTCTTCTAAATTAGATGAAACCACTCATGTACCACATCACTACTCAAACAATTAACAAAAAGGCTGGGTGTATATTCTAAACCTGCTGGCCAAAGCAGCCTGATGCCTCTATCGGTGAAACTGACCCATAGAACCTCTTTTCATAACTGGATCTAATTTCACTTGTTTAGCCTCCTTTTACCTGTTAATTGATCTCAGACGTTACAGACTTTTATGGCTTTCACAGAATCAGATGATAAGTGACTCAGCTGAGTTTTGCCCTTAGATTTCCACTGAATATGCTTGAAATAAAGTCATCTACCATCTGTTGAAAATCACTCTGTATCACCCTGGATTATCTCTCCTCACAATTTCATGTAGACAAATTATTTGCCCAGGTATACAACAGTATACTTAAATGGGCATTAACTGCAGGTATTGGATTTACTTCTTTGTGCTTTTCTATTTTAGTGTTTAAGTGGGTGAGGAAGACACTAATTGCACTAGTTCAGATAACTTTTGGAAGAACCATCAACAAGTGAGTGTGCTATTCTTCTTTTGCTTCTAAAAGTACTATCTAAGAATTAGTTGTTTGATGTATAAGCAGTCAGAAACAATCCAGATAGAGGTTGTGATTGACCTGATCTTAAAAACAGACAAAACTTGTTTCTACAGATTTATTTATTTAAGTACAAATAGAAAGATTTCTTTCTAAGGTGTGCTACATTGAATGATGCCATGAACATTCTATTCCAAGCTATCAGAAGTTGTGCCAAGGAAGTCTGGATTTGTGATCTCTATTGATTTGAATAGAAATATTATTATCCCATGTCTAGAAGTAACATTAATGAAGAAATAACACTGAAAGCAGTGCAACTAACTTCTGAATATAAAGATAGAGAATTGCATTGTACTATTTCACCTGATACAGCAGGAGTACTTGGACTGGAAACAAATCTGCTTGAAAACAGATTGAGATAGGCAGGAACCTGAATTCTTCAACAGATATCAAATGTATATCTCTTATAGTACAATTATGAGATATGAGAATGTATGTAATGATAAGAGTTTATAAGCTAACATGTTTCCATAGAACAACACTTCTGAGAGACTTTGAAATAAGGTATACTCTAAATCACTTCTAGCATATGATGCTAAATCCTGAGTTACCTGGCCAGGGGATGTTTGATCATGACTCCCTTTCTACAAGAAAATGCAAGACTATCTCCAGAAGTTAATGAGTTAAACATGACTTACAGGAATACAGTGCAGGGTGCAACCTGTTTCCTATGTAGATTATAAAAGAGTAAGTGCTATGGTGCAGTTGGTTCAGGGAAGAGGAAGAAAGTTCTGGAGATGAGGAAACAATTGTTGTTCCACGTTTATAGTGTTCAGTGCACTTTGGCAGATGATGGGAAGCTAACTTGCTTCAAATTATTAAATGCCATGAACAGTAGACACAAGTGATACTTTCCCTATGATTATACTTTAGAATACACAACTCTAATTTAGTGAATAGTGTGTATTTTGATCAGTGATTGATATTGAGAGTTCTATTATACTGCTCAAAGATAGCAGAAAGTGATGATGATGACGATGACAATCATTTTGATGGCAATTTGTAAAATCCTCAGTAGGATATAATGATGGGAAAATAATAGATAATGAAAAGTTAATCAGTTAGACAATTGAATAATGTATGTGGTAAAATTACTATCCTATGCATGGTTGATCAGTCATTGATGAGCACTGAGTGATACCTAAGAGCTGTGGCTTCTGATTACATTAGAGGCTCAAAACTGCTCTAACTATCTCTCTAAAAAAAGAAAATCAAGGTGGGACCAAAGTAAAATGTAGACATCTTTACTGTTCTGTAGGACTATACAAAGCATTGCAGTGGGCATTTGGTGAATCCCATTGGCCCAGCTGCACCAGGAGTTCTGAAGATGTAGTTGTTTTAAGGTCTCAAAGAAAGGGTTGTCTCTTGCTTCCTTGCAAGGGTATGGTTTGATTGCTTTGCACAGCCCTCTGTTTAAGGCAAAAGGGAGTTCTTCTAAAATACAATTTTAGAAAGTTCTAATGGAAATAGAAGTGCAAAATCATTAGCTGCTTTTTCTGCTGAACAGGCAAATGAGCAGAGAAATTGTGTGAATAGCAATAACTTTTTTTAGCTTTAATGCTGTGAAACTGATAAAAGAGAAACCTCAGAAATATTAAGTAAAACAAGCAAATCATTTGTTTCAGCAACTAAATAGTATTGAACTCTATGTTAGAATTTCAAGCAGACCTTAAAATGCATAGAAATAGAAATTTAAAATTATCCTTTCTCAGTCTGGTGTCCCTGAATGTGATAGGACTGTACTATCAAGCAGAAAACAATGACCTAATCAAGGAAGTACCACAGAGAAGATCACATACTCTAACAACACTGGCAGGGCAAGCTACAGCTACTGCAAATAAACAGAGCTAAAGTGTTAAATATATTAGATAAACCCAGACTCATTAGCACTAGAAATGTTCCTTTAGTTGGGAAATGAAATGTCTGCAGTCAGTGGAGTTCAAAGGGTATTAAGGACTCCACAGTTCCACTCTGAACTACACATATTCTCTTCTGTTAGGACCTGTAATTCCTAGACCAACTTGTGTCATCATCTGAGGTGAAAATAGTCTCCAGATAAATACTGGAGCTCTATTTTATTGATATAGGCTATAAGAACAGAATCTTGAAAGCCTGACAGTATTTTTCTTTTTCTCCTCCTTAAATCGAAGAAAGTTAAGGCACAGCAATTAAACTTTTTTCCAATATTTTCTTCCTTTCCTAGATTTAATTCATGTTTTGCTAGCTGCTGTATTCCTTTTCCAAAGTCATCTCTGTGGTTCCCTACAACTTGGGGAAAATTGATCAAATGACCCCACCCTCTTTCCAATTCACATGAATAAATGTAGACCAAGGGTAGTCAACCTTTTTATACCTGCCGCCTACTTTTGTATCTCTGTTAGTAGTAAAATTTTCTAACCGCCCACCGGTTCCACAGTAATGCGCTGTGTATCGTCGTCTGCGCATGCCTCTTGCGCATCGTGGATTGGGTGTGCTTGGGGGCCCCCAGCTACCAGCTCTGTTTGTCTGTTATAGCTGGGTGGTGTGGGGGGAGATGCGCAAGCTGTGCTCTTTTGTTTGCGGTCGCACTATAGCGCCATTTAGTTTCACTAACGTAACGTGAACTAAACTTATGCATGGGCGATATAAATAGTATATTTTCAGAAATTTAAATTGTCACAGGGAATTTTATGAAAACGTAATGAAAATGTTTTTAAATAATGCTATGAACATTTTTTTAAAAGTCAATTAAATTAAAAAAAAGGAAGTGCTTCAATATCGGACAAAACCCCTACTGCCCACCATGAAAGCTGGAACGCCCACTAGTGGGTGGTAGGGACCAGGTTGACTACCACTGATGTAGACAATTAGCATAGTCTATTTTTAATAAATCAGAAATACACGTACTTTTTAAACAGTACATTGGTAAGTAAAAATTGGCAAATGCTGTTTTGCAATATTAAATTATGTATGATTTACTTCACTTAGATTACATCATACTTACAGCATTCCAATTCTATTTGTAGAACTCTGAGGTGATAGAGAATTGTATTGTGTCAAACTATAGATTGACTACTGTGCCATTTTTAAATCTTACCCTTTTTATATAATAAATGTGTTACACATTTTTAAAAAGTAGTACATCAAGAACTATGTTTATTTCTGTGATTTGAACTTTAAAACCAATTAAAAAATACATATCCCTGATTATTAAAATGTGGTATTTTAAATTGCAGTTAGAAATGATAATTTATTTTATTACTATAATTATAATTATGGTAATTATTATTGTTTCTACTATAATGTATAAAACATTATTTTTCAAATTTTGCAAACTTTAAGATATGTGAACTTCAGCTGCCAGAATTCCTCAGCCAGCTGAACACTCCTGGTCATTGTCCTTGTTTGGATTATGGAAAGCTGATATGAACAATATCTCTTAAGGTTGTTCCATCCAAATTGCACTTTTGCTAGATGTATATATATTTAGAAAAGAAGAAGTAGATTAACACATTTTTTTCTTAATGCTTTTCCTCCAAGACAAATTCGTGACACTGTAAATTGGATCTTCAGTGAGCCAATGCTTGTTTATTATATCAATATATTTCGAGATGCATTTTGGCCAAATGGGAAACTGGCATCCAGCACAAAGCCTATAAGTGAACAGCAAAGTAAAGAAACAAAACAGAAAGCACAGCAGAAACTACTTGAAAACATTCCAGGTGAAATATTCTGATATTATTTCAAAATGAGAACATTATTCTTTTGTTTCAAATTTTTATTAAAACTGTTACGTTTTTCAGTATATAAAATATAAAAGAAAATGAAAATAGTGAGAAAATGTGGGAGGAAAAGGGGAAGAGGAAATGTGCAGGGAAAAAGGGAAAAAGAAAGGAAAACATTGACTTCTGACTCTTAGGAGTGCAGTAGAATAGGATAACATTGCAGTCTCAATTTTTTTCTTTTACATGCTAGCATATATGTTCTTTGGATAGTAGAGGTCAAATTTGATGAACAAACCTTTTTAAGTAAATATTCTCCTTGGCCATCTAATAGTAATAGCACTTAGACTTATATAGAGCCGTGGTGGCGCAGTGGTTAAAGTACAATACTGCAGGCTACTTCTGCTGCTCACTGGCTGCCAGCAGTTTGGCAGATTGAATCTCACCAGGCTCAAGGTTGACTCAGCCTTCCATCCTTCCAAGGTCAGTAAAATGAGGACCCAGATTGTTGGGGGCAATATGCTGACTCTGTAAACCACTTAAAGAAGGCTGTAAAGCACTGTGAAGCGGTATATAAGTCTAAGTGCTATGCTATATACTGCTTCACGGTGCTTTACAGCCCTCTCTAGCAATTTAGAGAATCAGCATATTGCTCCCAATAATCTGGGTCCTTATTTTACTGACCTCGGAAGGATGGAAGGCTGAGTCATCCTTGAGCCTATCAGGATCGAACTGCTGGCTGTTGGCAGAGTTAGCCTGTAATACTGCACTACAATGACTCTTCCATGATATTGAACTTCAGAGTGAGGAGAAATAATTTAGATGACAGAGTACAGGAACTAGAGATAGTTGGACTTCCATAATTCCTTTTATTCTATTATAGTAGTTAGATTTACTATTTTGTTGGCATTGCACCCAGCTTGGATCTTTAGATCATTACACTACTGTGGATATATTTCTATTTGATTTTACACTGTATTTTTAGATTATATCGCTTCATAAATGGTTGAAAGTATTAAAATCAGAGTCAAACTTTTTTTAAAAAAAATGCTTCTTTCAGACACGCTCCAAAGTCTCGTTGGACAGCAAAATGCTCGTCATGGTGTAATCAAAGTGTTCAATGCACTACAAGAAACTAAGGCCAATAAGCATCTTCTTTATGTGAGTTTAACTCAAGACTGTGAGGTTGCTTGTTATTTAAAACTGATCCTTTCTCAGATCTTAGAAGCTTCACTGTCTAATATACTGTTTCATAGAACATTTTTTTAAACTTGGAATGGGTGAAATCCACTTAAGAGAATGTAAAGTTCACACCTGTTTTCTTCAATTTCTGGTCCTTCTCTAGCTGGGTAGTAGCTGAAGCAATGGAAGGAAATGGGTTAAATCAAATTAATTATAAAAATAATTTACTAATTCTTGAGATCGCCTCAATCATACTAGATCTAGAAGTCTCTGTTTGTCAGTTAACACCAATATATGATAACAATTTGGCCCTCTACCATACTAGAATCACCTGGAAAATGGGAAGATGATGGACAGCTGTGTACACACCTGCAGTCGTGCATATTGTGTACTTGATGGTACACAGAGCAATCCTATTTGAGAACAGGGAGCTTTCTGTCTCTTTATTGAGAGACCTTTTCATTATACTTCCCTACACAAAATATTCAGATTCATTTATTTAAAGTTGGTTGCAGATCAGGAAACATGCTGGGCTGGGCAGTAAAAGCTTTTACCTTATTTGTAATGCTTATACACCCAGCCTTCCTGTAACCCCTAAATTGTCCATTCTGGGGTCCCCAAGATGTCTCTTCAGAAGTAAATCGTGCTTCAGTGCTCGAGTTAATACTGTGATATTTGATGTTCTAATGTCAATTTAGAAGAAAAAAAATACATTTCAATTTTTTTTCTCCTAGGTATTATTGGAAATGCTGCTACTTGAATTGTGTCCTGAACTGCGAATTCATTTAGAGAAGGTTAAAGCAGCTCAGGTTTGAATGTCCAGGTGAATTGTAAGAAGAATGTCTGTTGGTAATAATAGACATTAAACATTTCCCTCTTTTCCATAGAGGGTTGACTGAAAACTTCTGAGAATTTGTATATTTTTCTCTTTTTTTAGATTTACACAAAGCAAAGAAAAGCAGACTTGAAAAGAACAGATGATAGGATAGAATGCCAGCAATGTGTAGTTTCTGGCTTTTATTTAACATGTTATATGAATAAATCTCTTTAAGATACAGTTTGAATGTGAATGTTAATATAAGATATATGAAATATAAAATATTTTAAACATTTACAAAAGGCATTTGGCTTTAGTGATATCTTAATGGATGTTGTACAGTTATTTTTTTCGCTGAGGATACTGATTGTTCCTCTATTTTCTTGTGTATTGATGAGCCTTGTTGTGCAATATATGTAAAGATACTGTGTAAATTTTACTGCTTTTATTTTTACCAAAGATTTTCCATAGTTTGCAGCCTTTGTAAGCAATAAATTATAAAAATAGAGCGCACTGCTTCATAATTACATCTCTCATTACAGTTTGAAAGTTGGAGTGCTGTTTCAAAGAATTGTTTTTGTTTGAACACGAAAACCAAAATTTAGCGTTATCTTGAAATAAATTGTGAGTGAATCAGCCTTAAGCAGGATATAAATACATTATCATCCTAATAAATTGAAGTGCAGTTAAATCACTCAGCTTACTTTGATGTTCTCCAGGGTATGTTTTCCGTAAAGTATCCCTTTTAAAAGGGCTATTACACCCTTATTTAATTTTATGTCAAGGTTGCCAGTTTAGCCATTTAAAGAACAGATAAGAGAGCTGTTAAGTTGTTAGAGTAGCAGTTTGTATTCTGAACTTAATTTATGAATGTGTCATACTAAAAAAAATACAGTATTTTCAGATGTGTATGTCTCAAAGACAGTATTACCAATAGGTGCAAAGAAAAGAGCCACTATCTAGCAAATATGAGACAAGTTGATCTTTTTATATTTGTTTTTTAAAAAATCCTAACAATTTACACATTAAGCAAGTTAGCTTGTTCTTTTTAACAGCAGTGAACCTTAAGCTATGATTTTAAATACACAGATGTGTTGCAATGCATATTATGGTAATTAACTGATCCAATGCATAAAGGCCTGAATTATAATCTACTTTTCTTCTGCAATGTATTATCTATATATCACCATTGGTAACCTGTGTCTACCAGGAATTTCAGGGCTTACTGATTTCAAGTAATTATTCAAATAGTCTAATTATAGTAGATATTGATTTAACTATATGCAAAAAAAATTACCAAATAATTTTTCAGCAACTATGGAAGAATGTTTTAGGAAGTCAGGGCTTTTAAAGGATGTTTTAAATTTATTTTTTAAATTAGTTATACATGGGTACACTGCTAATTTAGTGTTCTCAGTGTTCTTTCTAATGTGCAATGAAATATTTTTATATATATTGGGCAAACTTTTTTCATACATTTTATAGTAATCAAAAATAATTACTAAATCAGTATACAACTTGTTAAAACTATATTATTTTAGGCAGTATAGCTAAGTAGTCTATATTTCTTCAAGATAACTGAAGAAGTCCTGGCACTTTGATATTCACAAACTGAAAGCACTCTGATGTGACAAATACTCAATGTTTTCCTGAGTGTTTTTGGGACCATTTTTTTTACCTAGAAGACAGAATCCATATAAAAATTATGTGGAGCTATGTAATAGACTGGCTACATTTTCCTTTTGTTTGCGTCCAACCTCACAGTGCATCATAAATAAATAATAGGTTTTCTATATTTCTTCTGTCATTTTCTTCAGCGTCTGACGATGCCGTGTGCAGGATTACCTACAGTGATTTCTATTCTTTTTCAGTGTATGAAAGAAGCTGGTTTAAGTAAATGAATATTTTGTTTGTTTTCTTTGAAGTGTGTTTATGCTTTCTCTTTATTCCTTATCTCATTCTATATAGAAATGATCTTGTTTGAAATCAGTTTTGAGAAACACAAGACAATTGCATTTTCTAAACCTCATGATTGCAGTCTCTAAACCTCATGATTATGGCAGAATTTATCCTTAAGCTAAGGACTGGAGACTTCCTTTTTCATCTGAGAGGCTAGCCAAACTTTCTTCACTATAACTACAAAGGATCACAAGCAATATTATGTAAGGCAGAGTACCGCCTTAACCAGGGGTGAAATCCAGCAGGTTCTGAAAGGTTCTCGAGAAGCAGAGAATTTTTGAGTAATTCAGAGAATGAGCAAATACCACCTCTGGCTGGCCCCAGAGTGGGGTGGGAATGGAGATTTTGCAATATCCTTCCCCTGCCATGCCCACCAAGCCATACCACGCCCACCAAGACATGCCCACAGAACTGGTAGTAAAAAAATTTGGATTTACCACTGGCCTTAACCAAGGATAGCTGATTGCAAATGCCTTCAGAAATGTACTCAATGATCATCAGTCAACTTTTATTATATTAATAGAGTTAAAGAATAACTTTACAAAGTAATGGTATAACTTTACTGAAGGAAATTTATATTCTTCTGAATGAAGAATAAGGGAGACAAAAGTTTGTTAACATTAATCAGAACCTGAAAGAAACGTGTTGCTTAGATTCAGCGAAATAATATTCTAAATTCTCCCATGATTTGCAGTCAGCTCAAGATCAGCAGCTAAAGCAGGATCCAATCGACATGCCTTTAAAAATAGACAAAAATATATTCTAAAACATAAGATTGATTGTGTCTTCTACAAGCTCACTGTGCTAGTAGATATTGTTTCCTAAGCTTCCTTGGGTTAAATCATTAAACTAAAAATACGCTTTCGATCTCCTTAATCTTCCATTCCCCCTTTTTTAATCTCTCAACTGATATGGCAAGGTAGCTTTCCCATTTGGAACATCTATCATGGAAGAAGTTAAGCTTTAATTGCCAGATTTAGACTGGATTTAACATTTTTGCCCATTTATCAACTTCTTTACAGGAACCTAGGATAGGCACATCTTTAAAAATTTTAAAAGCATCATTATTATTATACTTAGATTATAAATTCACTGCATTATTGCTGTAGTTAAAACAAAGACTGGCAATTGGTTATTTTATTTGATATCTGTAAAATTAAAATAATTGATTATTTATAGAGGATGGTCACATTTATTCCACAGAAAATGTCCAATTTCAGGCACAAGGTACTTAATTTTTTAAAAATTGAAACAAAACAAGGAACTGAGTCAAGAATCTACTAAATCATAGCGTGACCTAGGTTGGCTCATTTCCCCCATATAATCTTTCAAGAAATTCAAATGCTTTTGTTTCATTTTTGAATATTTACAGCTTGCCATGTGGTCTGAGCTTGGAGAAAAAGTGAGTGATGTTAACTACAGTATAGTTACCAGAAACAAGCCAGCTTCAAGCCATAGCTTATAAAACTATTTTGTTCCCAATAATTTTAAGATTAATGTTTATGAAAAGCCTCTATAAACTTTCATTAATCTAAAAATGGAAGTGAAGAAGGCAGGGAGTATATGAACCTGGGAATATGGTAGACTTATTCAGAAACTGGTATTCCCTATGCTTAAGATTACAGTGTCCTTCAAAACAGCATTAGTGCTGACTGTAGAGTATACATGCTTTTGATAACCACATGAATAGTAAGAGTATTTGCTTAGAATTTGCATGATTATGTCTGTATCATCTATCTTAAAGTAAGTTTTGAAATCTTCCACATCAAGTGGCAGTAAACAACAAATGGGGCACAAACTTAACTTGCCTCAAGTAAGTCAATTGGATAATTGAATAACATTGTTATTAGTTCTTTTCAGATGTGCTATAAACAGTTTTTCATGTATAATTCTGTTTCATATATCACAGATAAGCCTAACAGTAAACTTAAGGAAGTAAACTCACATCCAATTAAAAAGATAGAGCCACCCTCCTCTTACCTTAGAATAATATTTTTTAGCTGCTGCTAAATCTTGTTGGGTTCCTCGGCCAAGCTGGAGGCATCTGGCCAAGTAGAAAGAAGCCATTGCAAGTCCTCTGCTTATGTAAAATGGAAGACAATCTGTTTCCTTTGCTATCTTTTCAACATTGTCGTTTTCTGTTACTCTATTTGGAAATGCATAATAAGGTAAAAAATTAGTAATTTCAGAACACGAAAGTATAATTCAAATAATTACTAAGAACTTGTTTGTCAAAGTCTAGACTTTTTGTATAAAAGACTAACAGGGTTGTACCAAAATATGCCATAGTTTATAAGCCCTAAATTCATGTACAGGTAATCCTCGACTTATGACGGCAATTGGTCTGGAATTCTGTGATTAAGTGATGCGTCTGTAAAGCACAACCATATTGCCTAGTGATGGCAATTCCTATAGTCCCAGTTGCAGTCATTAATTGAATTCCACAGTTGTTAGGTGAAGCAACTTCTTGCTTTCCACCCCCAAGATCACTGGGGAACTCAGCAGGAAGTTGCAATTTCCAAGCAGGAAGGTAAGTGGCTGCTTCCAGGTAGGGAATAAAGTGAGGGATTTGTGGGGATATAGGGAAGGGGTAGAGGATTCATGAGAACACAGGTTAGGGAGGGTGTGTGAAGGTACAAGGGAAGCAGAGCAAGGTCAGCAAAAGAGTCAGCAAAGGACAGCACATTGGTCAGAGACAGTTTGAGGGCCCAAGAGAGGTATTGCATAGGCTGGGGCGGGGGACTGCACGGGAGGCAGCACAGGTCAAGGAGGGTGTACAAGGGTGAGAGTGAAGCACAGTAAAGATTGGGGGGAAAGGGCAAGTGGCCTGTGTGGTGCAAGTGCAGGGGGGCTGGAGAGTGTGTGCAGGTGGGAGACTCTTATCCAGCAATTTGCAATCTTCTCTGCTGGGGAAGTGTGTTAGGATTCCCCATTGACTTGGGATTGAAGGATAAAAAAGTTGGGAAAAAGGCATAACTTTGTTTTTATAAATGATACACCAAAATTATTGGCAATATCTATAATGCATAAGTAGTTCGTGAACATAACAGAACTTGCTGTTCTGGCCAATTAACATGTTTTATTAGAGAAAAGAAAATAAGTAGTACATTTGTTATTTTGTTCTATTTACATTCTTTTCATTTTCTTTTTGTTATTGTAAGCTGCCTAGAGTAGCCTCACTGTGAGATAGGTGGCGGATGGATGGATGGATGGACCCAGCCAGCCAGCCAGCCAGCCCCTTGAATTGGACCTGGAAGCAAACTGGCAGCTTGTGGAGCAGACTTGTAACATGTTCTAGGAGCACACATAACTGCCTGCACCATTGCATTCAGTACCATTTGAAGCTTCTGGATACTGTTATAGGGTATAGAACGACTTGTTTTGACAATTAGGATACATTGCAGAAAAAAGAGAGTCACCAGGTAACTTAGAGAAAGAGGTAAATATACAATTGTACTGTACTTATAACTACTGTAACAAGATCAGAAGCGACTTTTTTATTTTTTTCTATTTTTTTCCTTTTCACAATTTAGATTTTTATTTTTTATTTTTCCTTCTTACTTTATTTTAGATTGTATTAATTTTTCTTTTTCTTTTGAAAACTTTCAATGACATTAACATTAAAAAGAAAGCAGAGATGTTGCAAATGATGATCACGTGATCCCAGGTAATCAGTAATAAGTTGTCAAGCACCCAGACTGATCGTGTGACTATGGAGATGTTCAGATGGCAGGATCTTCAAGAAGTGGTTATAACCATCATTCATTCAGCACCATCGTAACTGAACAAATAATCGTAAGGTCGAAGACTGCCTGTACTTAAGAGTTTTTATACAGTTATAAACTATATTCAGAATTAATGTAGTGTTTAACAATAACAGAGTTGGAAGGGACCTTGGAGGTTATCTTAGTCCAACCCCCTGCTTACGCAGGAGACCTATAGTAGGGATGCGAACTGCTGAACTGACCTTTCTGATCGATATGCTCAGCATCTTAGCCACTGAGCCACCTAGCCAGGCACCAAGCATAGCAAAAACTAATTGTTTATAGATATGAAAAGCTCTTATATAAAAATCTTTGTGCCTTTAAAAGCCACAACAGGAGAGATGTTAAAATGTTATTTAGTTTTAATAATGCATTATTTTTAATTAATATACATATCACATAGCATCTGAAATACATATGCTGACCTCTTGCCAATTAGGTGCAAATGTTTAGTTGTCTGCCCACATAAATACTGGTGAATTTGACTGATAATTCCTTTTTCCCAATTAACTTCCCCTTAAAGAATGAACTAAAATGAATTCACCTTTTGGCAAACTCGGCCGCTTTTATAAAACATTTCCTCTTGTAATAATATTCCACCAGATGGCCTTTAGCATAGACATTTCCTCGATCTGATGCCTGATTGAGGCACTCCAAAGCAGCCTTCAAATTGTGACGTATGCCATGTCCATGAAGATACATAATCCCAAGGATGCCTTGAGATTCCAAGCTTCCATTCCCACAAGCTTCTGAGTGCCAAAAGAACGCCTGCATAAAAACAACTTTCCAAAAATCATTTGGGCAGGAAGAAGAAAAGGATTTTTGCTACATTCAAGCTATGTGGACTGATAGATACAGAGCCAAGGATTATGCTTTGGGTTTAATAACTGCCTCTGTAGCTACCCAGAAATATTAAGATTGATAATCTTCAAAATGGCAATGATACTGTATATGTAACTGACATTCTTTAGCAGTTGCCTGTGCTGTTTAGATAGGAAACAATCCTACATTTCATTATTCTGAAAAAATGAGATACCATAATTTGCAATTTAAAATGAACGTAATGTTCTTCATGCACATAATTCTATTTTCAGGCTGCCAGATAATTTTGCTTAGGTTTTAAAACAACAGTGAAATATAGTACTATTTTTTTTAGCCAATAGAGAAGATAAATCACTGAAGAATGTTGTTTGAGCCTTTGACCCAAAATCATCCAGTGAGATTCTGTGGCTGATGGTAGATGAAACCCTGGGTTTTCCTCGTTCTGGTCCAACTCCTTAATCACTATGCCTCATTGGGTCTCTAGTTCTCTTCATCTGGCTGCCTTTTTTTTACCATTTCCAAATGGAAAGACACTCCATTTGGCCAGTTGAATGCAGGGCTTGGAATAAAACTATTCCAAAGAAGAAGCTACCTTTTTAAGATCCTTAGCATGTGCTGAATACAACATTCCAAGTGCACTCTGAGCCTTTACACTTGCTTTTGGGTTCCCATGATCTGCAGCAATAATCCATAATCTAGAAAACAATAGTAACAATGATGTGATTAGACTATTCCTTTTTTCATTCATAGCCCTGTGTAAATTTCTCAGATGTTGTAAAACGTATTACAAAAACTATCAAACTAATTAAACAACCCCACCCAGCATAACCAATGCTAAAGCATTTTGGGTGTTATAGGTCAACATCACTGGGAAGACCACAAGTCTCTTATTCATGCATTGGCATCAAATTGGAAACCTGACCTTTACAAAAAAAAGGTGTTTCAGAACAGGATTTTTTTTTATTGTGAAATCATTCAGTATCAATCCTAAAACTTAGAGGGAGCTCTAGGCAACTTCCATTTCTAAACTTCCAATATTTTCCTGCAATTTCTGTTCTCCTTTCAACTGAAAATCTATTTAGGGAAATAAATAACAGCTGTGAACTTATTTTAATTGTTAACACAAAGAGTTCTCCATCTTGAAGCACTCAAAGAAGTGCTTTGGGGACCTTTATGTTGAAATCATGGCTCAGACTATATTATTATAGTTTGCTCCAAAACAGTCAGGCTGATATGGCCATACATGGATGCATTATAAAGAAAGGTTACCTTTCAGCTTCTTCTTCAGAAAATTGAGTCCCACGTCCTTCATAGTAAGCTCGGCCAAGGTTGTATGCAGCAGCAAATTTTAAATGTCTTGCTTTAGGGGAGTCAGAGTCAAGAATCTTCTTCATATATTCAACTCCTTTCTTCTGCAGGTGAATCAAAGCAAAGAATAAGTGATCCTGTCAAGACATGGATCACTTGTGAACAAGCAGCCCACTTGCATGTCAGACCAAGTCATGAAAGGGTCTGCTGTTTGAGATGAAATGTTACAACATTTAATTGATGGAGATATGATGACAATAGCAATTTCTATTGAACAGAAACCAGAGGAGGTGTGCCTAGTTGAGATACTTGGTGATTTGCAACATAACACCCCCCCTTCTTTGTGGCACCTTTCAAATATTGGAACACTGCTATTGTGTCACCCCGATCCTTCTTGTCATTAGACTAGCCATACCCAATTCCTGCAACCGTTCATCATATGTTTTAGTTTCCAGGCCCCTTATCATTTTTGTTGCTCTTCTCTGCAAAAGTCTCAACAACTTTTTAATAATGTGATAACCAAAATTGGATGCAGCATTCCAGATGAGATCTTACTAAAGCTTTGTAAAGTGGTGCTAGTACTTAACATGATTTTGATTCTATCTCTCTGTTAATTCATCCTAGGATTGAATTGGCTTTTTTGGCTACTGCACACACTACTGACTCATATTTAAATGATTATCTATCAGGACTCCAAGATCCCTCTCACTGCTATTGAGCCTGGTTTCACCAAATCTGAACCTGTGCTTTTTGTTTTTCTTGCCTAAGTGTAAGATCTTACTTTTCTCTACATTGAATTTTATTTTGTTGGATAAGGTCTAAAGTTCTAGTCTGTCGAGATCCATCTGCCAGCTTAGTGCCATCTGCAAATTTGATGAGTTCCCCTTCTATTCCTTCATCTATTTATTTATTTATCTATCTATCTATCATCTATCTATCTATCTATCTATCTATCTATCTATCTATCTATCATATATCTAACTAGCTTATGGAAAGTACTGGGCCTAAAATGGAACCTTGGGATACTCCACTGCTTACTTTCCTTCATGTAGCTGTAGTTCCAAGGACTACACGTTGAGCGTGATTTGTCAGACAATTACAAATCCTTCTTGTGATGATGCTGTCTGTCCCACATTTTTCTAGATTACCAAGAAGTAGGTTATGGCCTACTTTGTCAAATGCCTTACTGAAAATCCAAGTATACTATGTCCATTGCATTTCGCTAGTCCACTAATTTAGTCACTTTGTCAAAGAAATAAGATTTGTTTGGCATGATCTGTTTTTGGCAATGTTGGATTATTTCCCACAGAATCATTGTAGTTCTGTATTTTGCATATGCCATATAGGCAATTCAATATTTTGTAGCTATCTCCCATGTTCTGTACAAAGCTATTTGTAAAGTGAAAACAAACCTTTAAGATTTCCACCACTGCATTTTTGTGTTTCCTGTGCTTACGTAATTAAAAAATGCCTGTGTTCCTAAGAACTCTGAGAAAAATACATGCAAACAAATGCTAAATCTCAATACAGAACTTCATATGTTGAATCATGGAATAAAAAGATTTGCAGTTTCATTCCCTTTGCATTTTTCTTGTTCAGAATTTGTGCTACTATTGAATAAAAACTTATGTATATTATTTATTTATGAAAATTTATTAATATCTACTTTCTAGTTGCAACTTACAGAATCTGGAGTAGTTCCCAATCCATCGTAGTACATTACACCCAACTGATACATGGACTGAAAATCCGTGTTTTGTTCAAAATACAATAATGCATCTTCATACCGTTTCTGTACCAGGCACATAGAAAATCAAATATTTAGGACTAAATCAGCTAGTACATCTTACAGACTGTTGAATCTTTCAGAATATCATTCCTATCTAGATAATATATTCTTAATTTAAAATAATTAAAAAAGTGACTAAGCATCTTAAAATTTGAAATTAAGTGCATCAAGGATAGTAATACTTCATCAAATGCGAACAACAGTAGGACCTGAAATGATAAGTAAGTCTGTGAAGAAGAAAATTATTCTCAGAACATAAACAAAAGTCTAACAGCAAATAGGTTCCTGGATGGAAACCTTGCAAAAGAGTCAATTGCTTGGATCCAAATTCTTGGATCTGCATTTGCAATAAGATAAATGCATATTTCTCCACTGAAGCTATGTTGTAGAAAGTATACTTCTACATACTTTCTGAATGCTAGGGAACATTAGTACAAGATTGTTATTACACCCAAGCGTCCAATCACCTTGGCTGCTATATGAATAAGGTTCCCCTTGAATATATGTGCTAGTCATTCCCGATTCTAGGGGTGTTCATCTCTGTTTCAAAGCTGAAGAGCCAATGCTGTCCAAAGACGTCTTTGTAGTCATGTGGCCGGCATGACTAAACGCCAAAGGCGCACGGAACACCACGGAACCTTCCCACCAAAGGTGGTCCCTATTTTTCTACTTGCATTTTTTACGTGCTTTCAAATTGCTAGGTTGGCAGAAGCTGGGACAAGTAACGGGAGCTCACCCCGTTACGCGGCACTAGGGATTCGAACCACTGAACTGCCGAACTTTTGATTGACAAGCTCAGTTTCTTAGCCACTGAGCCACCGTGTTCCTTTCATTAGTTTTTCAGTTTTTTATTAGTTTTTCCTTTCATTCATTATTCACTATGTGAATAGCACACACTAATTAGACCATTCTTATCATTCTATATGGTTCTTATGAAATGAATGACAGCATCCTTGTGGGCACATTTGTTGAAAATATCATTGGCTTTTCTGTGTTAAAAAAGGGGACATTGTGCAAATACTTATTAGTGACCCTGGATTCCTATTGTCACTCAAATTGGAATCCTTGCAGCACCCAACAATCCAAGTAAGCGTGACAAATGGTGGAGAATACTTGGGAACTAAAATTTTAGTAATATAAGTGAGTGTCACAGGCTGTCTACTCCTGGATTAGAATATGGATGCATAAACTAAGACCACACATCGGTATTTGCAACCCATATTTATTGAGCAAGACATACAGGCCTGATTTACTTATTATTCTAAATCAAATTCAGAAATGTGTGAACCAAGCCACTAGGGTAGCTTTCTATATTAATTACACTAAAACTATTTTCTCACACTTGAAGCTATTCTACTGTGTTGGAAATATCAAACTCCCCAGTTAGTGAGACCAGTGAAGTTGGGAATTATAAATGCTACCATTTCTAGAAAGCACAAAATTGGGAAAAAGTTCTAAAATATTGACATCTGAAATTGTCCTTAATCCCTGCTTTTGATGCGGTCTCCCTCCAGCATTCTTTACATTCTTTTAAAAGTTGTAGAATTTTACCTCTTCAAAATAAAGTTGCCCTTTGAGAAAATATGCCAGTTGTTCTCCATCTTTCATTCGCTTTTCCAGAAGTTGTTCAGCCTTTGCAAATAGAAAACTATGATCAGAAGCCCCTATTTAAAAACAGAGACACTGCTGTGGTTGTTTATGAGATAATCAGCATATAAAACAGATTTGGGAAAGCTTTTTGGACCAGAAGATTTATTTTTTCTTAATGGACATTTGTTGAAGTTATATATGGGATGGAAATTAAACTCATTTGTGATAAAGGATGAACAGAAGTAGCAGCATGAAGAGGATATAAGGAGTTGGATCCAGGGGCCTGGTGACTTGATTAAGCTGGCAAGTAGACAGATCTTAGGGGTGCCATCCCGATTGTATTATATAAAGCCATATTAAAAACTCAGTTCTCATCTCAGTTTTCTTTATATTTTTTCCTTCAACTCTGTGCTGTTTTAAAGATCCTGTAGGCAGAGAAAATGGCCGCAGTCCAAAGATCATTGAGCACAACATGTAACTATGCAGATGGTTTCTTAGTTTTGAAAATAATGGTCATGCTGTGGAAGAAAATGGGCACATTTCCCCTCTCTTTACTCTGCAACTCAACACTGACTGCACTGCCTGTCAGGAAATACGCATGAAAATGCAGTCTATCATTCATTGTGCTATGTGTATACCATATTTGTAGGTGGAATACTTTTAAGAGGAATCTTACTCAGAAAGCTTGGATTTTTGGCTGTATCCGTGTGCCTAAACTTTAACATAATTTGAATGTAAACTTGACATTTAAATGAAACAAAATGGAGAAAAAACTAAATGAAATGCAAGCAGGAGTCATTGATCACATCAACAATTATTACTTGCATGTAATAACCAGTTGCCAAGCATCTGAATTTTAATCACATTGTTCGTAGGAATGCTGCAAAGGTCATAACTGTGAAAAATGATCATAAGTCACTATTTTTGTAAGTCACTGTTGTAACTTTGAACGGTCACTAAAGTCGAGGACTACCTGTATTTATTTTCTAAACAAATTCAATGAAATATATTTCCCCAACAAAGGGTTAATGCCTTACTGAGAAGCATTGGGATACTATTGATATGTCTGACCCTACAGAGCTATTCATATAATAGAGGAAGAGAGGAGATGTAGGGTGGTTTACACTGAGAACTAAATCAAAAGGCTCAAATCTGCCATGGTTTTATAGTCTCATTTAGCTGTTAAGTAAAACAGGATTTTATCCCATGTATAATAATTAGCCAGAATTTTCTGAGTAGTGTTTTTGTTCTGGCTGCAAGTAATAGAGAAGACGGAGAAAAAAGCATGATTCCCTGGAAGATTAGCTCATTTATAGAGGGCAGCAGCATAAGCCCTCTACCTTTCTTGACAAAAAGAACTGCCATTTTAAAGAAGAGAACCTGTGACGCTTTGCAAAAAGCTCTCTTCTTTTTCTTGGCAGAAGTTCAGGCTGTTTATTACAGCTCTTGTAATCTTGTTTTTCCATTTGTTCAGGAAACAAGAGTATGACTTCTTATAATCAAGTACTATGAAAGTATCCCTTATCCCATGATTAAAAAAAAAAGAACTGAAAGCTAGAAAGTGTATTCTTTTGTTACCTTGATTGGATAGCCATTGTAAACTATCAAATTCACTGGTGGACTCCTTTAAAATGCACTGGAGAACAGTCTCAGTACTATGTTCACGAGGCAGAGGTTCACTGGTTGGCTTCATTTTTCTCTATCATTCTTGTCTAATAAAAACTGAGAAACATACTCAAACCTTGAGAAATGGTTAATTGCTTCGCCTTTAATCCCCCTTCCTTAGTATACCAGCTTTTTTCCCCAAAGAGTTGCTTCTTATTTCTAATTAGAAATCTAACTGATTTGTAATTATATCCTATTGACTTCATTGGGTAAGCATATTTACATATTCATTCATTCATTCATTCATTCATTCATTCATTCATCAAACTCATGATTCTGGATTGCTATCAGAGTTAAAATATAAAGTCACAAAAAGCAGAAAAACAACAACACACATAGAAACAATATCCATCATTAAAAACAGACCCACTATTCACAAAATAACCTAACTGATGCACTCAGCCACATGCCTGATGATAAAGAACTAACCATATACAGGTAATCCCTGGGTGATAATGGCAATTGGGACCAGATTGCCTGCATAAATGATGCAGTCGTAAAGCACAATGTCATTGCTTCGTGATGGCAATCTTGGCAATTTCTGTGGTGTAACCCCAAGATGGGTGGGTTGTTAAGTAGGATGAGACAGAATGTCAGGTAAGGAGCATGGGCAGGTTGTGTTGGGATAGGACGTGCCAGGTGGGGGAGGCCAGGGACATCCTCTGAGAGCCAGCACAGCCGCTAAACTAAATGAGGAATGCCAGAAGAGGACCTGGATGTCTGGGCTCTTAATTTTGCACCCATACTACATTGCTGCCTCATATTCCAAATGTGATTAAGGGGTTGCCTTTGTAGCGAAATATGCATTTTTTTAAAGTCTAGTATACAACTCTTCGACTTTTTATTCATTGTATTACATCTCACCTCTCTTCCAGAGGCTTAAAGGGTCTTCCCAGCATACTTTATTTATTTTATTTTTCATTTTATTTAATTTATTTGTCACTCGGAGACTTCTAATTGTATACTACTGGAACAAAAATGAGAACATTCTTTGACTTCCAAAATTTTGACTACAGAGAATTTCTAGAATTACAAGATTTTCAAGAAGGAGCAACAGTGGAGGGAAAACACACCTAGCAGTTTTGCCAATTTTACATTAACTCCTCCTAATCCTCGATTTACGACGAGAGAGAGAGCGAATGAGCAAAGCGCTTTCCCATCTCCATCAAAACTGTTCCACGAACAGGACACCGCAAGAGTTAACCGTCTGGCTCTCGCTTTTTAAAGTCCTTTGGATAATCGTTACTTGGAAACGGGGTACTTGGATTGCTGACAAAAGCGCCGCGAGAGGAAAAACAGGAGAAGAAAGCAGCAAAATGAGCCCGCCCGATTCAATTCCCATCAATTGTGACTCACTGAATTCACCGACGGTGGCCATCGCGAATTGCGCCCTCCCGCGTGTAGTCGCAGGAAGCCGAGACATAGGCCGCGCGGTAAGCACGCGTCGCTTAGCAACGCTGGTACCAAGCATTTCCCCAAAGGCCCACGCCCTGCCATTGGCCCTCCTTCTCTTTCACGGCCACGTGAGCATGCGCGCACGCTGACAGAGAGGTGGGGCAGCGAAAGGAATGGAAGGCTGATCAGTGGGTGTTCAGTCTCGTCAATCGGGCACTTTAGCGGAGGAGTTGCTCGTTGTAGAGCCCTGTTTTTCAACCTTGGCAACTTTTAAGAAGTTTGGATTTCAACTCCCAGAATTCCCCAGCCAGCCATGATGCAAACCGGTCCTCGTCCTCTAACCCCAGCTATGGAATAGTGCAGGGCTCTCCAACCTTGGCAACTTTAAGACTTGTGGACTTCAACTCCCAGAGTTGAATTCTGAGAGTTCAATTCTGGGAGTTGAAGTCCACAAGTCTTAAAGTTGCCAAGGTTGGAGACCCCTGGAATAGAGCAAGCACCTCTTAAAAATAGTAGATATTTCTTCCAAACGCGTATACAACATTTGGTATAGTCCTGAAAGCAATCTGAACGAGTGTACAAAGAGGTGAACTTGTAAATAGAAAGGGAGAGGGACTCAAATACTAAACAATAATGAGGGGAAGGTGCAGTAATCCTCATTTATACTTGACAAATCTTGTCTGACATAATAGCAATCTAAAGACCAAGGGAGAAGTAGAACTTGAGAGATACGATTACAGTGCTCAGCAGAATAATTTTATAGCACTTTTAAGATTTCTTGGTAGCACTTTACTTTGGTTGTTGGATAGTGTTATTGATTTTAATGAATTACTAGGAGTCTGGCAGCATACAGACTTAATAAAGTGTTACCTTATTTTAATGAGCATTAAATAAGCATTTAAACAACAATAAATAAGCATTTTCTTGGCAATTAAGAATGTAATAAAATTCAACCATAATTGCTTTCCCACAAAAATGGATATCCAGCAATAAAAAGGGAACAATATTAAAGGTATTAAAAAAAACTACTCCAACCTCAGAAATTTAAAAATATCCATAACACTTACAAGCTAATTGGCCCAGAAGAGAAATGTTTTTCTTGGTACAACCACAGAACTGGGAATAGTTTATCTTTACATTTCCATTTAAAAATTAACTGCTGAAATCTAAAAAATAGTTGCTAGATAAACGTAATGATAATAGGGCCTCTTGTGGCTCAGACTGTTAAGACAGTCTGTTATTAATACAGCTGCTTGCAATTACTGCAGGTTCTAGTCCCACCAGGCCCAAGGTTGACTCAGCCTTCCATCCTTTATAAGGTAGGTAAAATGAGGACCCAGATTGTTGGGGGCAATAAGTTGACTTTGTATATAAATATACAAATAGGATGAAGACTATTGCTAACATAGTGTAAGCCGCCCTGAGTCTTCGGAGAAGGGCGGGATATAAATGTAAATAAAAAAAAAGAAAAGAAAATTTGATTGCTGCTTTCATCAGAATTTGATCTTGACTTGAGGGCATTGTATCTATTTTTTTTAACAGGTAAACCATGTTAAACTTGAACATAGTCATTCCCTCGCAATAAACAACATGCTAAAATTTTGAGGCATTAGTACAGGTAATTCTCAATTTATGTCCACAATTGAGCACAAAATTTCTGTTGCTAGATAGATTTTTTAAAGTAAACTTTGCCTCATTTTACAACCTTTCTTGCCACATATGTTAAATGAATCACTGCAGTTGTCATGTTAGTAACACAGTAGTTAAGTGAATCTAGTTTCCCCATTGACTTTGCTTGTCAGAAGGTTGGAAAAGATGATTACATGATCCCAGGGCACTGCAACTGTTATAAATATGAGCCAATTGCTAAGCATCTGAATTTTGATCATGTCACCATGGAGATGCCGCAATGAAGTGTGAAAAATGGTCGTAGGTCACTTTTTTCAGTGTTGTAACTTTGAATGGTCACTAAGGAAACTTATAAGTGTGAGCATGTATAGAGGAAGGAAGATAGCAAAAGAAATATGGCTTCACCATATTTCATTCTGCTTAGAGAAAGTCTGGAAATCATGATAAACATATATGGGAAACTAGAAAGAGGAATAGAGCATGAAGAAAGAGGAACAGCATGAAGAAATAGTGCATATTTATAGCCTAGAGTTGTAGAATTTGTCAGAAAAGCTAACGATCAAAATGAACAATGAAAGTCCCCACCCCCAGATATATTCAAAATACAAAGAAGAGAAAATAATTTATAGCATAGCTCCTCAGTGCAGATGGTAATAGAATAATAACAAAATTATTCAACTTCTTTTTCTTCTAAGTCTGTTTTGAGAACAGAATATGCTTTCCACTAGGCTACCGTGAGGAGCTGATTGAAAGCTTGTTGGAAACCGAATAATTGACCTTGAATTAGTTCAGATCTTCAGGCTAGATGTACTGTAAATGAATCTGAAGTACAGATATAGTATAGTGATCATTAAAAATCAGCCTGAATTTATTTGGAACAAATCACATTTCACTTTGGGTAACTTCCTAAATATATTGCCGGAATACATCTAGATTTCTTCAAAGCGATGACAAGATACTCTATATTAGGAAGCTAGATGACTATCAGCTAGATGACATGTCTATTAGGTAGACTCATTGCTGGCTTGAAAGAGTGTTTGGAGATGGTGTGTCATCTAGACCAGGGGGCTCCAACCTTGACAACTTTAAGACTTGTGGACTTCAACTCCCAGAGTTCCTCAACCAGCAAAGCTGGCTGAGAAATTCTGGAGTTGAAGTCCACAAGTCTTAAAGTTGCCAAGGTTGGAGACCCCTGATCTAGACAGAGGAGAGATGCCAGAAGGTTCAGTCCTAGGGTTTCACACATTTTAATTAATTGCTTGTGAAGATCCTGACCAAGCAATACTTTATCAAATTTGTAGATGACACAAAATGGGGCATGATAGCAAACAGAGTAGAAAACAATAAAGATTCAACAGATTTTGATACAACAAAGAAATGGGTTGAAATAACAGACCGAAATTTAATGCAGGTAAATGAAAACATTTAGGAAACTATATGGAATGGTGGATACCTGACTTGGTAATAATATATCTGAAAATCATCTTCAAAGAATTACAGATAATCACAGATACTACTCAAATATAATTCCAGGATACTTTTGTTCTCTTTGTGAAAGACTAATTGGAATCAGTACTACTTTTAGAAGGACAATGTTGAATTGAAGCTGTCTTACCAGAAAAAAATAAGAGAGAGAGATATGTTTAGCTTTTAGAACAGATGATTAAAAAGAGAATAGCACTTTCAAATAACTGAGGAGGCAGCAGATAGAAGACTAACATCTAAGCTCCATCATCCCAGAATGCCAGATACAAAACGATGTTGCAAGATTTTGGCAGATTGCTAGAAAAACTTCCTAACAAAGTAGTTCATTAGAGAAACAAATTGCTGAGGAAGGTGAACTTATCTTGAGCTGTCTGAAAAATAAATCTGCTTTGTGTTTCTGTTTATCTTTAAAACTGCTGTTTGCAGATGCTCCTTTATAAATTCGGTATATAATGCTCACAGTTTGTAATAACTTTTATCTCTTCACCTTTTGAAAATTAAATTTTGGCAGGTCACACATTAAATATTAACATTTCAATTTCTCATAGATTTATTCTTTGTTGACTGGCTTCAGTTTATTCATCTCAAATTCCCAACCAATTGATTTTAGCTTCTTGGACATTAAATTTATACAAGCCAAAGCAGATGTTTAGGAGTAAGCTCTACTGAAGCTTATGTAAGCAGACATAATACAGAGTATAAATGTTAATATGAGTTGCATCTTTAATATCTGAAGGGTGCTAAACTCTTTTGAAACATTTTGCCAAGACAGTCTGAAGGAAATCCATCAATCCACTCAGGAATTAACTGGTGTGGAGAAGTAGGATCACATACTTATGCTCATATATATATATATGCTTATATATTATATATTTATTTTCATGCTTATGCTCATATATACTGTTGTGACAAATAAAATAAATAAAAATAAATAAAAATAAAACTTCGAAATAAACATTAGTACTTCTTTTAGAAGAATAGTTGTCCTTCCTTGTGGGTGTAGTAAAGGGAGGAGTTCGAAGGCAGAGCCATCAATGGGTTGACTGTTGTGTATGTGTGATACGTGCCTGGTTGCATAGTGCTGCATGGCTGCTCCACCTGTCCTCAGTTTTCCTGAGCCCTCCTATCTCATAAGCATAACAAGTTGAGAAAAGCCAATCATATCCCCAGCCAAACAGACTGGCTTGCATGTGCTCTTGTTTGTGTACGTGCAGAAGCCGGTTTGCTGCAGAGAGGGCGGGACTGCAGCCAGAGTGAGTGTTCACAAGCTGACGCTGCCAGTCTTGGAATCAGATACACTAGCATGCACCACGGAGCTGTGCTCAAGAAGCCTACTACCGTTTTTTTTGGTGACAAGTCTACCGAAGTAGAGCAAAAATGCTACTATGGGATGCCAACTCAGAGGTAAGGAATAAATTCTGAAAGGGTGACTATATTGGAAATTGCGTATCTTTTGTAATGCTTGCCATTTCTTACTCCTTTGTTAATGAAAGAGTGGTGAATTCACAAAAGGACTATGCTTCAAATGCTCCTCTGTTTTATAGCCTCATGGCCCGAGTCCTCTGCTGGAAGCAGGGACGGAAGTCAATCTAGCTGCTGCTGCCTTTGTTCAGTCACCAGCTCATCTGGCTGCTGGTGAAGGCCATGCCTTCTTCCTGCTTTGGCAACTCCAGACAGGAGCCAATCTGAACCAACAGGTACATTTTCAACTTTTCAGATCATGTAGCTGCAACGGAGCCTGACTTTTCCACTGTCTGAGACTATGAACAAGGCAAATGTAACGTGAAGACACACCTGAGTAGTTTAGAACATTCTGCTTTTACTTTGGCTAGGATTGCCACTGAGTATGCAGTAGTACTAAATGAAGTATTGTGGTCCTGAGAATAGAAAAATGTTTTGTTAAGATATGTTTGTCTTAACTTAGTAACTTGTAACTAAGTTAGTAACTAACCAATACTACTTTTCAAAGGACAAAAATAAAACCTATTATTTTCAAACTAAGTTTTTAAATAAGTTTTAGTAGGCCCAATCCAGAAGAGTGCATGTTTTTTTAGCTCATCCTAATGGATAAAGTTTTTTTAGCCTGCAAATAGTATCTACTGAGACAAGATTTTGGGATTGACGATCATATTACACTTGAAATTAAGCTTATTTAACCACCACCATCATCCCTTTAAATATTAACACTGAACAATGATGAAGTGATTGGATTTACAAATAAAGTATTTATTCTTCTTATTTAGGATTGGCTTGGAGAAGCTCCCATCCATAAGGCAGCTAAAGTTGGGAGTTTGGAATGTCTCACTTTACTCGTTGCCAGCCAGGCCAACATCGAGTAAGTGCATCCTATACTGATTTCATCAAATAATTTCACTGTTTTTTTCATTAAATTATATTTTCAATTGATTGTAACTTTTTCTCCTACTCTGACTTTCTGAAAGGCTGCTTGTGGCAAGCTACTCAAAATGTGAAAAAGCTTGCCTGGTTTGTTTGTTTATTTATTTATCAAACACAACAGTATAAGTATAAGCCTGAAATAACCATACGAATTGGATACAGTCAAAGGGAACATTAGGACAGGAACGGTAGGCACGCTGGTGCTCTTATGCATTCCCCTTCAGCTTTGAATTTTAGACTATTTTACAAAAATATCACTTTTGCTAATTGGGTGCAAAAAGCTTCAGATTATTTCTTTTTAGTAGGTGTATAGGCTCCAATTCAGTACAAATACATTTATACTTCAATCCACAGAAATTGAGAGAGCTTAACATTATATATAACTTGTGTTCCTGAATTCAACAGAACAAGCATGATCATCAGTTACTCACTGAGCTTAATTCTACTTATGCGTAACCAGATACTAGTCTACTTGCAATTTGTTTCGTATGGAACTTATTTCTAGCATAATACAGGTAGTCTTCAATTTACAACTACAGCTGAGCCCAAAATTTATGCTGCTAAGTGAGAAATTTGTTGAATTTTGCCCCATTTTATGACTTTCCTTGCCATATTTGTTAAGTGAATTATTGCAGTTGTTAAATTAGGAACATGGTTGTTAAATGAATCCGACTTCCCCATTAACTTTGGTTGTCAGAAGATCACAAAATGGGATCACATGACCCTGGGACACTGCAATCATCATAAAGATGAACCAGTTGTCAAGCATCTGAATGTAAACCATGGGGTCATAAGTATGAAAAATAACCATTTTGCTTTTTTCAGTGCTATTTTAACTTTGAATGGTCACTAAATGGATTGTTGTAAGTCGAGGACTACCTGTACATGGTCTTTTTCTTGAAAAAAGATCTCTGGATTACAAAAGGGCTTGTCAGTAGATATTCATACGTTTGGGCTGTAGTGTTTCAACTCAATATTGTATCCAATGTTTTTTTAAAAAAAAATTCTGGATGGTCAAGTTGTATGAGAAATGGAAGATTGCCAGTCAAATGAATTGATTTTCTTTTAAATGTGTGTTTCAGCTTGCGCAATAATAATAGTCAAACAGCAGAAGACCTTGCCCTGGCTTTGGGGTTTTTGGAGTGTGCCCATTTCCTCATGAAAGTGAAACAGATTCGGAACCAGAAAGCAGGAGCACAGAATAATTCTTCCTTTCATGATAGTGACGAATCCATCCATACTGATGCTTCCAAAAGGCAGAAAGGAGTGTGTGAAAGGAATAGACTTGTCAACAGAAAGAGAAGGAGATCAAACGGTAAGACAGTTTCTTCAACATTTTAGTCCGATTCAAGATTGGTCGAATTGATTATTTACGTAGTAGGTTACACAGGGAGACCAGTTTCATTAGAATCTAGGGAACATTGATCAGGATATTCCGAATCCAAAATTTCAAGCAGACCATACTATCTTGTCCAGATTGTATTAGTTATGCATCATACTTCAGGAAGTGGGGCATCTGCAGCAATAGTGATTGGCCTCCAATGGCAAGCATGGGGTGAGGGCGCGCGATCAAATATATATATCGTGTTTTTCAGTCCCGCAGTCCCCCCCCCAAAGTGGGTGGAAATGTCTGTGTCTTATAGAGTAAATGTTGCAGAAGACCCACCTACCCGCCGGCCCCCACCCTTCGGCCTCTGCCTCCCAGAAATTTGCCTCCTTGCAACAGGGGTGAAATCTAAAAATTTTCCCTACCGGTTCTGTGGTTAATTGGTTAATTGGTGGGCGTGGCTTGGTAGTCAGATGACTGGGTGAGTGTGGCCAATAAAAATAAATAATAAAAATAATAAACAAAGTATAAAAAACAATAAGAGGTACCAAAAACCAACTTTCACACTTTACACACACACAACACAACACAACTGACTCACACACAATGTAAAAGCAGCTGCACTTCACACTTCACACAGCCACAAAAAGCTCAAAAACCAACTTTCACACTTTACACACACACAACACAACCGACACACAAAGACATACACACACACAAAATGCCACATACAGCTTTGTGAGATTTTGTGTGTTTGTGTAGTTAGAGTGAAACACTACAGAAACACACCAAATCTCAGAAAGCTGCACAAATACTTTATTTTATTATTTTATTTTATTGTGGACTTCAAATCCCAGAGTTCCTCAGCCAGCAAAGCCAGCCAGCATTAGTTGATCACTGAAGAAATAGATTAGCTAAGCAATTGATTCTGTCTGGGCTGAAACTGAAACTGCTTTCGGGCTGTGGCCATGGGTTCATCAGTAATCAAGTAAGTGCCTTAGAATCTCTATTCTTACTTGTAGAAAACATGTTTTCTACAAGTAAGAGTACAAGTAAGGTTCTGCTGATGAGGAACTCAGGTGAAATCGCCAGAGGAGACTTTAAATTTTTTTTTTAAGTTTAAAGGCTCTGCCGATCTCAGCTGAGGGGCGGGATCCTCAAAGGCTTTTTTTTACTTTTAAAGGCATGTTTCGGCTGAAGAAAAACCGGCTTTTAAAAGTAAAAAAAACAACCTCTGCTGATGGTGCGGCTCAGCAGAGGCGGGGGGGCGGGGCCAGGGATTTTTGCTACCGGTCCTCCGAACCAGCAGCCGCCATCGCTACCGGATTGCGCGAGCCGGTCCGAACTGGGAGAATTTCACCCCTGCCTTGCAGCAAATAGCAAATAGCCTGGTTAGCTTCAGCACAGCCTGATTTAGCATGAGCAGCTGATTGGCGGTTGGATCGGTCTCCTGGAATATCAGGAGGTATTCCAGGCTGTGGGGATCGCAGCCCCCCATTGCTGCTGTCACTGCCCATTGCCGCTGCCACCTATTACCACCTCTGCGCATCCTTTTCAGCCTCCACGTGTCCCATTTTCAAACTCTGCGCCCCGCATGTTTGGCCTCCGTATGTCCTGTTTTCGTCCCGTTCCAGACGGCAGGGATTCCCAACACTGCCTGTTGCCGCTGAACAGTGGTGATGATCAGCGGTGATGGGGGGGGGTGATCCGCACCTCCAGGAACAGGCCAAAAGAGGGACACGCGGAGGCCGAAAATGGGGCCCACAGATGCAGAGATAGGTGGTGATGGGCAGCAAGAATGGCGATGGGCAGCGGAGAGAGAGAGAGAGAGAGGGAGAGAGATTAGACTTGTTTCTGAATAATATTCCTAGCAGAGGAGTCTGCATTGATGGTACCACTGGTACCTCCTCCCCTCAGTACAGATAGTCCTCGATTTATGACAAGAAGAGAGCCCAACATTTTTGTCACTAAGTGATACATTTGTTAAGTGAATTTTGCCCCATTTTTCAATCTTTCTTGCAAAAAAGATTGGTTGTTATGTGAATCTGGCTTCCCCATTGACTTGCTTGTCAGAAGGTTGCAAAAAGTGATCACATGACCCTGGCACACTGCAACCATGATAAATATGAGTCAGTTGCCAAGTTTCTGAATTTTAATCATGTAAATGTGGGGATGCTAAAACAGTCATGTGAAAAATGGTCATAAGTCATTTTTTCCAGTGCCATTTAACTTTGAATGATGACAAAATGAACTGTTGTAAGTCAAGGACTACCTCTAGTTGTAGTCTTACAGATTTATTATAGCTTTCTATACCCATTTAGTTTTCTTTTGATAATTGCCATACTTAATGTGGTATACAGCACTCTAGGAATTTGTCATTTAGGATGCAATTTTGTACATATTTAAAGATAAATTCTGAGCTCCGTGAAAGTAATTCTAGGCATGAATATAATGTTAGTGATAGTTTTGTTGTTAGTATACTTTTTGTACATTGCCTAAGGGAGTACTTGTTGGAAAAGTAAGTAAAATTTTGTGGTGGATTGAAGGAAGTTGGATTATTATGGAAGAACAAGGATAAGCCAAGAGTGACCAGAACGGAACGGTTTACCTGCCCAGAATTAATTTCTAAGGCTGCAATCCGTTATATTGAAATTAGATGTTGTACACATGCTTAACTCAAAACAGATTCTACAGCTGAAAAGAAATTTTTTCCTTTTATACAGATTTGAACTCAGAGTCATGTGAAAATGAATAAACGTGAGAAATATGGATATTCAAAGCTCTGCAAAGAAAAACCTGAATCTACAGCTCAATGCAAAGTATTTTGAACAATGCCTTCTACGAAGGAGTGCGTTCTTCTTGAAGAAGATCTTTTCATATAATTTCTGCATGTGCACAATAATAACATACTGTAATATTTTTCTACCATTGATTTATGTATCATTAATTTTGTGACTGGTATCTTGATGTTCTTTACTCATGTGAACACACACAAAAGCAAAGCAGAAGATAGTATCCTGGCAATCAACACATTGTTCAGATTAAACACATATGTATTACGTTGATAATAATGTGTTCTGTAGATGTGCCTCTGTCAGCAAATTCTGTATAGAATCTTTTTATAATAACTTGCACTATAACTATACCTTATTTTTGTCCCTGCAAGTCTGAGACTGCAAATCTATTCAACATTACACTGGGAATAGATTGCAAATCTATTCAACATTATGCCACTTTCAAAGGACAGGTATGGATATGAGTTGTTAATATTTGATGACAAAACCAGAAAGCAATTCAAAATTAATAGGATATAATCAGATTTTATTTGAAAAATAATCCTGTACATAATTTGTGCTCTGAAATACTAGAGCAGTAATTTTATTTCAATGGGATTATGAGAAGCATGATATTAAATACAAATAAATCATATATAAAGAAAGCAGCTAGTTTATCACATCTGTAACATTCAACACGTGTATTCAAACACATCTTGGTCGCTGAGGTAGACACAGATTATAGTAAGCATCTTTGTCCCAGAAATCTGGACCCTTCCAGCCGCACCAGCCCTATAAAAAAAGGGAAGAGAAAATGAAATTTAGTGCTTTAATCCATTGCTGATGTGTTATATATTTACAATGTAAATATGGCCAATAAACTCCCAATTACTGTATTTTTCGGACTATAAGACGCACCGGTGTATAAGACGCACCAAGATTTCAAAGGGGTAATTAAGAAAAAAAAAGGGGGTTGCCCTCCCCGGCCCCTAGGAGCACTCTGCAGGCCTCCCAACCCTCTGTGCGCCCTGTTTTTTGCAAAAATGGGCCCATTTTTCACAAAAATGGGTCCATTTTTCACAAAAATGGGACGAGCGGGGTGGGGCTTTGGGAGGCCAAAAATGGCGGTATTTGGTGTATAAAATGCACCAACATTTCCACCCTCTTTGTGGGGGGCAGTGCGTCTTAATACTCCAAAAAATATGGTATATATAAAATAGTTATAAAAACAGAAAACAGTGTTTGCCAGAGACTCTTTTACAAACTGAATTTGAGTAACTAATTGCCAGAAAATTACACTGAATTAATGGATGTGCCTTTGAATTCATCAAGAGTAGACCTCAAATAAAGGGGATATTTAACTGTTTATAATTCTGTTTATAGTAAAACAGAATAACAGAAATTTATTTCATATATTTATTAACATTAATTAAATATAACAGAATGTAACAAAAACAGTTTTTGCTTCCATTTCAATTGCTCATTATTAGGGTTTGCATCTATGTCAACAATATGCTTAATCTGATACTTCATTGAAAGAAGTTATTAAATTTATTTGTTTAAAAGAAGGTTAAGAATAAAGCAGCACACAAAGCTTAATCAAAGCCAGAAACAATATGTTTATTTTCTTTAAACCATACACTCGCACACTGTAAGCAATTCACTTTTTCCCACAAAGGCAAACTCCAAATGGTGAAACAGTTCATCCAGAACTTTGCATGTGAGGGTCATCCTAGTTGGAATTTATGAAAACAAGAGTGTTTCAACACTGTTCCCATTATGTAAGAAAAAAACTTACAAATAACATATATATTCTGTTCTGGCTAAAAGAAAAAAACACGTTCATTCTGATTCTCTGCAATAAAAAAAAACATGGAAATATATGTATTTTAAAACTAGTTGAGGTTCAGGTTTATTAAGTTAAACTATTTCCTATTTAAGATATTTCCAGTTTCTATTGAAACTGTTTCAGTTGTATTCAAGAGGATTTTGTGAACCTGACTGCTTTGGTTTATGGGTGAATTTAAACAAAAGGTCATCACAGTACTGTTACATATTTCTTTGACAAGATCTCTCTCCTATGTAGAAATTAAAATTGTGAATTTTATACAAAATACCAGTACACTTAAGAACAATGAATAATATGAATACTGTGCTTTTTTAAAAAAATCAAAATCTCTGCTACTTAAGTCAGTTGTGAAGGGAGTCTCACCTTTTCTAATATAACATGCAGATCCTCAGCACCAGTGTAGTGTGGATCCAGAATCAAAAATTTAATGTGCCCAGTGATCTCATTCCATACCACCCCTAATATAGTGTGTGCCAGGACTCCACCACCTAGGAAGGACAGAGAAAAGATAAAGCTGAAGATAAAGCTGAAGCAGTGTTATTTTCAGTGTCCTTTGCTGTATAACGAACATGTCAATTCTCAATGAGGGACTGTGTTGTGCAGCGGTTTCCTCTGTTTTAGCAAAAGAGAATGTCCATGAGAGCTTTCTTTAGGATTAGATGTTGGCATGCACTTGGTATGTCACACAATGTACAGAGCCTGCTTTTCAACCATATGGTAAGGGGAACCATCCTTGATAAAACAATTGTGATAAAGAGAACATGCTTAACAGTACTATATCTTTGCCAACTCTTTCATGTAAGGATAACTTAGAAAGTCATTATGCCTAGTTGTGCTTAGAAAATACAGATAGTCCTCTACTTACAACCGTTTAATGACCATTCAAAGTTACAACGGCACTGAAAAAATTGGCTTACAACCATGTTTCACACTTACGACCATTAAAGCATCCCCATGGTCACGTGATTTACATACAGATGCTTGATAACGGACTCATCTTTATGACGCTTGCAGTGTCCCAGGGTCATGTGATCCCCTTTTGCAACCTTCTGACAAGCAAAGTCAATGGGGAAGCTGGATTCACTTAACAACCATGTTACTAACTTAACAACTAAAGTGATTTACTTAACAACTGTGGCAAGAAAGGTCATAAAATGGGGTAAAATCCACTTTACAAATTTCTCACTTAACAACAAAAAGTTTGGGTTCAATTGTGGTCATAAGTTGAGGACTACCTGTATATCCAATTGAGGGCTATTCCTTTCCCAAAAGCCACAGAAACATCGGTATCAGATATTATTATCTTTTATTTTGCCAAAGATCTTTTTTTTCCCTTCAGGCATTGCAACACAGGAAAGAAAGGAAAACATTGGCTAGCAGGGCTTATCCTACCCACAAGCAGTTTGAAAACAATCTGATAAGACAATATGCAAAAATAAAGCCATGGTTCTCAATTCAATTTTGTGTCTAATTTTTTAAAAAATGATTTTCATTAATTCAGCCTTTTAATTCTGCATCAATCCTACAAACTTAATTATTAGATGTATATAAGATCTATTAAAGTAAAGTAGAAGTAGAAATAGATAAACTCATAATTTCTAAAGTAGGAATTATGAGTTTAAACCTCATAATTTCTAAAGCATGTTCATTATTCTTAAGGGCAAATTCATAGTAATTAATAGTAAAAATGGATCTTAGAAGTGACATATTTTTTTCCTGATAATCACATGGAGGAAGGGAAGGAAATTGTATATATCTCCTGTATCACACAAACCACAATGTGGTTTATTAATACAATTTCCCCAAAATACAACCCTGACTTATATTTTTATATTATATAAAATTTATATTTTTTTGAACCCCGAAATAAGCACTTGGCCTTATTGCCATGCGCTCAAAAGCCAGTTTAGGCTTATTATTAGGGAATGTCTTATTTTGGGGAAAACAGGATATTTAGCATAAAATAATTATATCCTTTGAATTGGAGTGGAAAACCATCCAACCAACCTATGGTTATAGATCAAGGATTCTTCTTTTTTTTTTAAGAAAGCGGTATATACTGTATTTTAAATCGATAGAAGAGAATATTTGTAGCACAGGGCTGACCTGTGGGGTCTTGGGTGCTCTCTTAGCTTTATGGTTTTCTAGCAGTTATTTCATTATCAGATAAAGTAACAAACTGGTTACCTAGTTTGTGTGTCTGTGTATTTCTCTGTAGAAAGTTAAGGTTAAAGTAAAACAAATAATTGTAGAGTACTTGAAAAGATACAATCAAGTAAGAAAAGCCTTTGAAAAAGCAACACAGAGATTGTTTGATATTATCAGTTTATTTGTCCTTGTTTTTTTCCCTTTAAAATAGTTTGAAAACTTGTTTTGTTTTGCTAGCCGAACTTTCAAACATTTTTGTTGTGATTACTGACAACAATAGCAGAATCATTTTCAACTAGCATGAAATTTCATATAAATAATGCCAATGAAGCCTGACTTTCTGCATTTTTACTATGAAAGAAACAATTGACCAAAAGTAATTCTGTCAATTACTATAATTTTATTTAAAATTGAGGTTTAAATATAAGGTAATGCAGAATTTCTAAGAATATAAATGATGATGGGATAATTCTCGAATGTCAATTTGCTCTTCATTCAATAAAAGCAAGTTTACTAATTACAATTCAAGTACATATACCAAAGAATATTAAAGAAAAAATCAGTTCTTTTTCATCTTTATTTTTCTGCTTCAATATTTAACTTACTGTATTGACTCTGTAAACCTCAAATTGAATATTCAACTGACAGACTCAATTCTGTAGAACATTCAACCTTAATCAACATGGAGTTGCAAATTCAAATGTTAATTGGGAAACAAATCTTTGCATTCTTAGTTAAGGAAAAATGGTGCACACATTTCTAGTATATCAAATGAGCAGATATTCCAATGTCTGCAACATTTCAAAATAAAAATGGAGGATCACTATGTCATCTCTAGGAGTAGAGAGTCTATAGCTCTTCATAAATTTCTTACTCCAGAATCATGTCTTTTTTTTTAAAAAGTGAGTGAACATTCTAACACACATTCTAAAATAATATTGTTCAGAAGAGTTAAGGAACAAACGAGGATCTTCAACCCACCACTTTATTCATAAACTATAAACTATAAGTAAAATAAGTAAAATATTTAAAATTTTTAAAAATTACCGATCATCACTGGTGTTCCTTCAGTCTTGAAATGATTAGCGAGTTCTCTTCCTTGAGAAGCCAGTTCAGATCCCTGGCTATGAAAAAAAAAATTAGCACTAATGCTAGCACTAACTAGGATGAATGGCAATTTAGCACTGGTAATTTGAGAAAAAAGGAATAATGAAATACAGCAACCCCCATTCTCAGGTCCATAAATTAGAATCAAGTCCTCCCTGTGCAATTTCTACCACATAACTTTCACAAAATAGTCAAGAATCTACGAGGTTTCACCTAATACCTAATATAATATGATGCAGAATTAATTAATTAGGCCTTTATCTATTTATTTTCCATATAGTCCTTCCATCCAGCATTCCTTCCTTTGTTCATTTATCCTACCTTTTGTTGAGGAGCCTAGGTGGCATACATAGCACACCTTCCTGTCATTTTTTTTTTCAAAGTGAAGTAGGTTGGGCTAAGTGGGAATGACTGACATAAAAAGTCACCCAGTGAAATTTTCTAGCTGAGAAGGAACTGAACCAGGCAGGTCTTCCTTGTTCCAATCCAATACTGCACAGTACATCACACTGGCTCTTATCTGGGCAGTGTTGATATGGATCCACAAATATAAAGTTGTGAACTGGCCAAATGGAGAAAGGTTAGGTGTGAAACGAGTCTACATCATATTCATTTGCCTATAATGAGACAGATTAAGTGGTATTTGTCCTAGCATTAATTCTGAATATAGATTACAGGTAGTCCTCGATTTAAAACAGTTCATTTAGTGACCATTTGAAGTTACAACAGCACTGAAAAAAGTGACTTACGACTGATTTTCACACTTATAACTATTGCAGCATTTCCATGGTCATGTGATCAAAATCCAGACTCTTGGCAACCAACTCATATTTATGATGGCTGCAATGGCTGTGATCATAAGGGTTGTGTGATTACCTTTTGCAACCTTCTGGCAAGCAAAGTCAATGGGGAAGCCAGATTCATTTAACCACCTTGTCACTAATTTAAAAACTGCAGTGATTTACTTAATAACTGGGATAAGAATGGTCATAAAATTGGACAAAACTCACTTAATAAATGTCTCACTTAGCAACATAAATTCGGGGCTCAATAGTGATCATAAGTTGAAGACTATCTGTATACAGTTTGATTTTTCACTTTGAAGTTGCTTTGGGATTATTTTCCTCCTACAATGTCTTATTCATGAAGATCTAAATAAAATTGTACACTACCTGTACAGCAGCTAGGAAAAAGGAAACACTATGTGTAAATTTTACTATGCTAATTATTACACTAACAGTAAAAAATTAGGTTGAGTACAAATACTAAGCAAAATAATTGTTTGCTAATGCTATTTTAAAATTAACTGCCCTAAGCTAAGCCCTCTAGAATTAATAGGTTTTTATACATTTTGCTATTCAGCAATGTGATAAAGTGCATAATGAGTACACATGCAGAGGTTGATTGCAAATTCTTGGAAAACTAAGATCTTGGTTTTATCTGTGGTTTAGTAGCCCATAAATACAATCTGTTTCTTGAAGAATTTATCTACAAATCCTTATTTATCATCACTTCATTTTTATTCTGGTAGTCCTCAACTTACAACCAGTCATTTAGTTACTGTTCAAAAATCACAATGGCATTGAAGAAAAATGACTTATGATCATTACAGCATCCTCATGGTCACATGATCAAAATTTGGGCACTTGGCAACTGGCATGAATTTATGATAATCTCAAGGTCATGAGATCACTATTTGTAACCTTCCCAGCCAACTTTTGACAAGTAAAGTCAATGGAGGAAGCCACATTCACTTAATATTGCATGATTGAGTTAACAACTACAGTGATTTGTTTATCAACTGTAGCTTAAAGAGGTTGTAAAATGGGACAAAACTCACTTAACATCTGCCTTGCTTAGCAACGGAAGTTTTGGGATGAAAGCTGTACTGGATATAAAAGTAAGCTAACACAAAATTGTTGGTGATTACTAAGTAATCTTACCTGATAAACAGTATCTTTGAAGTTATCCCTAATAGCTGATTCAACACAAGTTGCACTTCAATAGAACCAATCCATTGGCACGTTCCAACAAAGTTGGGTGGCTTGTCTCCAACATTAACAAGCGCCTTCAGTCATGTCAGAAGAGAAAGATGGAATAAGGAAACAGTCAGCTGCGCAGAATTCTATCAAATCCAATTCAGTAGAGGCCAGGGGCTAAGAAAGGGATTTTATTTTAAAAAATAAATTAGCCCCAGTGCTTCATACAAAATGATTGCATAATATATTTCTTTGGCTACTTCAATAAATATTAGCAGATCATTTGCAAGATCACACAAATGTCTCACATTTGAATTTCTCCTCCTAGAGTTTATTTATAGCTACTGCGGGATCACTATTAAAATGTAGAAAACCAGCCACCAGATATTCCATCCAGTGAACCTCAAACTGAAACCTAAATTGTCACAAACAAGGAAAAGATTTAAAGCTTGGTGAGAATCAGGCTTAAGCAAAGATTTGGAAATCTTATGAATTACTACAGTGATGGAGCACATTTAGAATCTAAATCTGAACAAATAGTTAAGGCAGGACCCCTTCAGAAGAGTGAAAGCTACATGTGGACACCAAAATGTACAGGGATGTCTGTGCTGGGGGAAAAGAAAAAAATCACAATGTTGCAGTGCAAACTGCACTGCTTACATACTTGGGTGCCACACTGCAATGCAAATATAAAATGGAAGTGATTCATTATGGAACTAGAGAATACTTGCCATAACAATATTTAAATGTAATTAATTATATATAAATGAAATCAAATTTGATGTTTGTCCTGACCCCAATACTATTGTTTGTCTATACCAGGGGTCTCCAACCTTGGCAACTTTAAGCCTTAAAGTTGCCAAGCTCGGGGATCCCTGGTCTATACTATATGGCACCTGGCTTGCTCCCAAAGCCAAAAATGCTGCCCATCACCAAAGATGGCCCTCAGTCTGGAAAAGGTCAGATTTAGAACTAGTGTGGGCAGAAATTCTTAAATAAAATATTCCTTCAGGAGCAGCTGTCTTCTCCAGAGAATCCAGATTTAGAAAACATCTATACCTGTTGTATTTCCTTGTGTGTAGGGATTGCTTTCTCTGCGTACCCCTGATGCTTGAACCAGGAACATATAGTTTGTAGAGATCGATAAGCACAGCCCCATCCATTATCATCAATACAATCTTGCATGTAATGATGATAACTATATGTGCCATACACTAAATACACCTGCGTCCAAAAAGAAAGCATAATTTGTACATGTCAGAATAATATTTGCTTAAGTGTTAACATAATGAAAATGAAGATAATTTGTAGTTACTGACTACATATTTCAAAGACTATTCAAGCTAATGAATCATAAAGTTAAGTTAGGGAGGAAGTCCTCAAGTGGGCATTAATGATGATTAAGACCATGGAACGAGTTTGTCTCTCCTTCTGCTGCTTCCAGATGGAGTAGTTGCTATCAGAAGATACTATGGCAATTACGTTGTCAAATTAAAGTTCTGGAGCAAGGATTCTCCTTAAAAAGCAAGATTTACAAAAAGACATTGCTCTCGATGAGCTTTGCAAGGTTTCCTAACAAGATCTCATCAACCTCTTGAACAAATATGAATCAAAAGGGTGCAATGGTGATGATGGTTGGTGTCTTTAATTTCTCTTATTGTTGAAAGAGAGGCAGAGAAAGAAAAATCTGCAGCTTCTGTTCTCAGTTTCTACTTATAACTGTCTTAGGGCTTTTCTGCACTGTAACCTTCAGTTGCTTGAGTTCCATGCATAAAGCAGCTGGAAAGGAAGCCAGTTTAAGAAATCCTTTTTTGCCTTCCACTGCCCTTCCCGTTTCTTCATTCTGGCCACTCTGATGGCCAGAATTTCTCTTTGGACTGTGGTCACCCTGGCTATCATTGGTGGATCCTCCTGCTTCTTTTCCTCTCCTACCTATCTCAGGGAAAGGAGATGCCAAAAGTCTGTCCTTCCTTCCTTCCTTCCTTCCTTCCTTCCTTCCTTCCTTCCTTCCTTCCTTCCCCATCCCTTTTAAAATGATCTTTTAGAAGGGGCGAGGTGGGGGAAACAGGATTTCATGGCCAAAAAGAAACTTGGCAGAATTCTTGTCAATTTCATGCAGAGTCTTTTAAAAAATAAGAAACTGTATTTCACAAATCCCTATACTAAGAAATCCCCCCACCCTTCCAAAGGTGCAGTAGGCAGCCTAGTACAAAAGCTGTCAAAGGTGAGGATTTGGCATATACCCACCAAAGCAGCAGCCACCAAATGGAACAGAAATATTTTTCTGGGATGTAATAAAAGGCAGTGAGTAAATTGAGCTGTCCTGGGGTGGGAAAATGAAACTTTGGATAGGTGGAGGTCCCCATCCCATCAGCCAGTGGCATCATCCACTTCTGCCCTTCTCCAAAGATTGCTGGGCTGTCCTCAGTGCTGGGGCAAACAGGAAGTAGAGCCATTAGACTTGATATTAGAACAAGCAAATGGAGAAAGGAAACTCACCATACCAGACTCTATTGTAGGTGGATTGAGATGTAGATGTGGGTTTCTGAGATAACCATCTTTAAAAGATTCATCAGGAAAGTGATAGGCGTTAGCTCTTCGGAAATAAGGCCTATCAAGTGGTAGATTAAATTGCCCATGTAATTCCTAAATGCAAGGCAAATATAAACGAGGATGAGCACATAAATCAATAAAAGATCCAGACATTTCCCCCCCCTTTTTTATAATGACCATACTTTCAAAATTAAGATTGTTTTTATTATAGCTTAGTGAATTTAAAAAACAGCAGGTTATAATATTAACCACCTTTCCCATAGTGAGTTTATGGAGAGATAATGTTGATACATTTGATTTAGTAGGAGGCCAGAAAGCTGTTTGCTGTATTGGTATAATCAAAACAATTTAAAAAATATAGCATACCAACCAAATAAAAGAGAAAATTGAAACCAACTAGAAAAACCATTTCAGTACGAGAAACCCATCACAAGTTTTAGGCATGAAGAAAAGGAGTGTTTTTAATCTGTGAAGGAGAGGGGTAGTTCCAAATGCTGATTGATAGATAATAAATAAATAATCTAGGGGTACAATTTCTTCCACCCACTTAAGAACTTAAATACTGTAGTCCTGCTGAATCAGGCCAAGCAAGGGCTATATTTCTCAACATTTTATTTTTCAGACTTGCCACCAGATGGTTCTGGGGTGTTCACAAACAGGAAGTGCACTTATATCTTTTCCTAATGTTATTCCCACTAGCTGGAGGTAACTCTGAGTCAGTCTGCCCTTCATTAATGTATCCAAGTTGTTTTTAAAGCCAATCAAGTTAGTGGCTGTTACCAAATCTATAAGAGAGAATTCTACAGAATAATTGTGCACTATGGAAGGAATAGACCATAATCTGCCATGCTGGTCCAATGCTTAGCGTATTGGTTGAAAACATGCTGAAGAGGCTTTCATCCTGCAGTGGATAGACAATGGCTAAAATGATGGTGATGAATTGTGCACTGCATGAATAAGTGCTTTCCTTTATCTGTTGTAAATTTCCTTCCCTGAAATACATGCAGCTTCCTGCCCTATTCTTTTATTTTTTAGTTTCTTTTACCTACAAAAAAGTAAAATATCACACACAGATCCCATGCGTTAGAATCAAATCAACTTTTGAAATTCATACCCAGACGAGTGGTTGAAGGGAATTATATATTAACAACCTTATTTGATTTAATGAGCTATAAAAGTTTAATTATAAATAAGTGTATTTTCCCTAGCATCAGATACCTTTCGGTAAGTCTCCAGCTGATCATCAGAAATGCCTGTAGGGAATGAAACTGTTACTAGATGCTTTTTTCCTGGTAACATGAAATGAAATTGTTCAGGCACCACAACTGATGTTCCTCTCATATGTTGCAAAATGCATCTTTCCATATCTGCTAGCTGCGTGTGAATTGCATTCACTAGGAGGCTTCTTACACTGTAAAACAACAAGAAAGAGTAATTTCCCCCCCCACATTCTCTTCATTAGATTTTCTACACTGAGCAATATCTATAGATATTATATAACATATACTAGTAAAGATGTTTATCATGTACTGACTGATTTATATGCTTTATCTGCCTTTTCATTCATTGTAAGATGTGGCTCTATGGTAATACATTCATATAGCAAACCTATAGAACCAATGAAAAGTTTTTAAAGAATCTGACTCCGTTCCTAATCCATTTTAGAAAAAGGTGCAACCTTTTTTCAGGAAGCATTTCGGGATTCTGCAGATGAAATCAAATTTGGAAATGACAGATTTGGGGATATCAGGCGAAGTATTTTACATTGTACTTCTAAACATTCTTCAAACTGAAGTTGTAAACAAACGGTAATATTAAGACTGAATTACAGCAATTCATTAGTAACATTACTCCAGATAGAACATGATACTGGGAGGTAGGCTGCTGTAAAGGACAAGTTACTGTTAACAATTTATCCCATTTTGAAGGCATTGCCAAGAATTTGTAGTACATAAAAAGTTTGAGGTAGCTTTGGACCTGAATGTTTGATATAACTGTAGTTGTAGGTGCCACATTTGTATGGAATTTGCTCTATGGAGTCCAAAGTGTGGGAATTTTCATTCCAAGTGCTCCAACTGTAAATTCCCTTAATATTTAACTACAGCTGGCAGAAACTTTTTGTCTGAGGCATCAACCACTTTTTCAATAGTGCGGTGTATTTCTGACTCAGCTGTGCCTTATCACTGTTTTTAATTTCTCACAACCTGTTTTTGAATTATTTAATGAGAAGGGAACCAGCGGTTTCTAACAAGTAAATGAATGAAAATGCTACCAAACATTCTAAATTGATGAAAGCTGTAAAGGAGAACAAACCTAGGTTAATGTTACATGCCTGAAAATTCTACCCATTTGGAGATTTGGATGCATATAAAACTGCAACAGAAACAAACTAAAGGAATCTTAAAAATACATACTCAGTTATATAACAGACTTACTTGCGCCATGTTTCTTCCGGAGAAATAGAGACTACAACATCAACTGGTAATGTCATGCTAATGTAATGATGGTCTTTGCTTTCCTTTTCAATTACTGGAGCCAAAGGCTCTAATGAGGTTGTAATTTCCAACATGAGATCAATATTTACTATTGATGGCTGAAAATAAAGAAGACTTTAATATTACAAATTATAATCTAAATTACTCCTAAGATTCTGTTTCCCCTATCAGATTGTGGAAAAATGTTAGAACAGAAAAGTGGCAGACAGGGAATCCCACCACTTTCCCTAGAGTCAATTTCCAATATAAATTAAATAACTCAATATTGATTCTAAGGGAAAAGGACTAAATATATAATATTTTGCACAAATACTTGCCTAATGAATAAACAAATTTGGAAATAATGAATTCTTCACATTTCATAGAAAAGTACAAGTGCAGCAAAAAAAATCTATACATACCATCTCTCGTAACCTTTTATCTTTCTTTTTTGAAAATCTCTGCTTGGTGCCCTCTTGTTCAAATCTGGAAAACAGTGCCAGAATGATTATATCATTGCAAATTATTACACCATCTTCATCTCCACCCACAAAACCATTATTTTTGTGTAGCCATACTCACTGAATAAACTGTAGTATCTCCTTGCAGGCAGAGTCATCTGAAAGCTCAGTTGCCATGGAATTCATCCCACTGTTTGGCCACAAATATACCGAGCTATGACAAATCCTGAATACCAGCACGTCAGAAGCCAGTTTAGCTGAAAGATCCTTGAAAATGTATTTGAGTGCCTCTTTTGTGGACGAATCTAAAACAAACAAAGAAAAAAAAATGAATTAGCTGTAGATTTTACACAGCAAGACAATTTAGAAAGAAGAAAAGGAACAATTGTGAGCTTATTCATTAACTGAAGACTGAAAGAAGTATTCTCAATTAAGCATTTCAATGTGAAAGAATTTCCTAAATAAGAGCAGAAGACCTGTAAAATGAATTGCCTAGACATTTGGGCTTTGGTCCTTAATAACTTGGAAAGGAGAAAGTTCTATTAAGAAGAGTGGGACTGCTTCTGAATGAATCTGCAGTTGTATTATTCCAAAATGAGGAGAGGAGAGGTGAGGAGAGGAGAGGAGTGGAGTGGAGTGGAGTGGAGTGGAGAGGGGAGGGAACGGGACGGGAGGGTAGAGGAGAGGAGAGGAGTGGAGAAGAGAGATGTGGAGGGCTTCTCATACTAACTTTGCTAAAACAATTTTGTTCATACAGTAGAATCAATATTTTAAACTTCTGTAGAGGAAGATTCTTTATAGTATAATGTAACACAGCATTTTGTATTTCTAGACTCACCATTAGTAGTGGCTAACTGAAATGCAAAATCCAAGCCTCCTCTTATTCTAAAAAGTATGTCCATTGTGTCTATGATGACCTATTGAAGTGAGGAGAAAAAAACTCAAAGTGTTTCTTGGTTCAAAATGTTCATAAATTGTCATGGCTATTGTTGCTCAAAGATTCAAACCTACCGTGTGAAAATGCAGCAGCTGAATGATTTTCAATTACCATGGTTTGTTTATTCATAACTGGTTGTATAAGACATAATGTTATGCCTACACATCATCCTGAGCTATCAAAATATAGGGACTGAATTCACACAACACATTTACCCAAGGTTAGGGATCTTCCAAACCATTCTGACTGATCAAGGTTTTGGTTGGTCTGACAATAATCCAAAGTGTGGGGGATCTTGGTACCTATATGAATGTGACCTTGTTTTTATCCCCCCTCCGTGGTTTTGTGAAGTTTCTTTGGTTTTTTAAATGTTAAACCTAATTTAGATTTTCCACTATAATGTTCTTTGCTTCAGAGTAGTAGCTGCCAGTCCCTATTTTACCATTCCTCAATCATGTTGTAGGGAGGATTATTACACCTTTATTCACTTCGTATATATGTTATAATAGTTGTTAAGGGGAAGTTTGGCCTTGATCAAAGATCAGACATTTACAGAAACATTAGCAACATCTAATTTATTTGAAGTCCAGCTATATAGTAACACCTAGCTGATTTAATCTTGAAAAGCTGAATAGAATTAAATCTCATTAGTATTTGAATAAACTACCAGAAAATCCCAGACCAGGAATTTGAAAAAGATATTCTGGAAGAAAGTCAATAGTGAATTACTTTCACATTCGTGCCAAGAAAATCAAAAGAAGTTGTCTGGGAAGTCACCAGGAGTTGAGCTCAGGAACTTTATTTATTTATTTATTTCTTTTTGTCACAACAGTTACACAAACAATTGTCATAGATAAAACAACATATTTTGAAGAAAATATATACATATATGTAAAAAAAATATGCATCAACTATATCAATTTGATATGATGAAGGGAACAATAGGACAGGAACGGCAGGCACTTTTGTGCTCTTATGCACGCCCCTTATAGTCCTCTTAGGAATGGGGTGAGGTCAATAGTAGACAGTTTTGGTTGAAGATTTTGGGATTCTTCATGTAATTTATTTGGAAATAAGTACAGTATTCTTTTATTTCAGTGGAATTTACTTTTAATTAAACTTAAAACAAATAGAAACCAAGAAGCAGCATTCCCAATGCTATTCCAAATAGTTGTTCTATGAACTACATTTATAGAAGAATCCATGGGCACCACCAAGACAGAATTTCTATGACAGGCTGAGCCCTATATAGAAAGATTGGGGCTAATCTGGGCTAATTTTTTGGGGCGAGGTGAGTTACTTTATTGAACAAAACAGATTAAATGTAAAAAAAGAACATCAAATTTTTAAAAGTGCAAAAACCATGACAATCTGCTTACAACTAGGTCAGGTATAAACAATTACCAAGAAATCTATTCTTTACCAAAAGTTTTACTGTCCTCCCATAAGGCTCTGAATACTGAAATCTTTCCTGAGTCCTACACAGGACATTGGATGATTCCACATGGAGTGTAAGACCCTTAAATGAGATATAGGTAGTCCTCATTTAGTGGCTGCCTTGGACAGCAACAACTGTAGTAATAACTTGGCGACCAAAGCCCGAGTTTACGATCCATCTGTCAGTCCTGTGTTTGCCATTACAGTCAGTTCTATGTAAAATTCTATGTAAAATCATAAGCAGTCCTGTGTTTGCCATTACAGTCAGTTCTATGTAAAATTCTATATAAAATCATAAGCAGTCACAGGCTTTCCTACTTAGTGACCACTTGGCTTAATCATTGAGTTGCCTGACCCAACTACAGTCCCTAAACAAAGACTATCTGTACATCTTCGCTGGTCTCGGTTCTTAATTGTGATTAAGATAATCCCTGTGATTCCGTTATTCCCTTTCGTTTTTTTTATTTCCCAAATGGTTTATTATTTTATCATCTTATTTTAGCCTTAACTCTTTGCTGTCTAGCTTCTTCACATGCTAAAGCCCCCACCACCACCACACGCAGCGGGCAGTCATATAAATCTAGGACAGGGATCTCCAACCTTGGCAACTTTAAGCCTGGCAGACTTCAACTCTTTGCTAGCTGGGGAATTCTGGGAGTTGAAGTCCGCCAGGCTTAAAGTTGCCAAGGTTGGAGACCCCTGACCTAGAAAATAGAAGAAATGCAAACTCGCTCGTCAAACTGCCTATCCTGACAGGCGTGCACGAGAAGCTCTTCTGTGCCTAATTGCAATTGGGACCAAAGATGGGGGGGTGTTTGCAGGCGGCCCCTTGATGCTCCCCCCAGCCGGACAACAGCTGCTTCCTGACTGAAGGAAGCACTGGGACTCGGGGCCTCCGTCGAGGACCTGCTGTTTTCGAGGCAGACAAGACGAGGGATGCCGCTGCTTTAATAGCAGAGCGACCGCGGCGGGTACTATCGGCCGGACTTACCACGTCCGTCAGCAAAACGCTAGGAAGAAGCGATCCCGGCAGCGGCATGCTCCTCCTCCCCGATCGAGGCTCCTCCCCCACCAGCCGACACGTCACTTTTCCGCTCTTCTCTCCCTCTCTTCGCACAAGAAAAGCGAGCGACGCGGCGACGGCATCGCGCCGTTTTTCCGCCTCTGTCGTTGAAAGTGCCGAACTTCATTTCCCGACGTGCTCCACTCTCCAGGCGCCGCTGCGATTCTGTGGCGTGATGACCTCATCGGAGGGGGCGGAGTGAGGCGCCCCTCGAAACCATGGCAACTGTGTAGCAACAAAGAGTTTTCAAGGGCGGGAGAAACTAAGCGCTACAATCATGGAGTGCTGGGGAGAGAGAGGCGAAAGAGGTCTTCGCTGTTGACCCAACCTCGCCTCTCTTGCGTGAAAAGGAGGGGGGAAAGCGAGCGGCTGCCTTATTTATCGCCGACTCGGAGGGGAGCGATAGAGGAGCCTTTTGCAAGGTGGCGCCCTCAAGTTCTGGCTGCAGACCGCCCCATCTTCAGCCAGTCTGAGTCGGCCTATGGGTGACTGGGAGCCAAAAGATTAAAGGAAAGAGCAGCCAGTCCGAAATGCCCCATTGACTCTCCGTGTCCCGCGCGAGCCCTGGCTTCCAGGCGTCATCTCCGTGCTCATCCTGTACATTTGATACGACTGACGGAGGGATTCCAAAGTTGGATCAGTGTATTCATTTCGTGAAATTGTAACGGTTTGGTTGGGGGGAAGGTACAGCGACCTGGTTTGCAAAAAGAAAAGGTGAGGCACGCACAGCCCTGCACAACTTGAACGGTGTGGGATCCAAGTGAATTCCAGGCGCCCTTGCTAGTTGCAAGCAACTAATAATTTAACATATGGAGATTTGTTGTTGTTGTTTTGAGGTTTGCTTGATACATGACTGGAAGCAGTCTGGTGAAAGGGATTTGATTTGGGCCATAGGAAATGCTTAGGTTTTCAAGACCAGTCACAGCTGTAGATTATGGTAACCGGTAGGGTTCTATAGAACAGGGGTCTCTAACCTTGGCAACTTTAAGACTTGTGGACTTCAACTCCCAGAATTCCTCAGCCAGCTTTGCTGTCAAACTATTTATTAAGTCTGCATTACTATTACTATTACTATTAATATTAATAGCTTTGCTGGCTGAGGTATTCTGGGAGTTGAAGTCCACAAGTCTTAAAGTTGCCAAGGTTGGAGACCCCTGCTATAGAAGCTCTCCAGTCTATTTGGTAAGGTTAGATTTAAAATTCCAAATTTTAAAGATACTCTGGGATTACTTACATATCATTTTGATGAGAATATTGAATAAATATATTCCAATGAATTTAGAATAGAATAGAATAGAATAGAATAGAATAGAATAGAATAGAATAGAATAGAATAGAAGTTTTTATTGGCCAAGTGTGATTTGGCCAAGGAATTTGTCTTGGTGCATATGCTCTCAGTGTACATAAAAGAAAAGATACCTTCATCATGAATCATAAGATACAACACTTAATGATAGACATAGGGTACAAATAACCAATCAGGAAACAATATCAATATAAATCTTAAGGATACAAGCAACAAAGTTACAGTCATACAGTCATAAGTGGAAGGAGATGGGTGTTGGGAACGGTGAGAAGATTAATAGTAATGCAGACTTAATAAATAGTTTGACAGTGTTGAGGGAATTATCTGTTTAGCAGAGTGATGGTGTTCTGAAAAATCTGAATTTATCATCAGAAAGCTCTTACAGTGTGATTGTAAAAAAATATATCCAGAATTCTGCATTGTGCTCTGAACTTGTTTGGAAAAGCACTTTTTTAGAGAAGCATACAATGAGTTGTAAAATAAATATACCATTTAACTAGACAGGGATACTACCAACACTTGGTCAAAGCAAAAATGCTGAGAAGCAGTAGAGATACATAGAGCTTGTCCTTTTGCAGATACATGTCCCTTCTGCTAACGTATTTTGTACTTGGAATTTGAATAAGACAATAAGGTAGAAAAATAAAATACCCAAGACTCTGTATTTAATATATATATTTTCATATTGGATATTGAGTTTGGCTTTCTTACTTAAACCAGTTCTTTAGGAACACTGGACTAAAATCATGGAAGTTAGTACTTCAAAGACTGAAGCATTTTAATGTGTTTATTCCTTCTAGGGAGCATAAGGCTTTAAACATTTTCTAGAGTAAAAGTTATCATACAGAAGTAAACATGCCTTCTGAAATGGGAAAAACAGACATGGACAGGATTGGCCTCTTTAGCGAAATGGAATATATTACTATTGGAGATAAATATGTCTCGCCATTTAACCGTAAGTACAGTTTTCTATTCAGTTAAGCAATACAGGAGCATGGATTGACCTCTCTTTATTGCAAGAAAGGTCTTCCTTGCTGCATTTGACAAATTCAGCATGTTTGATGAACACAGAGATAAAACACAGAGATAAAGGATTTCTTCCTTCGTATTTTCCCCACAAGAACAATCCTGTGGGTTGGGCTAAAAGAGAGTGACTGGCCCTCTGTCACCCAGGTAGATTGTTTTGTGTTCACAATATACAAGGCAGCTACACTGGCACAATCTTTATGTCTAATATGATTACAGATGTCCTAGTTGACACGTAGATGATTTATTTCATTTGATTTATTCAGGATATCACTATAATTTTTTGTTTTTACTGTATCTCCCTAGAAAACTGGTATATTAGTCCTAAATGGTTCTTATTCTTTGCTATCTTTATTATTTATCCTTAATTGCTTTAATTTTACACATTGTTCCCATTTGTTTAGATTCCTTCTACAGATTTAGGGGAATGAGTTTTGGGTAGTTTATTATAGGGATGATTTTTTTTCTTGCCTTTTTTGCATAATTTCTTTAAGAATAGATATTAAAGAGGTTTTGATTGAGAGTTTTAGATAGAATAACACATTCCTTGATATGCATTATTTAAGATTTTATGCTGTCCTGAGGGGACAAACCATAGGTATGTTTTGTTTTTGCTTGGTTGTTTCTTTTGAATGTTCTATGTAAATTGATTAGCCATACTTTAGGCAGTGAGATTCTCAATTCATGGAAAAGGAGCATTCTCTCCTTCGTTCCATGGTAGCACTAGATTTTCCGATCTGTAACATCTATTTCTGGGGGAATAAATTAAATCTTTAAAGAAAAAGGCCAGGTTTGAACAAGCACTTTTTTGTTCAAACTTGAGTATGCTGTAATCTTTTTATTGGTCATATAATGATTTGTATTGAAAACTGCTTCTTAGAACAAGTATTGAAAACAATTAATGTTTTCAAATTTAGATTCAAATCAGCATATGTGCAAAATGTAAAGCAAAATACAACCTTTCTTGAGTCATAGGCAATTTCTGATGATATTATTGACATTTCCATACAGTTTCTAAGCTATTTTCCCCATGGCAGAATCTAAATAAATGACTGAATCGATGCTGAAATTGTTCCCTTATTTTAAAGGCCCTTTTAATGAAGCTGCAAGCAAGAATAAACAGATGCTACCAGGAGGTATTAAAGAGAAAGGAGCCACCCAAGCAGGATATTTTGATCCTCAGTTTTCAAGAATTTTTGAAGGTGAAAGTTATTCAAATCCCGTTCAGTTAAGGAGAAGATACCGATTGGCTGAGGCAAAGAAAAACCTGGGAACCAGACCCTTTCTTCCCAGTAATGGAGATAAATTTCCGTAAGTTCTAAAAAAGCCACTACTGTAATATAAAAGTTATATGGCATTTATCTACTTACAATATATTGACATTTTCAGTTAAAATGTATTTTAAGGATTCCTTTGATCTCCAAGTTGCCACAAAAGCTGGCAGGAGATTTCATTTCCTGATAAACACATATTTATCACTGGACTTTCCATAAAGTTTTTGCTTCCATGACTCTAATTATTCTAACCTTCTTTTCCCCTAGATTTCCTCTAGTGCCACAAATACCTTTCTTTCTCTGAGATGGTTTATTTTAATTTCTGTCAATTTTCATAAACACCCCAGAAATCATTTCTAGGAAACATTCTGAACATGAATGGTAAGAGTGAGGGGAGTACAAATGTAAGGAAAACTTATGAATATGTTTTTCTTTCTAACTGTGCTAAACTTGGTTAAGCTCCCATAGTCCACAATGGGCCACGGTGACAGGGAAATGATGGCCTATGAAAGTATTGGGAAAGACTAACTATTTTGGCATAACAAAGAATCAGCAGGAGAGAAAGGATTACCTACAATATATTAGACAAAGTACTTGCTCTAAAATAGTATGAGCAAGAAAAGAAAATCAATCTGCAAAGTACAGCACGCTAAACAGCCAACAATAAGTTGGATTCATACTCTGTGCCTTATAGTGTTTCATTTTCCTTTAGTGTGATATATGAACCTGGTCACTGTGGTTTGCGTATAGAATAGAATAGAATTTATTGGCCAAGTGTGATTGGACACACAAGGAATTTGTTTTGGTGCATATGCTCTCAATGTACATAAAAGAAAAGAAAAAGAAAAAGAAAAAAAATACCTTCATCAAAGGTACAACATTTACAACACAAATGATGGTCATGCTTTTTAAATAATGGCTTCCAAGGATTGCAGGGATGTGTATTGTCAAACTATAGAATAATTGATAGCTCATTTCTACAAGTACTTTGTATATTTTTTGCAAATAATGATTGTGATGTGTCTACCATATTTTGGCTGTACAATCTGAGAGGGCCTGAAAGCCCTCAGAAAAGGATCAGGGAGAACTAGATGTTACTTGCCTGCCGCTGACTTAGTATTATGAATGAATTCAGGTAGAGAAATGCAGAATTACATTGGAATGCTGACCTAAGCAGAGATAGGCAATTTTTTTCTGGTTAGGGAATCATCTGTTGGTTTTTCTAAATAGAGGTAACCAAATATGACATAAAGTGTGACAGTAGCATGGTGACATAATCAAAGAGAGCAGAGCTTATTTCTCCATCATTTTTTTTATTATTTTGGAAGTCTGAAGGATGATTTTGGCCAAAAGAAGAATATTAAAACTAATGAAGACTTAGTGCACTTATTTTCCCTGTTTTTTTTAAACGCTGTAGAGTTTTTGGTGTTCCAGAAGCTACAAAAATGAATCTAAGGACTGAGAATGGCCTAAGGATTGTCTACACAATTTAATCTATTTACTTTAAAGCAGAATCCATTGTGTGTGTGTGTGTGTGTGTATGAATATATATCAAAAGTACATCCACCTACTTCATTTGGCCTTAATTAAATTATATTAAATATAAATATCATTACCCCTTTAATGTATTTTTTAAAGATATGTCAGTCACTCTTAGTAGAACAGGTACACTAGGATTGTAACTTGTTTATCTGAAGCAAACATATTATATTTATTATGTTGTGTTATCTTATTTGCATATTTAATATTTAATAGAGCATAGAGAACGCTAATCTTTGAATTCTTTGTGTCTCAGGTGTGGCATAGGAACCTACTATGGAACAATTAGTGGCCCATGTCCCTTCTTCAGTGCTCAGTTGAAAGATAAGATTGCATATGTACAACCAGGGAAAAATCTCTATACCAGTCCAGGGAAGAAAGGAACTGGCTATGGGTAAAACATTCTAAAATTATAATATCAAATATATCTTTTTTAAAGGGAAGAGATAGTTGAATGTTGCTGCTATCACTGTTTTATTTCTGTATCTAGGTATCCAAATCTCACCATAGGTAAACCATATACACATTCAGTTGAATTGTTTGACATAGGAAGAATAAATTTTAAGGTAAAATTCAATTGGATTTCTGTTTTATTTTATCTAGGTTGATATCTTATCTTATTCCTTCTAATTGGACTTTATTTGGTACTATGCTATAAAATTATACATCATTAACCTTTATTTGATAAAGAAATAAGAATACATTTTGAATATTATTTCAGTACGTGTTCCATTAATTCATTATTTTCTCAACCTTGATAGTTATTTTTGATGCCATCAATACATTTAATGGTTGGATAGTGCGCTTTTGCAGCTTTCCCTGTTAAGATTAACTTCATCAGTAAAAAAATTATAGTGATTGTGCCAGAAGAGGTATGGACTGTATTAGAGCCATATATGGATTTATCCTGAATGTGAAACCTGTTTTAAAAAGCCTTTTTAAGTGGCAGTGAAAGGGAAAACAATGCTGCTTTTTTATTACTTTGGTGAATTTCCTTCTTGTACATATTTGCTTTGATGTTATGATGTCCAAGGTCCTGCCTTCTATGTATTTGGCTTGATACTTCTAATGCTCATTAATACTAATTTGCTATAACTTCAGAAATGCAATCCCATGTAAATTTGCTCAGGAATAATTACAGCTATGTAGAGCTTATCCAGAAATATGTGAACATAGAATTGCAGCCTTAATCTTACCTGTAGTTTTGATTAAAGAGTTGAAGAGCCCAATATAACATTTTCCATTTCTAATTTGCCCAGAAAATATCTGAAGAACATCGCCATCTGATGAAAGGTGGACCATTCAAGTTAAATCTTTATCCCCGAGAATATTTCGATACAAATCCTTACCATGATGAAGGGCCGTTTCCTCCACCAAAAAGGCAACCTGAAAAAATACCCATTCCACATCCTTTTAAGCCAAGTTCTCCAGCTAAAAAGGTGTGCTTGTTAATAGTTAAACTTCTCCCAAAATTTTTACTGCAGATATTTTCATTTAGCCAAGAAAACAAGTTATGTGTAATATTTATTGCCATTTAAAGGGCTATATTTATCAGGAAAAAATAAAGCCCAATTCATTTTGGAAAACAGCACATCTATGTGCTCATTATAGTTATGGAATCATCATAGCCTTTTCAGATTTAATCCAAATAGACATCCAAGAAGTGACCCATCCTGGAACCCCTTCTTTTACAAGGTGCAGATCTAGAAACAAAATCAGCAAAAAAGAGAGAGAGAATTTCCATAGATGTTCATCTAAGATAACCCAAAATCATATAATCACTCTCATGCTTAATGTGTTGTATGAATCAGGATTCCTTCCTTAATTTTACATCTGGGTGTGGCTAAAGCAAAGTATGTAGTCATGAATTTAGATCAGGTAGACCAAACTTATAACTTGGTTTGGCCATCCTATGTACAAAGGCTGACGTCCTGTTCAGCAATACTGTAGACTTCCCTCACAATGTTGTTCTGAAAATTGCATAAATATATCTTAGAGGAAAAGTAAAATATTACTGTGTTAACTAAGGTCATCTAGTATTTAGCTAATATTGTAATTCAAATGCTACATTAAAATGAAAGATTCCTTTAAGTTAAGTTTGCTTTTTTTTTACTTTGTGTGTGTTCACACTATTTTGGCAACAATACAGCAGTGGTTTACAGTCACCTCTTTCAGGAATTTCCCCCCCACACTGGTCTATAGTCCTGCTTTTCGTAGTGGTGTCACGACCAAATATTATTCAGGACAGATCTGTTTATATTCTTGACTCTTGTAAGTCTATCATTTTGTGATTCTCTGTGAAAAGAAATTAGGTGCTATACTAGAAGTAGGCTTTCAGATTACTTTGTACTCAGCCCATAGTTCTGCTAACTTCATATTAGTGTTTTGTATGGATGAACTATTATTTTTAAAGTCTGCAGTATTTAACATTTCTTCTTGTCCTTTTAGCCAGGAGGCATGAAAGCAGGCACATTTGATCCATTTCCAACTCATTCTGCAGACCCATATGGGGTTAGAATGCCTAGGGCTTCAACAACTAATAAACAAGGAAACGTATTTCACCCTAATCCTGGACCTAAGAGCAGACCAGTAAGAAGTATTATGGCCTTAAACATTGAAAAGTAAGTATTGCAAAATTGCAGTATTTAATTTCTAGGAAAACCTCTGCAGTAGATATTCTACAACCTGGTAAACTATTCCCTTAATTTCTATAAAATGTTCTGTGAAGATTCTCTTGCTATTTACTCAGTGGAGAGAGAAATGTGTTGAATTTCTCCAGAAGTTTTGAAGAGTTCTTGTTCTATTTTATATAGTTGAATCCTGATACTGATGAATAATGAAATAATTAAAGCTGTTTATTTAAATGTAGGATCCTGAGTTAGCTAATTCTAATAAAATCATTAAGAATCTATACCATGCCTCACCTATTAGATGAAATGCACTGTAACTCAACATCATATAAAAAGCCCTCCTCACTTATTTACATATGTACTCACCAATCTTTGGGTTCTGCTGCAGCTGGAAAAGAGAGAAGCAATAGTAAGCCAAAGAAAAGTATAACAAAAAAAAAAGGATAGGAAAGAGATTAATCTATACCAATAAACTAGCTATGCCATTCGGTTTCTTTCTATTCTTACAATCAATCCTTGTTAAATCAAATCTATTTACTATTTCATCCATTGCCTTTATCCTTACTTTTTTCAAATTTCGTACAGAAAGCCATAACGTTTTCATTCTGATGTGTTAGCTGTGTTACAGACCAGATCTGCACTTAATATCAGTCTTTTTAAAGCTGCTTTAAATATCTCCAAGGCTTGAAGTTCAAGAAATGTGCTTGTTTGTGGTTTCTCTATGCAAACATCTAGGAAAACAGGAGTTGAACACACCCCACTTACAAATAGCTTATCATAGAACCTGATAAGCCAAAGGAAACTTTAATGAACTGGATGTAACATGAAGAGTGCCTAACATATTTTTATTCAGACAAATGAATGAGTTCTGTCAATTAACTCACTGGTTGTTTTATAAAACACAAGCGCGCGCACACACACACACACACACACGCCTATCTTCTTTCTTGCTTTGTACCTTTTTGTTAGATACCAAAGAAGTGGGATACTAATTCAATATGATATGAGCTTTGAGAGATAGAGTAGGGAAGAGGAAATTTATGTTCTGGGAAAAAATAAACATAAACCTACCTCATAAAATATTGCTATACTGGGTAACTGACTGAAAAACAGAAAAATGTTTTAGTCAATGGCCAGAGGCAAGTTGTTTTTAATCTGAACATCAGAGGATCTGAGTTAGAAAAAATGCTGTATTATATTTATTTAAAGAAAAAAATTCAAAACCTGAATTAGAATATTACCGAAAATTCATAAAATGCAGACTAGTAGATTTCTGGCACTCTTGAGAAGGAACTTTTTACCTGAGCAAATAGAATATGTATATCAACTAAGTAATGTGACACTTCGTTGTATTTACATTTCAGGTCATTAAATGTAACTAATTACACGAATCCCCGTGTGATGTCATATTAGCTGCACAGAAGCAAAGTGAATGAACAAACTTTCTGGACTGCAAACAGTAACAGCTCAAGTAAATAAAAGTTTTGTGGCTGAGGGAAATGTGTCAGATATAGCTATCTGCATTCATTTTATAAGAACTAATTGATACTATAGTTATTGATGATATATATAAAATGTAATTTAAATTTTGATATGTTATTTATGTTGTGTATATTGGATAGTATTCGCTTTTTTTTGGTGAGATTTTTTTTCAGCCATGAAAAGAACAAATACTATTATTTATAATTGTCCTGTCCTTTTTTTTAATCTGAACATAGTTATTAAATAATTGCTCTATTTAAACAAACTTCTCTGAATTGTACTTGCTCTCAAATGAAAATTACTAATAACCTGGGCAACTCTACATTGAAATAAATATTCTTCAGACATTTAAAATAAAAGCTGAGAATTTAACTTCATAGTATCACTGTTTGGAATTAGACTTGCTAGCCTCCTTTCCCAATTTAGAGCTTCTAAAGCTTTACAGTGGGTGAAAAGTCCAAGTTTTCTTTTTGCTGCCTCCCAACAGTATGTAATAAAAATCATCCAGTGAGTTATCAAATCCCAGAGTTTGTGATGGACATGAAAAGAACTAAAAAATCAGTTTTAGTTATCATGTCTGTATTTTATCTCTAGATAACAAATAAGAGTTATCTGTCTCCAAATACCAGTTTTGGGAAGCATAGAGAACTGTTCTCTCTCTTTCATACCAATGAGCATTTTTGCTGGCTACTGATTGTTTGCTGTAAGAAATAGGAAGCTAGATTGCTGAAGTGTTTCTGATTCAACAAGTTTTTCTATGTTAAAGCTAAAGCCTGTGTTCATGTGGAAAAACCCATTGAAATCATTGCAAGATATATAAAGGTAAAGGTTCCCCTCACACATATGTGCTAGGCGTTCCTGACTCTAGGGGCGGTGCTCATCTCTGTTTCCAAGCCGAAGAGCCAGCACTGTCCAAAGACGTATCTGTAGTCATGTGGCAGGCATGACTAAACGCCAAAGGCACACGGAACACTATTGCCTTCCCACCAAATCTGGTCCCTATTTTTCTACTTGCATTTTTTCTTATGTGCTGAATGATTACTTATGACTGTTACATTCTTATTCCAATCTTGGGATGAGATGTACCAGCTTTTAAAGAGAATGCAATGAAAAAATTGAGTTTCAGCCAGACTTGAGTGGGATTATCTCTTAAACAGAGTAGTACAGAATTGGGCTATTTATAGAATTGATAGGTTAGAGTGCTTATAATTATTTTAAAATAATATTTCTGTCTGAAATATTGCTAGTGGTTTATATATTGAACTGATACAAGAATTTAGCTGGCATCGATTAGCATAAATATAACATTCTCCCTGTAGAAAAAAACTCTTCTAAAATAATGATCTAAAATATACCTGTCTTTTTGTAATTAATGCATAGATACTTTTCTTTGATTAAAACTCATATGATTAATCAAGATGTTTGAATAACAAACCTAGTTATTACATTTGTCTTTTTAAAATTTGTTTTGCTCTATTAAAATAATAACATATAACAACATTAAGGAGAATTCATTCTTTATTTAGAGGTTTAAATGAAGGTTGGTTTAAATTTTAATACATTAGTTGAATTTCAATTTTGTCAGAAATGCTATTACTTCTATTGTATTCTATTGTATATATACATACATGAATGAGGTACTCTTACCAATCTAAAATCACGGATTAATTTCTGCTTCTGTGATTGTTTAATTTATGATAGTTAATCCAATAGTTTTTCTTAATCCAATAGTCTTGAGTTGAATTCTTAAATTGAACAGTCAGAAATATATTTCTTTCTTAATGTCTTTGTTCAGAATTTTAAAGCATTAAGGAGCAGAGCAAAAAATACTGCATTTCTTCCACACAATAACAGGAAAGTCCAAGTCACCAGTAATGGCACTGGAACAGCTGATTGTAAAAGTACTATAGTGATTCTTGACTTTGCCGTGACTTGTCTTTATACTGAGTTCTTCTTCCAGCGTCGTTTGGATTTCAGCAATCTCTCCATACTCTAGCAAATTGGAAATGTTGGGAAAGTAGTTAAAACAAATTAAGTTCTAAGGAAATTGCTATCTAGACATGATTTCTATATAGACCTTAGAATATAGTTTAAGCTTTCCCTAGGTAAAGGATTACACAAAGATGCCTTGAAAATGTCTTATTAAGTAGCTTTCATGTGGTACGCATAAAGTCTAATATTATGTAACTTAAGGGTCTTGCATGCTCTTAGTTCTTAATTTATAGAAGACATTAATGACCAGTGGTTGCCCTTGAAATATAGCAATAAACAATCTTCACAAAATATACTTGGGTAAAGTCCCTCAAATAAGAGTACATTGATGATAAAAAAGTGGTTGCTGCTGATGGCAATGTTCCAGCCTCTAAAAGATCATTCGAAATTTGAAATGTATATATGAAAATTAATACAATGATGTAAAATCTCTTTTCCATTATTTAAAAAATCAAAATTAAAAGTAGATCATAGTCTTTTGATGTTAACTTCCTACTAAAAATTAATCCTTTCATATCTCTACTTTGTCCAATATTCTTTCAAGGTAGTTCTTTGCGTGTACTTTAACTTAAAACCTAGAATTCAACGGTATTTATTCTTAGGAACATATGTGGCATTGAAGCTGAACTAGTTTCCTATTTAAATGTGAAATGGTCCTGATTTGAACATGTTCAAAGTTTCAGTCCTTCAGATTTGGACATGAATTTAATTTTTTTATTGAAGATATGAGTATAAATAATTTGCTGTATTTGCAATATACCCTTCAGCATTTACAGAAAAATATCCTTAAATTTTGGAACACAAATGTTTAGTTCTGTTTTGACATACTACATTGTGAGATACGGAAACTTCCCTCTACATCTCTGAAACCCAAAAGACAATTATACAAGAGAGTGGAGATAGAGAAAACCTTGCCTCTCACTTTCATGTCATAAGAATAAGGCAGGAGATGAATGAGTGTACTGGGCAAGGAAAATTGGACAGACTGTATTCAGCTACTGTAAAGCACAAGGAGATAAGGCCGCCTGTACTTTCACAGTATATTTATGAAGGTTGTACTCAATCCAGCACATAATAGAGCAGAAAAAGAACAAGGAATGTAATTGGGGGAGAAAGGAAGATTGAGAGGAGTAAATATCTTTTTTGTTTTAGCTGTATTTCAAAATCCTCATGGCATCAATTATTTTTCAAACGTTAGTATATATACATATATACACACACTATATGTTTTTCATTTAAGAGCTACAAATACGTTGAAAATAATTGCTTCCCTTCAATAAAATTATATGTGTGTATATAAAATTGCCTGAATCCTGGTATTTATCAGATTACCTCTATGGTTAGATTTTGTAAATTAAAATTACTTCACAATGCTGTTATCTTAATACTTGCTATGAGTCATGTATGCTAATTTAGGAACTACATTTTTGTTAGTAACGTATTAATGGAGCAGACTTAGCTTCTGGAGTAGAAGTCCTTCTGTATATATATTGGCATATCTATAATGAGAAATTTTCTACACACGAGCAGTAATTTATGAATAAGTTTCCATGAGCCTCGATTCTTGAGACTGATGTTATAAAGATTTCCTGAACCATTTATTACTAGATTGAAGGCAATGAAAAGATTAATGTGTATCTTTCATGGTCTATCATTTAAAGTAAAATAATTATTCTAAGATACATTTTCATTTAGAACTTTAATTATAGTTGTCATTTGAAGCACATGTGGTCAATCATCTATCTTCTTATCTGGAAATTTCCAAGGAACTGGTCTACTCACTGGTTCCTTGGTCATATATATATATAACAACAGAGTTGGAAGGGACCTTGGAGGCCTTCTAGTCCAACCCCCTGCCCAGGCAGGAAACCCTACATCATCTCAGTCAGATGGTTATCCAAAATTTTCTTAAAAATTTCCAGTGTTGGAGCATTCACAACTTCTGCAGGCAAGTCGTTCCACTTATTAATTGTTCTAACTGTCAGGAAATTTCTCCTTAGTTCTAAGTTGCTTCTTTCTTTGATCAGTTTCCACCCATTGCTTCTTGTTCTACCCTCAGGTGCTTTGGAGAACAGCCCGACTCCCTCTTCTTTGTGGCAACCCCTGAGATATTGGAACACTGCTATCATGTTTCCCCTAGTCCTTCTTTTTATTAAACTAGACATATCCAATTCCTGCAACTGTTCTTCATATGTTTTAGCTTCCAGTCCCCTAATCATCTTTGTTGCTCTTCTCTGCACTCTTTCTAGAGTCTCAACATCTTTTTTACATCGTGGCGACCAAAACTGGATGCAATATTCCAAGTGTGGCCTTACCAAGGCATTATAAAGTGGCATTAACACTTCACGTGATCTTGATTCTATCCCTCTGTTTATGCAGCCCAGAACTGTGTTGGCTTTTTTAGCAGCAGCTGCACACTGCTGGCTCATATCTAAATGGTTATCCACTAGGACTCCAAGATCCCTCTCACAGATACTACTATTGAGCAAGGTACCACATATACGGTATCTGTGAATTTTGTTTTTTTGGCCTAAATGTAGAACCTTACTTTTTTCACTGTTGAATTTCATTTTGTTAGATAGCGCCCAATGTTCAAGTCTGTCAAGATCTTTCTGTAACTTGAGCCTATCTTCTGGAGTGTTGGCTATTCCTGCCAGCTTGGTGTCATCTGCAAATTTGATGAGTTCCCCATCTATCCCCTCATCCAAGTCATTGATGAAGATGTTGAAGAGTACTGGGCCTAAAACAGAGCCTTAGGGTACTCCACTGCATACTTCCCTCCATGTGGATGTAGTTCCGTTGAGGACTACACGTTGAGTGCGGTTGGTCAGCCAGTTACAAATCCATCTGGTGGTGGTGCTGTCTAACCCACATTTTTCTACTTTATCTATTTTATTTATTTATTTATTTATTTAATCTCATTTTTATACCGCCCTATCTCCCGGGGGACTCAGGGCGGTTTACAGCCTAATAAAAACATACATATAAATACAAAATAAAACACCAATTAAAAAACTTATTAAATAAGGCCGAATATTAAAAAATTGCAATAAAATAATAAAACCCCGTTAAAACCAAATTTAAAATTTAAAATTCTAGTCCAGTCCTGCGCAAATAAATAGATGTGTCTTAAGCTCGCGGCAAAAGGTTCGAAGGTCAGGAAGTTGGCGAAGTCCTGGGGGAAGTTCGTTCCAGAGGGTGGGAGCCCCCACAGAAAAGGCCCTTCCCCTGGGTGTCGCCAGTCGGCACTGCCTGGCTGACGGTACCCTGAGGAGTCCCTCCCTGTGAGAGCGCACGGGTCGGTGGGAGGCAATCGGTGGCAGCAGACGGTCCCGTAGGTAACCCGGCCCTATGCCATGGAGCGCTTTGAAGATAGTTACCAAAACCTTGACGTGCACCCGAAAGGCCATAGGTAGCCAGTGCAGTCTGCGCAGGAGAGGTGTCACATGGGAGCCACGAGGGGCTCCCTCTATCACCCGCGCAGCCGCATTCTGGACCAACTGGAGCCTCCGGGTGCTCTTCAAGGGGAGACCCATGTAGAGAGCATTGCAGTAATCCAGATGAGATGTCACGAGAGCATGAGTGACTGTGCATAGGGCATCCCGGTCTAGAAAGGGGCGCAACTGGCAAACCAGGCGAACCTGGTAAAAAGCTCTCCTGGAGACGGCCGTCAAATGGTCTTCAAAAACAGCCGTCCATCCAGGAGAACGCCCAAGTTGCGCACCCTCTCCATTGGGGCCAATGACTCGCCCCCAAAGTCAGCCGCGGCTGCAGCTGACTATACCGGGGTGCCGGCATCCACAGCCACTCTGTCTTGGAGGGATTGAGCTTGAGCCTGTTTCTCCCCATCCAGACCCGTACGGCCTGCAGACACCGGGACAGCACTTCGATAGCTTCGTTGGGGTGGCCTGGTGTGGAAAAGTACAGCTGAGTATCATCAGCGTACAGTTGGTACCTCACACCGAAACCACTGATGATCTCACCCAGCGGCTTCATATAGATGTTGAACAGGAGGGGCGAGAGAATCGACCCCTGTGGCACCCCACAAGTGAGGCGCCTCGGGATCGACCTCTGCCCTCCCGTCAACACCGTCTGCGACCGATCGGAGAGATAGGAGGAGAACCACCGATAAACGGTGCCTCCCACTCCCAATCCCTCCAACCGGTGCAGCAAGATACTATGGTCGATGGTATCAAAAGCTGCTGAGAGGTCTAATAGGACCAAGGCAAAGGAATAACCCCTATCCCTGGCCCTCCAGAGATCATCAACCAACACGACCAAAGCCGTCTCAGTGCTTTATCCGGGCCGAAAGCCAGACTGGAATGGGTCTAGATAGACAGTTTCATCCAGGTACCGGGGTAATTGACATGCCACCACACTCTCTACAACCTTCGCCACAAAGCGAAGGTTGGAGACCGGACGATAATTACCTAATACAGCTGGGTCCAGGGAAGGCTTCTTGAGGAGAGGTCTCACCACCGCCTCTTTCAAGGCGGCCGGAAAGATCCCCTCCAACAAAGAAGCATTCTAGTAGTAGGTTATGATCTACTTTATCAAATGCTTTACTTTGCACGTTTGCACATGTATGTTCTTTGCACATGTATGTTCACCATCCTTTCCCAGAAGTTCCCAAGATATTTTCTTTAAAAATATGAAAAAGAATACCTTTCTATATTAAATTACTCCAATTATAAGATTGGTAAATTAGAGTATATTAGTACAATAGAAGCAAATATGTTTAAAAATGCATAATTACAAGCTAATTTTCTTCATACAGATTTTGTTGATGATAATAAATGCGAAGCTGGATAAGAGAGGTAGCAGTTAAATAACAAGAGAGGAAATATCTGCTAAAATTGTGTTGGAACACAAATAACAAGTAAATGATAAACCAAGAAAGTTCATTATTAAAATTCCAAATGTGGGAAAAAAATCAGATTCTAATTACAGTATACTACAAGAACACTGTTCATAGAATACTGATTATATAAATACTAGCAATAAAATACAAAATGATTACTTCTGTAATCTGCCTTAAGTGTATATACATTTGTTTTTATCTTTGTTATATTTTAGTGTGGTCTCATGGCTTAGTTCAGGGGTGTCAAACTCGATTTCATTGAGGGCCGCATAGGGTTTTGTTTGACCTCGGGTGGAGCAGGCTGAGATGGGTGTGGCCAGCTCGATGTCACTCATGTTAGGGGACCCTGTGGTGGCCCAAGCACTCTGCCAGCAAAAATGGAGCTCAGGAGGGCCGCATGTGGCAGAGGCACCACAGGCTGGTCCTTTGCTGTTTCCAGGGTAGCCCCCAGGGCCAGATCTAAGCATCCCACAGACCGGATCCAGCCCCCAGGCCTTGAGTTTGACACCCCTGCCTTAGATCTATATTAGTTTCCTGACTATATGAACTTCAAGTCCTATTAATTTTGCTGAAAATTCTCAGGTGGTGAGTGATAGGATATACGCTTGTTTGTGACACTGAGTAACCAGTAGTAGTTTAGTTGAAGTAATTGTGATAAGATAATTTGGATCTGGTTAAATTTCAGAATCACTAGATTTATACATATAAATAAGGTTGGCCAAATTTGCAGCTATAAACATTAAAGGATCAGATAGGATAATCTGAATGCCAACAAAAAGGATTTGAAAGATTGGGAACAATTTGTTCATATGAATGTCTGTTTTAGAGTACTTGAATTTTAACCGTTAAGCAGCTCAGTAACATAATATTGTTGCCATGTTCATGCAGAACTATATGGTTACTGCACATCTCTCTTTTTACATAAATAAAGGAAAAATAAGAGAAACACTTGAATGTACTATGTTACCACATGGATAGTGGATGTGTGCAAATCAACCCTAATCCTATTGTTTTGATTAAAAAACCTAATCCAGTTTAATAGATTGTAGTGATCAATAACAACATTTAGATTGATTCATAGATAAGGACATGGTTGGAAGAGATACTAGACCAAAATATAGATCTGAGACCAGAACTATTCCTATAAGGAATCACAAAAGAGAAATATGACAAAGGACAGATATACTTAATGCTGTATGTTATAACTGCAGCAAGATTGGTTTATGCACAATATTGGAAAAACGAAGAAATCCCCCCCAGAAGAAGAAATAGTAAAGAAAATATTGGCTTGTGCTGAAATGGACAGGCTGACACTAGATATTAAAAACAAGGGTGAGACAGAATACTTTGAAATACGGAGCAAATTGTATCAATGGTTAGAAGGAGGAAAAGGAGTCAAAGAAGAAAAGATTTAGGGTTTGTAGAATAGAACATGGATAATATTTAGATAAAGATATAAACGAGGAAAAGAGATATGGTTATAAGATCAAAATAGCAATGTATGATAAGTAGTAATTATATTTGATGTTATGTTAAAAATATGTATGGAAATGTCAAAACCGGGACAATCACACCGTATCCAATGTTTTTAATGTTTATTTAATAAAAAACTTTTTATAAATAAAAAATAAATAAAAAACCATTTAGATTGATTCAGATGGAATGATTCAAAATAAATAACTGATTCAATTTGGATTTTTGAATCTGAAACATTCTGTTTTTGAGCATGTGTTGCTGCATCTAAGACTAGGTAGTTCAAATTTTTCAGTGATTTATTTATTTTTTAAATCAGAAAACTGAAGTAGTTTCCTTTGATTGAATTGTCACTGAATCAAATTGTGGAATTGAAGTTACATCCACCTTTTTGAGATAATTTCTGTCTTTAACAAAAAGCTTATTCTATTAATGCAATAAATGTTTTAGCTTTAGCACAAACTTGATTTTTATGCACATGTATGTAGAACTAAAGGGACTTCAACGGTCATGAAAAGGATTCTGTAGAAAATATTTTCATATATTATCTGTTAGTTAAACTGAGCATCAATTAATTGGATACAGCTACTGGAAGACCTACAGTGCTCTCATATGATATAATATAAACTTTTTCGGCAAAGATATCTTTGATATGTTTCTAATGCATGCATTTTTCAATATATAGAAAAGAAATAATATTTAGTAACTCTTTGGAGTTACTAGGATTTGATACAAGAGGGCTTAGCTTCTGCCTGTCCATCATTGACATTTACTAGTATTTGTACTATTTAATTACTCAAAATAAAAAGATTATATATATCTATATAAATATGTGAAACTATTTACAGACCCTTTGCGTCCTGTACATAAATTGTTTCAACTCCTACCCTCAAAACAACGCTATAGAGCACTGAACACAGGAACAACTAGCCACAAGAACAGTTTTTTCCTGAACGCCATCACCCTGCTAAACAAATAATTCCCTCAACCCTGTCAAACTATTCACTAAGTCTGCATTACTATTAATCTTCTCATCATTCCTATCACCCATCTCTTCCCACTTATGACTGTAATTTTGTTGCTTGTATTCTTATGATTTATATTGTTTCCTAGCATGATTTGATTGGTTATTTGTACCCGATGACTATCATTAAGTGTTATACCTTATGATTCTTGACAAATGTATATTTTCTTTTTATGTACACTGAAAGCATATGTACCAAAGACAAATTCCTTGTGTGTCTAATCACACTTGGCCAATAAAGAATTCTAATCTAATCTAATCTAATCTAATCTAATCTAATCTAATCTAATCTAATCTATCAATCTATATGGAATATTATTTCAAAAGTTACCATAAAGCTTAAAGAAAAGTGGTAGTAATTAGATAAGAGTTTTAAACAGTTTTCAAAGATGTTTTATTATAGTGTCTTTGAGGAATTGATTGATGGAGTTTGCCTGGAGCTGCCTAGAAAAAAAGACAGTTTTCTTTACAAACAAAATCAAAGGAGGCAATTTGTGATAGCAACAAATCTATACAGCAATAGTGCTAAAATGTTATCTGAGCTATGAACGCTTGTTCATTTGTAAACAATAGTTCTCAGTTACATTCACATGCTTTCTAATGATTAAAATATATGGCCTAGTTCCACATTCAACTCTTTCCTTGCCAAAACTGTAAATTTAAGTAGAACTAGAGCTTCAGAAATCTCTTACAAAATATTTATTGGTTACTTTTGTGAAAACGTCACTTCCTTAATTTAAAATATAGATCAATAAAAAGATAGATCTATCTATCATTATAGATCTGTAAAAGGTCAATATGAATATACTTACATTCTCTATTGGACATACACAAATGTAAGTTTGAGAGTTTGCAGAAAACAGTCCATAAAGCCTACTCATCTTTCTGCCTGGCTAAAGGGTAGTAGTACCTGGCTAAATTTCCCACTAAAGGTCATGGCTGGTTCACCTTGATTTGTGTGTACATTTGTATGTGTCAGAACAGAAAAAGGTTAAGCATTTGTATGCATATGAGTGAAAAAGGATGCTGTCCCTTCAGCTTGATATATTAATATTGGCATTGGTTTCCTCACAGTTATAGTTTAAGTACTGTATTCTTCAGATAAGAATAATTTCTTGTTTAATAATACTTAATTTAATAATCATTTAATTATTAAATCAAACTAATTAATTAATTATTCAAATGAATTTAACTAAGAATTTAACTTAAAATAGATTTTTAGCAACAGCACTTAGGCTTATATATCAGCCCATAGTGCTTTACAGCACTCTCTGGGTGGTTTACAATGTCAGCATATTGTCTCCAACAATCTGGGTCCTCATTTTCCAGACTTCAGAAGAATGGAAGGCTGAGTCAACCTTGAGTTCTTGTCAGGATCAAACTCCAGGCTGTGGACAGAGTTTGCCTGCAATACTGCACTTTAACCACTATGTCATGAGGGCTCTTAAAATATATATCAGATAGCAAAACTTACCTGGTAGATCGCGCATTAAAGAAATATGTTGATACCTAGATATTTCTTCACAGATTTGAGTAGAATCTAGAGAGAAATCATTTTTCTTTTGGCTTCTAGATTTGCACTCTTGCTTATATTGTTCATTGGCCAGAGTAGTAACTTGCTCTTTGAGGTTAGCATTGTTCTTTTGAAGACGCTGTGCTTCAAACCTCAGTGCATCTCTTTCATTCTCTACAGAACGTGTTACATTTTCTTTTAGTAAGAGCGTTTCACTCAGTTGCCTTATTTTATGCTTACATTCATAAGTTTCCTGTTTAAATTCATTCAGCTGCTTCTTGAGAACCTTGTTGTCTTCTGTAATGGTATTTATCATGGTTCTTAGTCGGTCACATTCTCTTTCAGTATTGGATAAAGTAGTTTTCAAAACTCCATTTTCTATTTTTGCATTTTTACGTTCTGTTAGAAGCTTTTCCTCAACTTGAGCTCTGTCTGTCTGGGCATCCTGGAGTTCTTTCTCCAGCACTTTTTGGGAACTCAGTGCCACATGTAATGTTTTATCACAATTCAGTTTTTCATCTTTAAATGACTGTAACATCCTAAGAACAGCTTCCATATCTGATACGGCAATCTTCTCATTTTCTTTCATTTTTTGTATCTCATTCTGTTTTTGTCCAAGCTCTTTTCCTAACAATTGTTTTTCTTCTTTAAGTTGGCAGATTTCATCTCCCAAAATCTTTTTTTCTTCTTGAAGTACTAAAACTTTATTTTCAAAAGATTCTAAGGTTGCAATGAGATTACTTTTTTCTTTTGAGAAAATAGCCAAACTTTCCTGGGCTTTTTGATCTTTCTTCTGAAAATAATTTACATCTCTCATTATCCGCTGATTTTGATCATATAGCTGATCCTGCTTTTCTTCCAGTGCTAACTTTTGCTGTTGAAGTTCTTTGCATTTCTTCAGTAATCGCTTTAATTCTTTCAGGCATTCCTTGCTGTCTCCATCTGATTTAACTAATTTCCCTTGAAGGTTATTATTCTCATCATGCAATTCCTTAATTTGATTCTGATATTTTGAATTTTGCTCTGTCAGACACTGTATAACATCAGCAAGAGGTTTCATTTGAATCTTCATGTCTTCATGTAGAATCATCTCTTTTTTCTGACAATGGTCAGACTCTCCCAATGGCAAGTGTAAAAGTCTACGGCTTTCAGCATAATCATCAGGCACAGAATTTATATCAGAAAATTCCAGATCCATATAATTTTGGAACTCTTGATTTGACTTAAGCAGCTGTGTTTCATTTTTTTTTAGCACTTTGGAGAACAGATTTATCTGCAATTTGTCAGTTGCACTATCTTTCATGAGATGTTCTTTATTCTTATATTTGTCCTTGCCTGCTGTTTTCAATGTACTTTGATAATTTTCTGAAGATGAGGCAGTGACTGTTTGAAACTCATCTGTTGAACCTCCCAGTTCTGAAAACCTCAATTTAAAATCATAATTTGACATATCTACTATTTTTTCTATTAAATCCTGTTCTGATAAATAACCAGAATCATTGTCTTTGCCACAGACATTGTTAGAGTTCGGAAGTTCAAGGATATGTGACAATTCATGTCTACTAGCCTTTTTATCTTCCTCTCTTAAATCTTTGAAAGGACTTACATTGCCTGATAAAGATTCTTCTCCTTCATAGTTATTGAATACTGTGGAGGGTTTGTGTTCATTGTATTTTTTTAATAATCTAAGATGTGGCATCTTTTCTGAGCCCAAACCAATGTATGATGGAGAAAAAGTGCTGTTGGCAAAATTCTTAATGTCATCATCATTATTTAAAGAGAGAACAGCTTTGTTCCTAGATTCTTGGGTATGGTTTTCTGATAGTCCAGTGGCTTTGTATTTGTTTAGAATCCTGTTTTTAAATTCAGAGCTGAACTTGTTTTCTGAACCATGACTGGTATCAGATTTCTTATCAGGATGAAGCTGCTTCTTAAAATAAAGAGCTTCTTGATATTCTCTTGGCTGAAACAAACGGGAAAAGTAGCATATCAAAAGACTATTCAATGTTTAAGAAACAAGGCTCAGTAATGCTAATAGGTTGGAGACTATAGCTGTTTTAAAATTTCTCCCCTTGCAAAAAATACATTTATTTATTTATTTATTTTATTTTATTTATTTATTTTATTTTTATACCGCCCTTCTCCCGAAGGACTCAGGGCGGTGTACAGGCAGAATAAAACAACAATACAAAATACAATTAAAATACAATTTAAAAAACTTATTTAAATTAGCCTGAAAATTTAAAAAATTTACCTTACACTAAAACCCCATTTAAAATTAATAAAATTTAATATTTAAAATTCAATTCAAGCCAGCCCCGCGCGAATAAAAAGGTGTGTCTTCAGTTCGTGGCGGAAAGTCCGAAGGTCAGGTATTTGGCGTAAGCCTGGGGGAAGCTCGTTCCAGAGTGTGGGAGCCCCCACAGAGAAGGCCCTTCCCCTGGGGGCCGCCAGCCGACATTGTTTGGCGGACGGCACCCTGAGAAGTCCCTCTCTGTGAGAGCGTACAGGTCGGTGGGAGGCATGTGGTAACAGCAGGCGGTCCCGTAAGTACCCAGGCCCTAAGCCATAAAAGTATGAGGATTATGCCTTTTTCCAATTATCTGTATACTTACTAATAATAAACTATTTAAAATTATGGTGCTTTTCTCTAGTTTTTTAAGTACAGAGTATACAGAGTATACAGAGTACAGAGTATAACCCAAGTACTATAGTTTGTTAAACATCATTTTGAGGCAGATCGTTCTACTGTTACATCATTTTTCCTGATGTCTAATGGTTTTAATAGTCTTTTCCCCCCAATATAGTTAGTGATGATTGTATCACAAAATATAATTAAAGAGTGTTTTGCTTAATTCTTGGAAGAACTAGTCTTCGCTCAGTTTGCTTAATTTTCCCGTTTTTTTTACACATATACATCTCTTCCTTAAAACAAGTGGCTCACAGGAGTTCCCAGAAATTTCTTCAGTTATTATACACACTAAAACCTGCTGAGATTTAGCAGAATAACAGAATAACATTTCTTTATGTTGACCAAGCACCCTCTGGAATCATATGCTGACCGGGCCTTATCAATATTCCAGGAAGGTATCAGGTGTAGAACCTATAATAGTAGTCATTTTGTATTATTCACAGGGCTCGTACTAATACATAGTGATTTAAAGAGACAAATTAACTACAAAAGACATGAAAAAGATTGTTCGGGACAATTCAAAACATTATGCTATAATGTATTATATAGAACTACATAATACATACAAATGCTTGTTTGGATTAAAAGTGATGAATGAAGGAGTCCAATAAAAAAAGTTTGATTCTTAGTTTTTCCAGAACAACAGTACACAGCTTTTAATAAACAAAGTATTTACTAGTAAGAAAAAAAGGAGCATACCGTAGTAATGTTGATAGATGTGGTGGGAAAAAGTAAATTGTCTGGACTTTTCATATCAGTTAGATTTTTATTAAGTATATCATGAATTTCAGATTGAACCTGAATAAACACAAATGAACAATTAAACTATCTTGAATTCTTTTTACTATTTGAATTATGATTGCAAGCTATTCTGATATGCATTTTTTTTAACTCTGCCAATTTAAAAGTAAATCCTAACGAATTCGGAGAGACTCAGCCTTGAAGAAATTATCTGATGCTCTATCGGATGGACAGTAGTGATATTTCTGACTACACAATATAATCTATGTACAGCTTGATAAGTTTAACAATAAACACTCATAAACATAACATATGAAACTCTTCCTGAATAAAACCACATATTTTCTAGCTTCTGTACTTTTATTCTTCTGTACTAACTATACTTGATAAGAGTGCAAAGTCTGGGAAATAGAGAACAGCCCTGGTGGGACCACCAGTGACTGCACAGGTACATGTACATGTACAACATGCTGGGGAAAAGTCTGTGAAGAAACTGCTCTGCTCTTCCAGGATAAGGTGGTAACTTTAATGGTTTGAGAAGGAGAGTTTTTTTATTTTTTCTTTTCTTTTTTGCCTTAGCACGGGGTCTCCAACCTTGGCAACTTTAAGCCTGGTGGACTTCAACTCCCAGAATTCTGGGAGTTGAAGTCCACCAGGCTTAAAGTTGCCAAGGTTGGAGACCCCTGCCTTAGCAGACTTGGACTGGTTCCTCTTTCAAATGCTTTACATGTTCTGAATTCCATTTCTTTTTGCCATCTGCTTCAGGCTAAGGGGCTATGGGTTACTCCTTACTTAGAAATGGGCAGTTCAATGCCAGATGTTTATTCGAAGAATTTTGAGAAAAGAAAATAATTTAGAGAAAGCTGTGATCAATTATGCTCATGATCTGCTTGTGGGTTTTATATATAGGAATCTGACTGACTGATAGGATGAACTAAAACGGGAATAGGTAGAAATTAATCCTGATTCACCAATGTATTTGATCTAAGAAAACAAAAATCAGGGTACTGTATTAGGAAAAAATGTGAACTTTGTTCCATGTCTTTTCAGTGTCACCTTTCATTAATATCAAGGCTTTAGGCACATATTTGACTTCCTCTCAGTATAACCTGATATGGCAATCCATTTTGGAGACATGAAGAAGCCTGTGATTCACCTCTCACCTGAGTAATTAACTTAAGAAAAAAAGATTGAATTTGCAATAGAAGAAAGCAGGGGAAAGGTGACTCCAAGTACAGTACAAAAACATAACAATTTAGAAAAATTCTTGGGATTTCTCACCCTGTATTGAAGTGTATATATGAAACTGATTACATATGTTTATTTTTTTTTCAAATTCTTCTTATTAAAAATAAATTATCACATACTCTTTCCTTATTTCATGAGTATTTATGAAGCACTCTTACCATGCTTACATTCTCTAAAGTTTGCTGTTGAAGAGTTTGAAATGATTCCAGTTGCTGTTGTAAGATCTACAAGTTGTAAAAATAGGTAATATTCAGCTGGGAGTGTCTCTCCTATTTCCTTACAGAAATCTGTAATCCTGTTTTGTTCTAGTTCTCAAGAAGACTGAGTGAATTGACACAGCATATTTCATTTTTGTTCTAAAGCCTTCTACTGAACTCAATGAGATAGTTATAGAGAAGACTGCAGATAGAAAAAAGAAAAACACTAAAAAGAATAATTTGTGTGTGATGGGGAGGAGGTATCTATGAGTCTGTATGTACGTGTGTGTGTGTGTGTACACCGTGTTTTCCAGGAAATACAACCTACCCCAAAAATAAGCCCTAGTCTGATTTTTTTGGGGGTGGGCCTAATATACGCCCAACCTCAAAAATAAGCATTAGTGAAGGGGGTGCGCGTGGCCAGCACAGGAGGCAGCCCTTCCCTTCCCCAGTCACCTCATAGCTGCTTGGCCCCTTAATCAGGGCCCGCAGATCAGTTGAGCCAGCAAGAGCCAGGAGCTGCCTCTCATTCCTTCCCTCTGGGTGCAGCCCATCCCTTTCAAGCAATCAAATGTCACTTGAGAAAAAAACGCACATCTCAGGATTGCAACACTGAAAGCTCTGGATGGAGCCTTTTTGGGATGTCCATGTGTGCTGAACTTGAGAAAAGGATGACAAGCAGGAAAATCCCTCTCCCCATTTTCCTTCATTCGCCAAAAAGGCTCCACCACAATCCTTCAGCATATCCCAGGACCCTGCAAGGTTTGTTGCAGGGTTGCGCATGTGAGTGGCGGCATCTGAGAGGTTTGACATAGTGGCACAGCCACTCATAGCAGGACGCCTGCTGTGCCGGTGTGATGAAGCTTGTGGTGATGCTGCCGTTCACAAATGCAACACCACAACAAACCTTGCAGGGTCCTGCTCCAAGAGACTGCACCGGTCTGACAAACCTCACAGCAGTGCTGTCGCTCCTGCGCATGGCTTGCTCAAGTTGTGAACAGCCCAGGGATTTGGGTGGCCTTTACATGGCTGGGATGCCTGCAGGATCCCTGGCTTCCGAGTTTGGCGAGGCCCAGAGTTTGGATTCCAGGGTGCTCTTCTCTTCCCAGGTGATGGCGGTGCATCCACGGTGCGTTCAGCTCACTGAGTCTGGCTGCTGATCTCAGCTGGTGGTGGTGGCAGCGGCTCTGACCCAATCCTGGCTGCCAACGCCCAGGGAGGCTTGAGCCCAGCTGGCTTCACGTGGGAGACAAGGTGCTGTGAGGGAGCCCATTTTTCGTGTTGGCCGGGTGGGGGTTGCCACACAGAGGCCAGTCCTCGGGGCACCACTCTGAGCAGGTGCTGAGTTGGAGGCGGGGGAGGGTCAGTCCACTTACCTGGTTGTCCTCCGCTGTTTCTCATCAAATATCTGTGTGTCTGTGTGTGTGAGAAAGAGAAGGAGAAAGAGAAAGAGAAGAGAAACAGCGGAGAGGAAACCCTTTCAAACAGCGTTGCCTGCAATTCTTGTTACTCCTCTCCGTTGTGTCTGTCTCTCTCTCTCTCACACACACACACACACACAGGCATTTGATTTCTTGAAAGGGACAGCCTGCAGTTTGCTTCTACCATAAGCACACGCTTCCCACAATCTTCCAGAACTGTCCTTTTCTCAAGCAGCAGCAGCTGGGTAGAGTCCCCCCCCAATTCCAACAGGCTTTCTGCCTCACCAGCCCTCACTGGCTCAACTGATCTGTGGGCTGCGGTTAAAGGACCCAGCAGCCATGAGGTGAATGTGCTCCCCACCTCCTTCAAAAGAAATAAGACCTCCCTGAAAATAAGCCCGAGTGCTTATTTTCAAGTCTAAAAGAAAGTAAGACCCGGTCTTATTTTTGGGAAAACACAGGTATATATGTATGTGTTATAAATCACATTGCCATTTATCAATATCAAAGCAACTTGTTCAAACTTTTCCACTCTATATATAATTATTCAAATAACTTATCTAGGTTAAGTTCACACAGTAAACAGCACTCTGCTTTGTAGTTAATTACCCACTTGAGACATATTTACGCAATGAATTAACTTATATCTTAAGATATTCTAGTCTTAGTATTAAAGATTTATGTTTAAAAATTTTTGATGTTAAGTCTGGATAGTTCTCCAGGAACTTCTTGGCCATATAACAGGAGGAATATCTGATATGACAACAAATAAAAGCTCATGATTAATTAAACAGAACACAAGTTGGACTATATTTTTGAGATACCGTGATGATGGCAAATAAAACATTCTATCAGACCATTCATATAGCAAGCTTTTAGATTCTTTTTCCTCCCCCCTTTTTTTGGTTTGTATTGGTTTATATTGTAACTGCAATATTTAATCTTTATTAAAATTATTATTAAAAAGAGAATAAGCAACATAAAATCATATCTAAGCAAAGTAGCTGTACTACTACAAAACCTGCCAGCTCTATGAATGGACTATTTTAAATATGATTGCACACATTTAGCTCCAAATGTGGAAACAAATCACACATATTCAACACTATGAACTTTAAAATAAAATTCCTACTAGAATTAATTCATCTATTCTCCCTTGAACTTCCCAAATCTCTCAAAATATGAAAAAGAACTGGCAGTTTTGTCCCCAATGCTTCCCACAATCCTAAAACACCTTGTTTTTAAAAATGTGATTTGTGCTGCAAATAATGTTGCCTGCCTTTACATGGAAATCATATGTTTTAATAATTATATTTATAAATAGTACTTTTTCATTTTAATGTAAAATGTAGGATCTAGAATTTTGCTTTGGCCAAAGTGCTGAAGACAATCCCTACAGTACACTGAATCAGCTGGACTGGCTGTCAGTACAAGTGTAATTGAAAGTGTTATTTGTCAACTTTGAAATATTGCTTATTTGTACTGTATGACTATCATTAAATGTTGTACCTTAGAATTCTTGATGAATATTTCTTTTCTTTTATGTACACTGAGAGCACATGCACCAAGACAAATTCCTTGTGTGTCCAATCACACTTGACCAATAAAAATTCAATTCAATTCAATTCAATTCAATTCTACTCTACTCTACTCTACTCTACTCTACTCTACTCTACTCTACTCTACTCTACTCTACTCTACTCTACTCTACTCTATTGAAGCATGCCTTCCTATATGATTCAGCCTTATCTTTTAACTGCTGTGCCCTTATTGGATTTGTTCGTAATAACATGCTCCCTATGTTGAACTATCTGCCCCAAAGTGCTAACTAGATTAATCTTTTCTGGATCCATGTTTTGCCAGCTTTGCTTTTTACTGCTTAATTAATTCTCTTTGCTGCTGGATCTTGTGTTTCAAATGTTTGTTACTGGTATCTGTTGTAGTTTTAAATTATATTTGGCAAAGTTCTGCAGATGTTTTTTTGACAGAAGGGAATTATACATTTTTAATTAATAACAATCAGAATATATACATGCATAAGAGTTGCCAATTTATTAAGTTCTAACCTGTGAATTATTTTATAACTAGCATCTTCAAATCAGGCTATTTTTTATTGATTTTTTTCTACATATGAATTGCGTTTCTTCTAAAAAGTTATTAAAAAAAGAGGAGCAGAACATAACAAACAAAACAAAACAAAACAATAAGAATAAAAACCACCACTACCACCACAAACACCATGAAGGAATAGAGATAAAATAGAATGTCTTGCTATCTTAGTCATTTTTTTGTTATTTCCTATTTTGGGGTCTAGCTATATTGGTTTCATGCCCCATAATTCACAGAGAACATGGCCAAATTATATGAAATAAACCAACAACTTATATGAATTGTAATCCAGCATTTTTGGTAGCTGCAATATTAGGGAAGTTCAGAAAAACATAGTCTTTGTCCTTACTATTCCAAAGAGGTAAGCTTACTTCTAGTGTTGATTGTGGTTGAAGCTGACCATCTCTTCCTGAAGTTAATATTTCTGAAAAATCAAAACAACAAATCCTGCATATGTAATGTTTAGAAAAATTATATATTAGGCAAGAAGCCTGCAAGGAACATTAAACAGAGATCTCAGTTCAGTGCAGAAAGTTTAGTACTTATATTTTTATTTGCTAAATGCATATTAAAAATAGATCCCAAGATCTGAGATCTACTCCTATATAAGATCCAATTTGTTTGAATGAAATATCTTTGAATTAATAATTTACTGTACTGTATATCAGGCTAATATTGGGAGGTATAAATGTCAGGCAGAAGCATGTGGCTTAAACTTGCTGTCTCTTCATTGACATTATATATCTATATGTTGGATGTTCCATATTTACAAACTACAATATCACTTTGGCCAGAGTTTGGCAACTTCCTGCTTTGGGGGATAATAAGCTTAAAATATATATTTTAAAAATCCTTCTACAAGTTAAGTCTTTATTCTCATGTTTTTAGGTTGTTTCCTGAAACAGCCATTAGGTAGAGGCACCAAAAATCACATACTCTCTGTACGTATTTCAATAGCAGATACAGTTCAGGGGGCAGAACAACCTTTTATGCTAGCCCAATCGAAATCTAGCTTCCTGCACATAACCAGTCAGACCAGTTACTTAGCTTCAACTGACAGTTCCTTTGATTTTAGTCTTTCCTTGCAGCCTATATCCTGCCTGCTGTTTTTGCATAATACCCAAATGACATTCAATATCATTACCACCTTTAAAGCGCTCCATGGCTTAGGACCCGGATACTTACGGGACCGCCTGCTGTTACCTTTCGCCTGCCACCGACCCGTACGCTCTCACAGAGAGGGCCTTCTCAGGGTGCCGTCTGCCAAACAATGTTGGCTGGCGGCCCCCAGGGGTAGGGCCTTCTCTGTGGGAGCTCCCACGCTCTGGAACGAGCTTCCCCCTGGTTTACGTCAAGTGCCTGATCTTCGGACCTTTCGCCGTGAGCTGAAAACGCACCTATTTATTCAAGCAGGACTGGCCTAAAATTTTATTGGGGTTATTTATATCTTAATATTTTAAATTGTTTTAAATTTGGCCACTTTATAATATGTTTGTTTTAATTTCTTTTAATATTTATACTGTGATTTTTTACTTGGCTGTACTTCGGGTACCCTGAGTCCTTCGGGAGAAGGGCGGTATAAAAATTGAATAAAATAAATAAAATAAAATAAAATAAATACATTGTGGTTAGTTTATTGTTGCATGAACACAAAACAATTAACCATGGCTTAAATTAACCAATGGTAGACATGCCGATGTATGATGCAGAAGGCCAAACAAGGCTAGGCTCACATATCTGAATGCAGCATGTACTAAGTCGGTTGTTTCAAATCTGGCAACTATAAAAAGTGTGGACTTCCACTCCCAGAATTTTCTAGCTGCCTGGACAATTCTGGAAGTTGAAGTCTACGCAGCCTAAAGTGGCCAAGTTTGAAAAACACACTGTCTTAGATAATGGATGCAGGGTTCCTGAAAAGCTTCTAGCTTGGCCTCCCAAATACCAGTAGAGCAACAATAGGACATGACATCATTCAACAGCCAAAGAAAAGTAGTTGTGGAGAGCGTGTATCACTTTTCTTTTTCTGACCCTGTAATTTGGGGTAGAGTTGGGATGACTAAGTTCCATTTATTGGTCAGATGCCAATGTGGAGTTTACAGCAGATATTTTCTCTTTGTGTCATGAGAGAGAAACATCTACCATTATCTAGGATTGAACTCTTAACCTTCCAAGTGGGAGGCAAACATCTTTATCACTAGACCACCATGCTGCTGAGGGGAGCATGCATCACTCATCCTGGCCAAACAATTTTATAAACTAATATCTAATGCGTCAATGTGTTTTGTCTCCTTTTCTGAAACCTAAAGTAGAGAGTAAAAATGCATTTCAATAATGACATGTTATTGTTAACATACAAAAAAAATATCAATAGGGTCAGTGTTCATTAAATTACAAAAAGTTGGAATTCTCAGTAGGGAATCTCCTTTTCTGGAACAGTTCCAAAGCCAGTGAAGTTTCCAGTCTCCAGATCCTTTGGAAGCTGGTAAAAATATCAAGGCCAGGAATGCTATACTCATTATAATTTTATCAAGTACTGTTTTGTAACATATTTCTGCTATTAAGTGTTGCTGTTATTGCATCAGGTGCAGGTGTTGCTTTCATACCTTGCTTGGCTTGAAAGGCTCATCAGTTCATATATAAATAAAACTGATCTTAGAGTTAATAATTGTACCCTATTTAAAAATTTCTCCAGTGCAAAATATTTCTGAACATTCAAAAGCAGACATTATTGCAAAAACTAGCCCTATTCGGATGCTTTTGCACAAATATATAGGAATATTAAATGAAACCAGCCATAAATAATATAATATACTACCTTAATAATTTTAGTTCTTTGTTTATGACTTGAATGTTTAAGTTTCCACCAGTTTTAGACTCTGAACCGAATTGAAGATTACCCACACATAAGCGGTTTGATGACATAAATAGGGAAATATTTCCTGATTGCTTATTTGTAGCCTATGACTATCATTAAGTGTTGTATCATTAAGTGTTAAATTTGTACCCTATGACCAGCATTAGTGTTGTAAATGTTGTACCTCGATGAAGGTATCTTTTCTTTTATGTACACTGAGAGCATATGCACCAAGACAAATTCCTTGTGTGTCCAATCACACTTGGCCAATAAAGAATTCTATTCTATTCTATTCTATTCTATTCTATTCTATTCTATTCTATTCTATTCTATTCTATTCCTATATATCATCCCACAAAGGGCAAGCATGACACTGTCTCCCATGATGGACAGAAACAAACTTGCCTTGCCCATCACCTCTGAAGCACATCTGTAGCAACTACACCTGGAGAAGGAGCCTGCTCACTTGGAGCCCCTGGATTTGGGCTCCCCAAAGCTAGCCTCTTTCTGGACAGCTCCTCTCCTTCCCGCAGAGTGGGCTGATTCACCCCCCCAACTCCTGAATCCCTGCAACAGCCTCCCGATTATGAAACGACGCCCTGCGTTTGGAGCGAAATAAATCCCTGTCCCGCTCCCTTCCTCGCCCGCTTTTTCACCCACCAGGCGGCGCCGCGTCTAACTCACGAGAGTGAAATCCGGCTCTCATCTTTCTCGCGTCCGCCCACGCGCAGCTCCTCACAGTCAAACGCTGATGCGCAAACCGTCACTCGGCCCAAAGCTACCTGCCGTTGCCTGGTAACGAGTTTCCCAGGAAATGCAGGGAGGGGATAAGGCAGGCGGGAGGGTGCGATTGGTTGTCCTCGTCTCGAGAAGGATGCAAATGTTTTTAATGGAGCCTGGTTGTCTCCGATTAGCTTTAACAGGCTTTAATAAAAGTTTAATAACGATTAATGCCCAAAGCTGCGGCATTTGCGTGGGTTCTTTGTTCTCTTCCTTGAGCTTTTCTACATCAAAAGGCAGTAAAAGTATTTTTCCAATTTGTACCCAGCCATAGACGGTAATATCTAGTCTTAGTTGGTTAACAATAACAGAATTGGAAGGTCATCTAGTCCAACCCCCTGTTCACGCAGGATACCTATACGCTAGGGATGTGAACTGCCGACGTTTCTGATTGACAAGCTCAGCATCTTAGCCACTGAGCTACCTAGCCAGGCATCTTTGATCATCTTAAAAGTTACACTAGATGTGCAAAAACAAACAAACAAAAAAAACCCCCCACCAAACAGGGCGGACTGCTTATTTCACAGATATCAGGTAACCAGGCAATTTCACAGTAAGCTTACACTGAAATACTAAAATAAATAAATGGATTGAAAAGAAAATCCCACCCCCACCAAAGCATTGCGCACCGTCTGGCATTGTCGCTAAGAAAATGATATGGATATCCTGCGAAGGGGTCAGCAAGAGTCGAGCTTGATTCAAAGGCAAAATTTGTTCATTGGTTCACATGGAGCAAATGGATATAAGAGGTTTAGTTCCATCATGTATTTTTTTTAATAAAGGGAAGAGTAGACAGGGTTTTTTAATTCTTATGTTATGATCTTTAATTGTGCTTATTCCCCCCCAAAAAACCACCTGCTTCCCAAACAAAATACTGGAATCAAAATTATAAACCTCCTCCTTTGAAAAGACCCAAAATAGCTTCAAATAAAAATGGAAGAAACCCAATCAGAAATTCTCTTGAAAAAAATAAGTTTACCTGCTTTAAGAGAAAAGAAAATGGTGGCAGGGAGTGCCCCAAGAGTCACTTCCAAAGATAAAGAGAACTGAAAAATGAAACCAAAAAGCTAATGTCCTTTTTCTGCATAAAACTTTTTTTTAAAGCAGAACTGTAAGATGAATATGCACTTCAAGGATAACACTGATTTAAAGGTTTATATAGTATGAAGGTAACCCCACTCCCCCCCTTTTTATACAAAAAAGGGCTCCAATCTTTTTGATTCAAGAAAAGAATGTTTTGACAATGCTGCCTTGCACTTTTGTTTCCAAAGCAACACCCAAAAGCAACTTTAATATAACTTATCTTAAAAAATAACAATGTAAGAAAAACTAAAAATCCCAATCCCAATTTTGGGGAAGCAACACTTTTTAAGAATTGTCTAAAATTTGTATAATTCAGATGGCTAATAGACGCTATTAGTAGTTCTCCACCTCCACCCTGTTTAGCAGCCCTGTGAATCTGTAATTGCTGACCAGCCTCAAAATAAACATGTAATTCTATCACTTAGATCAGCACCTCACTGACTCCATCAAAGAGCAGGAATCCCCACAGCATAAAGGAAGATGCCAGAGGTGGAATCTATAAATCTGAGGGTGATATTCCTTTCCGGAGTCCCAAAGGTGCTTTCTTAAATGGCATCTGGGCTTTGTTTTTCCTTGAAAAACAAGCATTCAGTACCATCATTCCATAAACCAGCTACAGGTACCGGAACAGACTTGTAAGTGGATCACAAGCTTCCTAACAAACAGGAAGCAGCAGGTGAAGCTAAGCAAGATCACATCAGATACTTGTACAATTAGCACAGGGGCCCCCCAAGGCTGTGTGCTCTCCCCACTTCTCTTCTCTCTGTATACCAATGACTGCATCTCCAATGATCCATCTGTTAAACTACTAAAATTCACAGTTGATACAACAGTGATTGGTCTCATTCGAAACAATGACAAATCCGCATATAGACGAGAGGTCAAACTACTAGCCTTATGGTGCAACTGAAATAATCTGGAACTGAACACACTCAAAACTGTAGAAATGGTGGTAGACTTTAGGAGAAATCCTTCCATCCTTCCACCTCTCACAATACTAGACAACACAATATCAACAGTAGAAACCTTTAAATTTCTAGGTTCTATCATATCGCAAGATCTAAAATGGACAGCTAACATCAAAAACATCATCAAAAAAGGACAACAAAGAATGTTCTTTCTGCGCCAACGCAGTAAGCTCAAACTGCCCAAGGAGCTGCTGATCCAGTTCTACAGAGGAATTATTGAGTCTGTCATTTGTACCTCTATAACTGTCTGGTTCGGTTCTGCAACCCAACAAGAAAGACACAGACTTCAGAGGATAATTAGAACTGCAGAAAAAATAATTGCTACCAACCTGCCTTCCATTGAGGACCTGTATACTGCACGAATCAAGAAGTGGGCCGTGAAAATATTTACGGATCCCTCACATCCTGGACATAAACTGTTTCAACTCCTATCCTCAAAACAACGCTATAGAGCACTGCACACCGGAACAACTAGACACAAGAACAGTTTTTTCCTGAAGGCCATCACTCTGCTAAACAAATAATTCCCTCAACACTGTCAAACTATTTACTAAATCTGCACTACTATTAATCTTCTCATCGTTCCCATCACCAATCTCTTTCCATTTATGACTGTATGACTGTAACTTTGTTGCTGATAATCCTTATGATTTATATTGATATTGATTGTTCCTGATTGCTTATTTGTACCCTATGCTTATCATTAAGTGTTCTATCATTAAGTGTTAAATTGTACCTATGACCATCATCATCATGTTGTAAATGTTGTACCTTGATGAAGGTATCTTTTCTTTTATGTACACTGAGAGCATATGCACCAAGACAAATTCCTTGTGTGTCCAATCACACTTGGCCAATAAAAAATTCTATTGTATTCTATTCTATTGAAGATGTTTTGCTTCTCATCCAAGAAACTTCAGTTCTGATGTCTTCAATCCTTTTCTCTGTCTCATCTCCACTAGAGAGGTTGTTCATCTCTAATGAAGATTCACATCCACTTTTGCTTGATGTTATGATATCATGGTACATATTTAGCAACGTTACATCATTATAGTTAAGTACAGACACGGATTCCTTAAAATCTGTTTGCAAGGCAAGGTCTCTCTTTAGAGATAGATTTTCTTTTCTTAAATACTCCTACCTATATACTTATAGCAGGGATGTGAAACTTGCGGCCCACGGCCCGGATGTGTCACGTGCTGGCCAAGCACAGCCACATTTTAGCAAATGGGGGAAAAGTCGTGACTTGTCATATGATGACGTTATGATGTGTTTGACAGCCCTGCTCTATAGTGAAGAAAAAAGACAACCTTAGAGGCCCTGCTTTAGTACCTCTGAACTGTTTTATTTTCTAAGCAAGCATTGATTTTAATAATGACTTTAATAAACTTTTTAATTTACAACCTTTTGTTGTTTTTATAAAGGATAGCGCTTATACCATTAAAAAAAGGTAAAATAGAAACTGCAGTCTTATATAATTAATTGTTCAAAGTGGAAAAAGCTGTTGCTGTTCAAAGGACAATCTAGTCCTCTTTAGGAACAGGCATTTCAGGCTACAAATGATCTCAGGCCAACTCAATGAATTTCTGCTAGGCTCCCAAATAGCACTTGTATAAACTATGATCACAAAGTCCCTCTTACACCTGTTCAATAGCAGCTGTGAAGGCCAACCATTGGATTTAATCCAGCAGTATTACACAAGAGCAAATATGTCAAAGCTATATTTAGGCATCTCTTTTACACTGTAGTTCTTCCAATGTCTTGATTTAGTTTATTTGTTCTGTCTTATCCCTTGTACAGGGATAGCCTGTACTATTTAATCCCTGACTCCCTTATTTCAAACATTTTAATAAGGTGATATTGAATCTTATTTTGATTGGTTATAGAATTTCACAGGTAGCAGGTCAGTTTAGGGAGTGCAAAGCCTAGTACTCTGGTACAATTCTGTTTTCTCTCTTCTTGTTATCACTTCTTGTTTCTCAATTTTTTAGTCCATAAGCACTTTGGCTCATTCTGTTCTGTTGAGTCCAAAAATTGGATATATATAAACTTGATATATTACTTAGATAAATATGGATGCTGGAATAGTGCTAGTGACATGAGAACATCTTAAATCAGCTGAGAGTTTTTGCCTGAGTCAGCATAATTACTTGTGCATTGCCTTAATGCTGGTGATTTGGAGAGATGCAGGGGTTTTATATCTCTGTTCCATAGAAGCTTTTAACACTATAAGATTCAGTTATAATGGTATTGGCATTATATACCACATGGCATCATGTGTTCGCCTACCTACTTACACGAAAGGCAAACATCCACATGTTCACTAAATGGCAGCAAGGAAATGCAGAAAAGATCCACATGTTGGCATCATTATGAAAACAACTTAGTTACATAATTGATAATCAGAATACCTTTCCATAAAATAATGGTTCTTATATATTTCCCCTTCTAAAGGCCTCATCTGAAAGGCATGGACAAAGTTGCCTGCATCTGGGGGTTTAATATTGAGCATCTTCAAGCCATGATTTTCTCTGTAACATTCTATGGAAGTAAAAGTTAAACTTGAAGCAGCAGTAGAGAAAGAGTATTAATGCTTTTGAACATTGATGTTGGAGAAGATTACTGAGAATACTACAGCCACCAAAGAAAACAACCCTGAATTATCTCTTGAAGCATAAATGATCAAGCTAAAATTATCCTACTTTGGACACATTATATGAAAATTTTGTTCTCTAGAAAAGATTATGAAAGCTGGGAAAAGCAGAAGAAAATAAGACAATCAGCAGCAAGGGTGAGGGACTCAATTACAGTGGCGAAGGTTTAACAGTTGGAAGTCTTGAATGACCAGATTGGGGCAGATTGTCCTGGAGAAAATCTATCTACTCTATGTGGTTGCTAAAAGTCAGTATCATCTTAATGACATATAATGAATTCATCAATATAGAAATTCTATGGTATCTTGGGAATTATGTACAGTAGTTTCAATTTTTAACACCTGAAGAGAGTAAAGTAACAATTGTGGCAGAGAGAGGAGCAATAAGATAGATGTGCCTTATGCCTTGACGTTTGTGAAGCTTCCTTTTTGCATTGCTAAACTGCTTCCTTTCATTGTAGTCTTTACCAACCCATGGGTCTTAAATTGTGCCAGGGGTCTAGCAAGAGACTGAGAGTATTTTGTGAAGGCTTTTGTTATAGATATGGGTGAATGTATTAAGACAATTATACAGTGAGCAATGTAGAAATGCCCCACATTTCCCAACTGTTTGGTATATTTCAAAGGAGTCACAGAAAAATGCCTCTTGTAAGGTGCAACTTTTGCCAGAGAGGAGTTAAAAGTATTTGGCTTGCCCTATTAACAATAACAGATACTATTTCCTCATTGATATTTTTTTCAGCTCATGGAAACCCGAATGTGCAGCCCAATTTGTGGAACTCGGCATAGGATACTTATCTGCACATGTAAATAGGAAGTTGGAAAGTGCAGACAATGCAAGACTTTCTGATGGCTAAGGCAGAAAATCTGGATGGCATTCAAAAGTGGTAAAATCATAACCATGATGCCAAAGCTTTTTTTCCTTATTGTTAATTGGGTTTTTAAGTGGGCTGCCATATTTTGAAATAACTGGGCAGCTCTGGGAAAATTGCTGATGCTGGGAACCTCCCCACCTCTCCTTTTAACAGTGATCCAGGTATGAACACTTTGCTTTTTAATCTTCATACTGTAGTCTTTTATTGGTTGGCAGCCTAATAGATAATTAAAGAACAGTTCAGTCATCTCTGTGGGTTCTCTGTGGAGAATTGCCAAGCTGACAATGTTGCATTTTAATTATTAAGCAACACTGATACCTGCCCTTGTAAGGCAACTAACACAGAGCAGATCTCTCATCCAACAGCTCCAATTTGCTCCATTTAACTTGCTGAATAGTTTTCTGTCAAGCACCGCATACTAGCTCAAACCTCTGGCACAACTCAAACATGTTTCACGAAGCAAGCATTTGCTACCCATGCCTCTATTTGAAACCTTATATGCTCCATGAGTTAATAGAATGTTCTCTACCGTTTTTTTCTTCTTGGCTAAACCGAATGAGGCAAAATTGCATAATAGAACAAAATACAAACAGGATAATTTTTGGTGGCAGAATCTGTACTTTTACAGCCTTTAGGAAGTTGGGTGTACTTCCATTCTGAGGTGTCATCCTACCTTACTGCTTTATCTCATAATTACCCATAAAAAAGATAGGGCTTCAATTTCTGTATCATTCCTGCCATCCTCCCCATGGATGCCACTGGCTACAATTTGGTTTTGATTGGTCCCTGACCTGATTTGAAAATAAATGATTTTTTTTCTTCCCAACACTCACAGATTAGAATGGTTTGGTGGTGCTTTGATTATTTCTAAACGAATATCTTTATTACTGGTCATAAATTCACCACATATATCAGAATAAAATAATAAGTTGGTCCTAATAAAAACCTTCTTTACTATATTTACTGTTTTCCCTTTGGAGGATTGTCATGTCTTTTTCTTTTTTAAGGTAAGTCGGCTATTCTTAACTTAAGAATGCTTACTACTTCTTGTCACCTAAACCTATCAACATTCCTGCTGTCAGCTTCTTAAGACATAGGCCAAACCTGCTTGACCTTAGAAAGCTTCCTTCTAAAAACATGAAATCATTTTGCCCCATAGAGAAGCTAACTGCTGTAAATTTGTGGTGTTCCCTTGTTCCCTTAAAAAAAACCAAACCTGTCCATGATAAATGTCACCATTTCTCACACACCATGTATTCTGTATATGGTTAATGGTAATGTTGCAAGAAGAAACCATCCTTGAAAAGGTTTTTTAAAAAAGCTTTTTAATTGCCTTTATACAGAGAAATCAAACAAATCTACAGAATTGCAGCTCTTAATAATCAACAACCATCATAATTTCAATGTATGTAAGACCTACATCAACATACCTTAGGGCCTGCTTGTGGCCAACGAGATTCTTAAAAACCTAATTTTGAATGACACACTCCTATTGAACATCATAAGCAAAGCCCCTGACCCAGCTTAAGTTGCAGCTAGCATCCTGGATGGACATGTGCTTCTCATCAACAGTGAGGAGTAGATAGTAGATAGTTTTTGTTGCAAAGGAAGAGCAAAATGTGTACTCAGAACTAAATCCTTCTACATATATAGATTCCTAGCAGTAGAGCAATGTGCACCATTTGTCCTGAGATCCATCATTCCAGAAATGTAATCTCATTTCCATTTTGCTATAAATTCAATGGCCTGTTGTTTTCCTGATTGATCTTTCCCTAACTGATTTGCTTATGTAGCAAAGGGAAATAGGGATAAAAACAAATAGCTGACATTATTTCATCCTAGGAATTATTTTCTTCTTTTGCTTAATAAGCAATAAACATGGGAAATTTCTTCTCATGATTGGGACAATTGGAGCTGTAAGGCACCAGGCTGAGAAAACTTGGCAGAAGTAAAAATATAGTTGATAGGAACTGTGACAATACTTAAAAAAAAAATCAGAAGCTTTGTGATTTGTGGCTGATTGAAAAGAACTTGTTTTTTTGCTGTGCTTATTTATACTAAAGTATGTTTCTATTGCAGCAAGCCATTCATTGACAATATGAAACTGTTGCCCTCTCCTACTGCTCTCAGTCTTCTTCATTTCTGTCTCTATCTGATTTGCTACTACTGGTTTTAATGGCTATGCATTTAGATATTCTATTTTCAGGTACATCTCCTTCTTCCTAACAGCAGTATTCTTTGCCTTGAAGTTGAGGCAGAAATGGCAGTAAGTAATACTGTGGGCCATGAAAACCTGTAAGCATGTGGATAGGAGCGGGCAACCACATTTGATTTATCATAGAAACTGACGCTGATATAAAAACTAATCAATGCTCATAAGGCTGTAGGCTGTCTTTATAGCAGGTAGGTGTCCTTAACATAAAGAATTTGTTTTTGTGGCTTGGAGGCTGAGAACATCAATGGATTGGATCCTTTTTTTTTTAGTAATGTGTGTGCAAACATCTGAACAAAAATATAAACCATGTGGAAGAACTTAGCTTTGCTTAATGTACTACAATCTGTTATGTTGACTTCTACCAGATTACCCTGACAGAAATTGTGATAAAGTCTTGGAAAAGCCTATTTCCTATTCCAGGTCTACTAAAACCCCCAATCCCTTTCCCTGAGCCCTCCATCCTATCCTCCTTCCCCCTCCCCCTTGCAAAGAGCAGTTTGCTGGATTTAGGCCATTAGCCCTAGAGCTGCTGTAAGCTGAGAATGCCCTGGGCGTGCATGCAGGCATGTGTCTCTCCAAACAGTTAAGCCTTGGGGTAAACGGTGACAGCTTCGTAACCCTCAGGGGGCCTCGTGCGAGCCCTGGCATGAGTTTCACAGTATAACTGCCCCTCCACAAAGAAGTAACCTTTCTGCTTCAGGTTGAGATTGCAATCGGAACAGATGAAGCATTCTGGGTGCCTGTACTTGTCACGGGCTTTTACTACTGTGCCACTGTTAAATGAATAATTAAAAAAAGAAAAAACAGAAAGAAAGAAAAAGTCAGCCAATTGCAATTTTCAGAGACTGGAACACAGAAATCAATGACAAGTCTGCTGCTTAAGTTCCTGGGGTCAATAAATTGTGAGCTTCAATCTTCTTCAGCTCTATCACATTCTTGGGCATGGTTCTAATCTCTATGATTGCCATTCTACAAGTATAGCTTGGTTAGATTCCCAACTGGAGTTAAATGAAGCATTGAAAAAAAAGATTAAAAAAGGTTTGTGCACACAGAACATGTGGGCTTTATTTATAGCAAGGCCCCATGCTTCCTTCTTTTAACCTTTTAAAAGTATGTTAGAACAAACATATGCAAAGTGTCATTAATAATATGGCATTTTGATTTTATTTGTGAGGTTTCCAGGAATCACTGGTTTTGTTTTTCCTCTTCCCTTTTTGTTCTGTTTCGCTTTTATGCTCTGTCTTTTACATTTTAATCTAGTGGGGAAAACTGAATATTTATTCTGGGAGTATTGTTTGGCTCAACTACAGAATACAGGTAGTCCTCTACTTAAAATCATTCATTTAATAACCATTCAAAGTTACTGAAAAAAGTGTCTTATGACCATTTTCCTCCCTTACAACTGTTGCCGCGTCCCCATGGTCACATGATCAAAATTCAGATGCTTGGCAACTGGCATGTATTTATGATGGTTGTAGCATCCCAGGGTTATGTGATAATCTTTTTCAACCTTCCAACAAGCAAACTCAATGAGGAAGCCAGATTCACTTAACAACTGTGTTACTAATTTAACAACTGTGGTAGTTCAGTTAACAACTGTTGCCTGAAAGGCTGTAAAATGGGGCAAAACTCACTTAACAAGTATCCTGCTTAGCAACAGAAATTTTGGCTTCAATTGTAGTTGTAAGTTGAGGAATTCTACCTGTATTTATTAAATGATGAATGTAAACAAATAAACATAACCTTTTTTGAGATTATAAATGAGAAATATCTCTTTTTTGTAACAAGCTCTTTTGAAAATCAATGTTACAAATCTATCATAAGAAAATGAAATATCTTACACAATGCCATTTCCACACTTGTCACACAAAGGCACTTTCGGCACACTTCCCGCATCAGCACCCATCTTTGTGACGGGTGCTTTTACACTCCTTGTCCCACTGGGACGACCTTCTGCAAACAAAACAAAGAAATATATGTAGTCTTGGGTGACTTTTAAATGACTACCATTAGAAGTTTAAAGAATATAAACATTTGTTTCCAACCCATATTAAGATCTTTTCATTATAATAGAAATTTTTTAACCAATATTTTACCAATGAAATATGCATATGTAGAACAATTTTTAGTTCCTTTACTATTCAGTTATCTCTTTATCTATGTATATTGATTTGCAGGGGGCAAATGATTTTTTTTCTTATTCTCATAGGAATGCTGGTGTTTTCATGACTGCTAACTGCATTGAAATTACTAGAATTTAAGGAGCTTTCCTTTCTCCAATCTGGTGTGGGAGTCTGATGATATTGGAACAATCTCTCTTAGAATTGCTGTGAATTCTGGCTATGTCATCCAATAAATATAACTTCAAATAAGATAGCAGCTGGATGTATAATGATTAGGGTACCTGGCTAGAAACCAGGAGACCATGAAGGAAAAACTCTTGGTCCTTAGACACAAAGCCAAACGGGTGAGCCTGTGTTAGTAATTTTATCTCAGCCCCAAGCAGCAGGCAATGGCAAATCACTTCTGAAAATCTTGGCAAGTGAACTGCAGGGACCTGTCCAGGCAGTCACCAGGAGTCAAAATTGACAAGAAGATATAAAAATAAACAAACAAAAATACAGATAAGACACAATTGCTGTACATCATGTCTATTCTACACCTAGGGCTTTGTGGGGAAGAACATTGGATTACCAGTCAGCAGGTCCAAACAACTCCCTTAAAGGTAGGAAAGAAGTAACTGAGGAAACAGTATTTCATCACTTCCTTTTATAGCATATATGGAAGAATGAATTTTTTTTCTGGTAAGCTTTTCCCAGATATTCTTGCCTAAACTAACAGGGATTTTCTAGAAAAGTAAAAGACCAAAACATTATTGCCTGACATAGTGTAAGCCGCCCTGAGTCTTTGGAGAGGGGCGGGATATAAATGCAAATAAAATAAATAAAAATAAATAAATAAATTTAAAAAGTTTTCTTTTAACTATCACTTTCCATCCTTAAAATAATCAGAGGGATACTAATTTGTATAACCGAGAAAAGGGAAACTTAATCACAGAATTCTTAGTCCTTTTTTAAATTACTTAATACATTGACAAAAGACCAGCAATTTCTGCATTGTTCTTTAAAAATATAAACAAAATGATTTTAATTCACTGTCAGGGTGGGATGCAGGAGGGAGATCAAGAAATTCAAGAGGGCAGCAATGACTAGGCAATGTTTTGTCCTATTTTACATGTTTCATGGTTGCACCTTGATTTTTTTTCTGCTTCTAAGAATGCCCCTGTTCAATGTTAAAGTTTTTTTCTATTACTATTTTTATTCACTATTAAATTTGCAATTAAGACATAAGTGAGTGTCAAGAGGAATTTGATCTCACAGGTAGCTAACATATCAAAAGACCAGCGGCTTAATGGGTCTGGATTAAGATACATGCATTCCATGCCAATTGCTTAGATAAACTTCTAAAAACACTATAGTAAATAACGCAGTATAGTAAGTACTTCTAATTAAAACAGTATAGAACTGCACTTAAAACACTTCTTTCTATAATGACTGCTTTCCTTTCTATAATAAGGACTGCTTTCTTTTTGTGCCATAAAAATACTATTTTAATGGCCTCTCTTAAAAGTAATAATCCTGATTTATATTTTTATTGATATAATCACACATTTTATTTATGCTTCCTTTTCTTGAGCGCTTTCTTGCATTAGGAATTTAAGTCTTGTATGGTCTTCTATATAGGTACTAATCAGAATAAAAAAAATATCTAAATTTAGCAAGCTGCTCTATGTTCCCTCCTACAACTTAAATAATGAAAGATACAATATGGTAACTAACCAGCTTCTTCGGAGACCATGTCTTGGAGCACTTTGAAAGAACTAGATTGGCGTGGTTGGCTGGGTGCTTGAGGATCATCATGTAGCATCCTATAAACATCAGACTGGGGCACTGCAGGTGCTGGCTCACTGCAAATACCATGCAAATATGAAATAAAGATAATCATTAAGAGATGTTATAGGAGGACATTAACATGTACACTATAAAATGACTTTTGGAACACCTCTATGTATTCATTTTAATACAGTGTGAGTTCAGAAAAATTATTTATTTATTTATTTATTTATTTAATTTATTTTTTGTCACAACATTATATATAAACACATATAATGAAAGAAAACAATAGGACAGGAACGGTAGGCACTTTTCTACACTTATGCACGCCCCTTATAGTCCTCTTAGGAATGGGGTGAGGTCAATGGTGGACAGTTTTTGGTTAAAGATTTTGGGAGTTTGAGAAGAGACCACAGAGTCAGGTAGTGTGTTCCAAGAGTTAACAACTCTGTTACAAAAGTCATATTTTCTGCAATCAAGATTGAAGTGGTTAACATTAAGTTAACATCTATTGTTTGCTCTTGTATTATTGCGATTGAAGCTGAAGTAGTCTTTAACAGGAAGGACATTGCAATAGATGATTCTGTGTGTTAAACACAGGTCATGTCTGAGTCGGCGGAGTTCTAAGTTTTCTAATCCCAGGATTTCAAGTCTGGAGGTATAAGGTATTTTATTTATTTATTTATTTATTTATTTATTTGTTCATACTTTTATACCGCCCTATCTCCCTAGGGACTCAGGGCGGTTTACAGCCATATAAAAACATAAATATATACAGAATAAAACATTAATTTAAAAAACTTATTCAATAGGCCGAATATTTAAAATAGAAATATAAATAATAAAACCCCATTAAAACCAGATTTAAAAATTTAAAAATTCTAGTCCAGTCCTGCGCAAATAAATAGATGTGTCTTAAGCTCGCGGCGGAAGGTTCGAAGGTCAGGAAGTTGGCGAAGTCCTGGGGGAAGCTCGTTCCAGAGGGTGGGAGCCCCCACAGAAAAGGCCCTTCCCCTGCCTGGCCGACAGCACCCTGAGGAGTCCCTCTCTGTGAGAGCGCACGGGTCGGTGAGAGGCAATCGGTGGCAGCAGACGGTCCTGTAAGTAGCCCGGCCCTATGCGATGGAGCGCTTTGAAGATAATTACCAAAACCTTGAAGCGCACCCGGTGTTGTGTCTTGTCCGCTCTCACCGCAGCCGGGGTCTGCTTATCTGCTCCCGAACACGGAGGAATGTATGCCTCCCGGCCCCAGTCCTGGCTCCATGCCCAGACAAGCTGCAGAGGAGGGGGCACCTCACGGTCCCAGCCCTGGCTCCATGCCCAAGCAGGCTGCAGAGGAGGGAGCATCCCCCGGCCCCAGCCCTGGTTCCATGCCCAGGCAAACGGAGCAGCTAGACCCCTCCCCCTCCTCCACAGCATGTGAGCCTGAGGAAAGTTTACTTCCAACAGCTGATTGGAGTGACCCTCGCATCAGAAGATTGGAAAGGCGGAGGCAACAGAAGGAAGGGAGGGGCAGGCCTTAATGAGTGCTGAGTCATGGAGCCACACCCCATAGCCTATATAAAGGATCTGCTTTCTGGCAGTCTCTGAGTCAGGCAAAGTCGAACTTATCTTGCTGAAGTCACTTACTGGTCTCCTGCCTGCTCTGAGGACTTTGCTAGGACTTTGGGCAGAGCTGCATAGGCAAGCCTGATTCGGATTTCCCTGACCCGGCCGTCAGCGGAGGAGTGGGACACGACACCCGGAAGGCCACAGGCAGCCAGTGCAGTCTGCGCAGGAGAGGTGTTATGTGGGAGCCACGAGGGGCTCCCTCTATCACCCGCGCAGCCGCATTCTGAACTACCTGGAGTCTCCGGGTGCTCCTCAAGGGGAGCCCCATTTTGTTGTTTACAGAGGAGTGGAGGACTCTTCTTGTAAAATATTTCTGGACTCATTCAATTGTATTAATGTCAGAGATGTGGTATGGGTTATCTCAGTTACACTAAGAGTTTTGGGTTTACAGAAGGCCTTTTGATGTTTTCTTTGAGATGACGGGCTCTAAATACCTTCCGGCGGTCAAAAATATCCAACGTATCACAAAATGCTTTTGAAAGCCTTTGTGATTTTGATAGTGTATGTTGTCTGATACTTGAAATTCATTGAGGAACAAGAATTCAAATGTCTTTTGAGTAGGCAGAACTTTCTATGTGGTTCTTAGGATCAGATTCATACTTACAAATTATTCTGCAATTTGATTTTTATTGTACTTGCTATTATACTTGCTTCATAAAATAAGAAAAGAGCTACAGTAACTTAGTTTTGCCCTTGCATATGGTTAGTAGGGCAAGCTGTGATGAATAAAGATTGAAAAGTTTAGATAGAACTCATTTTTGGGGAAAGGAACAGATAGCAATTTGTTCCCCAGGGTATATTCTATATTTTTAGTGTATGTTGATCTGGAGCATTGGAAAACCCTGGTACTACAGCCTTTTTCCTCAAAACAAATATTAAAATGTAGATTAAAAAGATTAAAAAATAGATCATTATGCTAAAAACAACCATGTAACATACAATAAAAAATTAGAAACAATAGCAAATGATCACATTTTCCTTTAAATAAGCAAAAAATAAAGTAGTTCCCCGAAATTCATTAGATATCAACAAACATATCTAGAAAATCAAGACTGAGTAACTCCTAGGCCTTCAGAAATGCATACATTAAATAAAAGTAGTTTAAAGTACATAATTTTTAAACTTCTAATCTTTCTAAACGTAATAGTTTCCTATTCAGTTTAGCTCCTGATCGTGTTACGTTCCAAAGAAAATTTCAGGATAATATTAGTTATTACACACAAAATATTCCCAAGCAGAAAGATCTCGTCCTTACATTTGAGTTTAATGAAAACAAAGTCCAACAACAAAAGCATTTCAAACAATTTTTTTCTGGAATGGTTTTCAAAAACAGGTTTCGCTACTTGTAATATCGTCAGTGAAGAGTTCATTCATAATTCCAGCTTTGTTATGAAAAACCCCAATGAAATACATGCAAAAATGAAACAAGTCTATCATATTAGCATGACAATTGGCTCCCTTCTTGGGTCAAGAGACTTTTTTATTAGTAATATGACCAATGAATCCTTATATGTTGGCAATTTAAATGTTTGACATAATTTAAATAAATGTAGCCTTCAAGAATATTTATGTATTGTTTTAGAATTTTCACAACTCAACTAATTATATATATATTTAAAAGCATAAAATATAGTACATCCAATTTAAAAAGCATAAAATCAACCTTGAGCTAGATAACTCACTGATAAGAAGCAAGATCCTTCAGAAGTTATTTCAAGGAACAATCCAGTTTTAAAGCTTTTCAGAAATCATTAATTGATTAGTAAGAAAGACAGAAATCAACAGAAAGCATGTTATTATATATATTTAGAAATATCACTATCATATAAGTAAGCACAGAACAGAGCCACAAAGAATAATTATAAACAATCAGTTACCTGGGAGTCATTCTTAGTGAAATTTTATGCACAGGATTATATTGTACCTAACGTGAATGATGGTTAAAGCTCTCTGATTATAAACTGGCCAAAATGTTAATGCATCTACAATTATAAATCTAAATATGAACGATAGACTGATACAATCCTACTCAATTTTCATGACACTGAAATTAATTTTCCTTAATGTACTTAGAGGTTTTTCATTTTTTAGTATAGGACATAGCTCATGGAAAAAAATAAAAAGAGTTGAAACTGACTTAAGATATCACTAATGAGATACAGATATTCTTGAACTATTTTTATTTCAAGAAGCTAAGCAAATTTTTGGACAGATATCTGCAATCTGAAGTTCAGATAAGATTAATAAAGGGCATGAGATTGATAAAGGGCATGAAACCTTGAAATTGCTGCAGAAATTCCTCCTCTACTCTAGTCCCTGGCCACAGTCTTCCAGGGCCATCCTGCTTTGGTCACTGTAAACATCAGATTTTTTTCATATCAAGCTGTTCCCCATTTTCATAGACGAGCCAACAGGATCTCTGGCTCAGACACATGGATCAGACTGAAGAGCAGCTGTGGGGATGTATTTATTAAGTGAAGCAAGAAAGAGCCAGCCTTCTTTCTGCCATTTCAGAGCATGATTTCCCCATCACACTTGTCAGTTTTTCTCAGTCTGCTTTTGAACACAGATTACTCTTTCTGAAGATTGTTAAACCAGTGTTTAAAAGTAGCCCAACTAACAGTTGATAGGCATCGGGAGATTACTTGCTGCAGCTCAAGAGCTCCTCCTTATTGTCTTACAAGTTCCACCTCCACCCCCACATGCCTGTTGGTTGTTTCTTTTCTTTCTTTACTTTTCTTTTGGTTTCTGGAAAAGCTTCTATGATTATAAGCAGTCTGGGTGCCTGTATGGTAATGCCGGATGAGATCAAAGAATTGACAGAGTCAGTTCTCTTCTCCTACTACTTTTTCCTGGAAATCGGCTGCCAGGTTATGGGAGGATGGCAAGGGAAATGGAACAGCCTCTGCTAACTTGAATTGTGTGTGCTGTTTACTGAAGCAACAACATCTGGCTCCTCCTCTTCCTCCTCACCATGGTTTGCTTAATGGTTTGTGTTACAGTTCATGCTAAGAGCAATATTGAGAAAGAGGGAAGGCAGTTGACCCAGGGTTTAATCAGTGGCTTTGCTTAATGGCTCTTCTCAATCTAAATCAAGATACCCAACATTCAATACATAGCAGAAGCTCCAGAGGCAGGATATGGCTTGAACGTGAAAATAGCCAATAATATGTTTTGTTTGATGACTTGAGGATGGGTGTAGTGTTCTTTCAATGAACAATGGGGAAAGACCTTTAAAGTGGCATGGGGTAACTATACTTGAAAGCCTCAATGAATAACAAGCAAATAGCTGGCACATAGGCAGCATTCTTCATGCAGTATGCTAAGCACACAGGAAGGCTCCCGTTACCTTATAGGGGGTGTTTCCCCGAGTGCTGTAGCAACCTGTCCCTGCAGTGTTTCCATAATATTGTCATCTGAATACATCTGCATAGGAGTGTTAAACTGAGCGTGCACAATCTTGACACCAGGAAGTTCCATTTCTAAGGGAATGTTGGGGGCCATCTTAGCTGCAGCTTTCAACTCAGTAGGACAGATAGTGCTAACAGTGCTAATGGAAGAGGGTGTGCTACGTCCACTGCTGCCATCAAAACCGGAGGGAGTACTGCGTATGTGATTCAAATCAGAGTGAGAACAGAAGGTAAATAAAAGGCACATGCAGTTTCTAGAGTGATCAATGAGAGAAGAGGATGCAAATACAAGAATTCAGTGTAAGCTTTTGTCTACGTTTTCTGCTGTGTACAAACTGTTGTAAAAATCCTCATATTTTGTATACTCAAGTCTCACCACTGTCCACTAAAATGTATGCTACAGTTTAATAACTTGATCAGGTTCAGGCAATTTAATATTAGTGCTTGAACCTTTTGAAATTTGTTGCGTTAAAAGCAACAATAATATTCATACTCTTCAGTCCACAATTATACATATAATCCTACTGATGCCTGCAATGTTTTAACAATATTGCAGCCATTTTAGTGTACTGTAATCTGTTTCCTAAGAATTTCTTGATGTCAGTATAAATATATATAACTTATTCTGAATTCAGATGTTCGAAAAAAGGAAATCTGAAAACCAGGCTGTTAATTATTTAAATTGTGATGACACAGAAAATAATTAAACTATGCAAATACATTTTCTTGCATTTGTTTCACATTGGAAGAATATGCATGCAATGTATATATATTATAGTGATGAAATATTCAATGGTCCAAAATCAAAACTACACAAATGTATATTTACCATTGAGTTCATTGCAATATTATCATTCAAAATGTCATTGCTAAATGCAGTAACTCTTTGGTAACATTAATTTTATTATTATTGTCTAATGTTTAAGGGAGGAGAAGTTAGATTTTAGGTCATTTCAATTAAAAATATATTAGCCAAAATCCAGAAAATGAGTCATACTTTGGTATGTTAAAAGTACATACATTGATATGTTAAAAAGCAGGTTCTCATGATATATCACTTTTCTCTTATTTCTACATAACATGGGTTATGTTGGACACAATATTTCAGCAATTAATGCAATAAATCAGTTTGGACTTACTAAGCAATAAAGTTAAGGAGCTACTAAACCTATAGTCAGTCTTTCCCTTTCAAATATTACACAATGGGGAAAAAGCTGTTTACTGAACAATTGATGGGAGGTTATAGCTTTCTTCATTGGTATTTTAAAACAGCTGGCTGGCCTTTCTGCATGGTGTGGTACCAAGAAATCAGGAAGTAATCATGTAGAAAGCTAGCCTACAGTTGATTATGCTAAGTGTGGATTTACGTTAAGAGGATAACATTTATTATGGCCTAGAGCAGGGGTGTCAAACTGGCAGCCCATGGGCTGGATGCATCATGTGCAGGTCACACCCACCCTAGCTCCGCAAAGGCAAAAAAAATCATGATACGCCACGTGATGTGATCAATTTTGACACCCGTAGCCTAGAGTCTAGGTCTCAATGTGTAAAGAAAATATCTCTACTCCTACTAAAATCCATAGGTGTTACTATCTCTGTTGCTAATCACTTGATTAGTGATTACAATCAAAACTTTGCAATGATTCTGAATAATTACATAATGAAGAACTTTAATATATCCTTGGAAAATGACTGTGATGCACCAAGATGAGAGGTCATAGTAGTGATTTTAAATCCAATTTCTCTCTTAGACATTAATATGGAAATACAATGCAAACTCACTTTGGATTGTAAATTGTGTTGGAAAGTTACTTTTGGGATTTGAATTTTTTTATCAGAAAATAAATTTTATTTTATTTATTTAAACCTGCCCATCTCACAAACAAGTGACTCTGGATAGTGTATAACTTTTTTTTGCCTTACACACTGTAAGCCGCCCTGAGTCTTCGGAGAAGGGCGGGGTATAAATGTAAACAAAAAAAAACAAAAACAGAGCTAGAATATAGTAGAAATACTTAGATTTGATTCTGAATCAATTTGCTTTAAGACAATTGTGACTATATTTTCCTACTCATCAACAAATCTCACTGTTTCATTGGTATTTGCATCTAGATGAGCAGGTGTACTTTAGGTTTGCACTACAAGGTTGAAATCACATGTATTTAGGGCATAAAATTAACTGATTTCATTGTGGTTTACTCTTAGCTAATTGTGCAAGGATTGCAGGCTAAATGTTCACAATCTGGTAAATATTAAAAGTATAAAGTTATATGAGCTTTTGAAATGAAATTTAAATCTCATCACTTTTGCTGAATGCTGCCAATCAAATGCATATGATTCCCAACATTTACTGGTATGTCCAAGCTCAATCAATAACAAGTCATCTTGTTATTATTACAAATCTTATATGACTGCAAACTATATCACTAAATATTTCTAGAAATACTAAAATATTTTTAATTGAGATGAATGATAACATTTCCTAAAGCACAGATCTTTTTTAAAAAATTGCAATCAAAATGCACAACTAATTCAAAGTTGTCAAGAGGAATTCATATAAGACCATACCGGCATACTTTTCAAGAAAACACATATCTTATTATCAGAGACAAGAGCAAAGAAATTCAGAAAAGCCTTACGTGCTCCCAAGCAAACATGCAGTTTTTCATTTGCCAGATTTCTCAGCCAAATATCTCTAGAAGGGGAGAGCTACACGTGGCATTCCCTCATCAAAAAAGCAAGATCAAGAGCCAATGTTTGGAAGACAAGAACCAGGCTTGTCAATTAATGGCAGGATTAATGCTAATAACTTAAATACGTTGTCAACACTTTCACCACAAGCTTGGTCATAAAGCAATAAGGTGCTCATTAGCAGTGCCAGAAAACAAAAGGATACACAAGTAACTACGAACTTCCAGTCATTTATTAGCAGATATTATGTGTTACTAGGTAAACCCAAAAATTATGCTAGGCAGACATGGCATTATAATTTTCAAACTTTATCTTGCTACACACTGTTTTCTAAACACAACTGATGACAAGAGAAATTAAAACCAAAGTACAAGATACTTGATTTCCTATATATCGCAAAGTAATCTGTACTATATATTTTCAATTCTCAAATGTCATCCTCCATAAATTCTTACAACAATGTAGGAATTCATGAAGGAAAGTAATATTCCTATTAAATTATATTCTTTATGCATTAAATCACATTTTAGCCTATTTTCCATTTGTTTTATTCATAATAAATGTCTTAGGTTTTGCTAGCACAGAATATATCCAGAGGTCCTCTGATGCAAGATATATTGAACTTAATAGAATTTGGGGAACCCTGTGGCCTAAGATGTTGTTGTAACCTGAATCAATATGTATGCTACATTTTTACCAACACTTTCCATGATTTAAGAGCTGGATCTCTTTATTACTTGGAAATCACTGTTTGACTACAGCTGTGAAGCAAGCATTTCATTCATTAGAAGGATTTACAACATACTGAAGCAGCAATATTACTGAATCCAGTTGGATTGTGGGGAAAAAAAATCATGCACCAGTTACAGGCAAAAGTTATGACCTGCTTGGGCTTTGGACTACGAAAGGTTTAGGTCGAATATTATGTTTGTGTTCAAAGTAGCCTATGTCCTGGAAAAAAAGGAAAGGGTTACAAAACAACTTTCAGCAAATTACAGTATATTTGTTTCCAAAGAAGATAATGCACACATTGAAAATTATGGAGTGTAAGTTGTAAGTAGTAGTATTAGCACATTTCCTGTTATTGGAGGAAAAACAATGTGATGGCTAGGCCAAAATCAGGCATTTAAAAGCTGCTGGTCCTATTCCACATTCTACAAAGTAAATCCCATGAAATACACAGATTTAAAATATCAAAAAGCACTCAGGAATAGGCTGCACACATCAGTATAAACAACACCACTTGAAATCAGTATGATGTGCAGGTTTAGCCCTGTTATATTTATTCAGATGAAAGTCAGATTAAAACTAAATGGGTTTCAATTCATAGCATGTGTATATGCATAAAATTATACTTTTGATGCTTGTTTAGCTTTGTTTTGGCTGGATTGAACTCAATGTTGCACCTATGCATAAATTTTTTGTTGAAGAGAAGGGTATGCTCTAAATATTGGTCCTTCCCACATAAATATTCATTTGAGGGTAAATATCTTGAAAGGCACTTTTTAAAAAGTTTTGAAGATCAGGAAAGAAAAAAGAGAGCAAAAGGCAGGAAGAGATGGACTCAGCAATATAAGAAACAAGGATACCAAAGGTAGTAATGAGAAGCCCTCTCACACTGTGGTACTCACTTTTCAGCTGAACTAGGGATCAGGCCACGCAGCTGTCCGTGAAGAGCATCGTGTATATTGCCAGATGAATAAAGCCCAATTGGAGAGTTATAGGCAGAACTCATTACCTGCCTTTTGTCATCAAGGTTAGCTGCTGCAACAAAAGGCTTGGCCTTTCTGTTATGAGTTGCACCAATAGGCTTCAATTCCTGTACATAAATAGGCAGACAAAATACACAGAGCTACAATGCACACTTAAGCCAACAGCAGGCAAAACTGACATTGCGGCTAATTATTAATCAAATGCATCAGTCCCAAGGCACAACAAGCCTTGATTTAGCAAACCACTAAGCAAGCACCTATGGAAATCTTTATAGAAAATAATTCCAATTGTAGGCAGATAAGCTTACAGACGTGACTATTGTTATTTATTTGAGGCAGCATTACAAGCATTTGGCTGCAGAATATTGCAGAACAGCCACAGTTCTTCCTTCTCTCTCTCCGCCACTAATATCCAGCCATCCAGAAATCAAAAAGTGTTGCTATTGCACCACCTCTTTCCCCAATTTTGTTGGTGATAAGCAATGACACAAGCAGGAATGTAAGGTCAGTGATGTCAGCTCACACAAATTTGGATGACTAAAGGTAAGAGGGCAGGAGAGAAGACTGGGTTACCCTGACCTTTCTTGGCAACTGCATTTTTTCTGCAAATATAAGATTTCTTTGTCTCAGAATAAATGAAATGACCATCTTTCATGGGTCTTTGGCCACAAGGTTTCTTTCAATCAATAAAATGCATTTCTAGATACAGTTTAAATGGTATAAATAATTTAATCAAAGCACAAAACAGTCTATTGGGTCCTTTCTTTTGGTTGTAGCACTGCCGTAATTTGGTTAGTCCTAAAGCAAGACAGACATAAGTGGACACGCTGCCTTCTGAACAAATTTTATAAAGTGGTTTTCAGAAGATGCAAAATAAAACTAAGCTGACAAATGCTCTGCATTTAAATCAAGCAGCAGCTTTCTGCTTGCACTATCATGCTGAGATCTAAACTGAAACACAGCATAATTTATGGCTTCCAATCCTAATGAAGCAAAGAACAAAATTGCCACAGGAAAAAAGAGTGGCAAGGAAATCTGAACGAAGTAAACAAAGCCCTGTTGTGTCTTCTGATTTACAATCTATTTAAATTACACTATTAACTTCCTCAAGTCATTTGTTTTACTAAATTAGAGTTTAAATTGTGTGGGTACTTTAACAAGATTTTTTTTCATTGCTCCAATTGTTTTAGCTGTGTGTTACATCCATTGATGTAAAACAGTCAGCTAGAGCATAAAATACCATATCAGGTACATTATTCAGTGTCTTGAGAAAAAGAAATCTGTTAATTGTTTCCCTTTTTTCAGTCTTTATGGCTGAAAAAGTACTAGTGTTAAGAATTCCAGTGATCTGGAAGAGAATTCAAAGGTTTGAACAATGGATTTGATCTTCCTTATGAGCAGCAAAAGTTATAAACATTCATTTTTCTTGTTACAGAAATATATTTCATATTTGACTATTACAACCTATTTCAAAACTTCCAAAAAAATTTAAAAGTTTAAACAAATATGTGGTTAAGGTGAAAAACTCATCTATGGTACCATTTCACGTTTTTAAAATATTTATTCCATTTTCCCTTCTAAACCAAAGGAAAGTTTCTCAGAACAACTTACAAAAAGTATATTTATGAAAACATTAGAAGTTTTGTATATCTTAAATTTGGATGAGCTATGTGGATGATTACATTTGGATTATCTGTGTGACTGCTAGGAGTCAAAAACGACTTGATGGTCCATAATCAATCAGTCAAATTTGGATGCTAGGTTTTAGAACACAATCAGTCACAACTTTGGTCTGTAAAATATAGCATCTTATTTAATCTATAATAGGGAAAGAAATCCTGTAACCCTCTAGATCAGGGGTCTCCAACTTTGGCAACTTTAAGACTTGTGGACTTCAACTCCCAGAATTCCTCAGCCAGCCAAGCTTGTGAAAGACCTGTGAAGTCCACAAGTCTTAAAGTTGCCAAGGTTGGAGACCCCTGCTCTACATGGGTGTCAAGTGCCACTGTTGGATGGATTCATATTCAAGATGGATGTGCAGTATTGTCACTTCTATCAGACCTAAGCAGCATAGTCAATAATCAGGAAAGATAGGGCCTATATACCAACAGAGGATCACTGTTTCGCCACTGATCTACTTGTAAGCACTGATCTACTTGTAAGACTGTTTACAAAATACTCTTAATTAATCCTTATTGTTAGTATAATCTGCTTTAAAGAACTGATTTGGACATTCAAGAAATGTGCTTATAACAGCGTAGTTCACAAGCACAGTTCTGTAACCAAGATGGGGAAGGACAGTTACCGCCCCAAAGAAATCCTCTTTAGTTGAAAATCAGTTGTGCTTTTTTTTGTTTCACAATATATTCCTGTGATTTATTTAGCATTTCTTAGTCCTCTAGTTTTCAAAAGAGACTAATTTCACTTGCGGAGTTGTTAATGTACAATTATTGTAGTGGCCCAAGAGACAATCAGAGCATCCAGAGGAGCAAACTGGCTAACTCAGATGGATAGGCAAAATCGGCTCTACACCTAACTCTATAATCAGATTTCTTTTCTTGTGAGCATAGTATCCATCAGGTAGGTAGGAGGCTTCTCATTTGAATAGTCTCCCACATGGAAAGGTTTCTTTAAACAGAAAGGTGAAAGCCTGTTGGATGTTGTAGTTAAGGCATTGTGCTAGAAATTGGGAGATGCAAGTTGGTGACTTTGGGTTGCTCATTATCTCTTACTTCTGAACCCTGCAAGAAAACTGAAGGGACTAGTCCATGTAATTGGTGGGAGTCAAAAACTGATTCAGAGGCATCAAAATCAAAACCAAAACCAAAACCCAAGAATGAAATCAAAACAAAAACCAGAAAAGTAACTTTGCAAAATGAAAAAATACTATCCTGGTCGTCTCATAATGTGCTTTTGTTCAATAGTCAGGAAGGACCATTGAGCATTCAAACCTGAATTCACTATTAATGTTAACATAAGTCATTTGGAAGAGTTATATTACTGGAAGAGCTATATTCAAAACATGAAGGCTACCTCTTGAAGCAGCATTTAAAACAATGGAGCTTCATTGTGTTCAGTTGAATTAAATTGGCTGGAAAGTGACCTTCCATCAAAACACTGGCCCTCATAATGTTAACAAATAGAAATCTAATTGTCTATCCATCAATTTACAAAGCTTTATATTAGTATCAATGGGATTTACTTCCATTAAATGTGGTTATTAATCAAAGAGGTTATCGCCCCCAAAAGAAAAATCAAAATCCTAGGCAATAGGAAACTATGATGATTGCAAAGAAATTCTGAAAAGTGTATAACCAACTATTTTTAATACTATTGGGAGATATATTACAGAAACACATGCAGTACAGCAGCATCAATTTTATGCCAACATGCATTGCTGCAATGTGAATTTGACCTAATTTTTCTTTCCCAAAATATGACCAATGTGCAAAAAGATAAACTGAAATAGCAAATCATAGCAACAAATGAACACAGTCCAGCTCTTTTGTTTATTGCATGTAACAAAACTCTGAAATACTGTATTGGTCATCTTAACTGACATTTCAGTAAGAATCCAAAAATAAATTATGGAATCTGGATTCGTTAGGGGTGAAATCGGGAAGGTATATTCTGCCAATGTAGTTAATCTTTTTTATTTTAAAATTTGCAGAAAAACATCTGTTGAAACACCTCCACTGACCTATTTATTGCTCATCAAGATGATTATTTAGCATTTAAAGAATTAAATATATAATTTAATATTTAATGACCTTTCTTAGAATAATTTGTTAATAACTTAAAAGTCAATAGCCAGTAGAGTATTTTAATTACATATTTTGTTTTGGCAGTAGTTTAGTCATTATTTTGTTGTTTGGATTTGAAATAACGTACTTCCATTTGAATTCCCATTTAGTGAATCTTTTTCCATGTACTGTTGTTAGTTCGATTTATTGCATGGCACCATAGTAGACGATTTCTTTTATTTCAGATTAATTAATCTGAAATTTCAGACTAATTAATTTTATTTATTCATTTGTTTATAAAGACCGCCAATCTTACCTTAAGGTAACTCTGGACAGCTTACAATTGTAAAAGAGAAAAACTATACTGCAGTGCAATTAAAGACAGGAATGGTGGGAAAAGAAGGTGGGAGGTGGCTCTGTTGTTAATCGATCAACCACATCCACTGTGATGTTCCCCCATTGGAGCCCCAAGCTAACTGGCAGAGCCTGGTCTTTCAGCTCTTCTGGAGGGTTGGAGCCGATCTCACTCTGGGGATGGGGGAATATATTCCAGAGGGCAGGTGCAATGGCAGAGAAAGCCCTTCTGCTGGACCCTGCTAGTCAGTATAATCAGGCCGAAGGGGCTCTGCCAGCACAGGTGGGGTGAGCCAATCCCAGTGGGTTTGATTTTGTCACTCAGTTCAGTCAACATCTAATTCCAAGACAAGCTTATAGTGACTTTTCAGATGTAAACTATCTTGAGTAAACTCTTCCAATCTAGTATTTTTAGATATTTTTGAGTTCAGCTACCATAATTCTGAAGGAATTCATTAGATGTAGAAGACATTATATTAATGGGTGAATCTATCCAGAGCTCACTAATTTAATTCCTTGATCCATTAGAGTAAAATTTATCTACAGAACATACGTGAGATACTAAGACAGCTAAACTCAAGATCTTAGTCAATCTAGAATATAGATATACGAGAGTCATCATTTCCAAGGGTGTTTAACCATAATGTCTTGGGATTTACTGGTTAAGTGTTGCTGTCATGTTAAATGATCAGTTAGCAGTACAGTCAACTTACAATTGGTTGTTTAACAACCATTTTCGGCTAACACTACCTAATGACCATGAATTTGCTTAACATGTGAGGTGATGTGCTTAATGACTATTGCAAAAAATGTCATACAATCAAGTCCTGTCACATGAGAGCCTTGATTTATGATCATGGTAACTTACAACCAAAAATCCAATCCAGTTATGGTCATAAATTGAGAACTACCTGTACAAGTTGGTAAGTACTAACTAATTAAAAATAGAATAAGAGTGTTCGTGATTTCAGAATTATTAGATCTCAGCTGTAAAAATCCAGTCAACCACTAGATGGCAGGGAAGATATGCAGATAACTTTAGAGTTTTCCAGTGTTAAATGCCATTTAGTGGCCATCTGGATTCTTGGCAGTCCGGACATAGTTTTAATTTGAATCAATTGCTACCTGTGGTTCAGCTTCCAAGTTTATTTTGAATGGATGCGGTCTTCCCTCGTCTGCTACTTGTGGAGACCACAATTTAGTCTCTGCCCTGTTGGATAAAAATGAAGAATGAAATAGGGAATCCAAAACATTTCACCATTTTTAGCATGTCATAAGCATTTTATGTATTTATGTCGTTACAGACTACACTTTTATAGACAATTAACTGGGATTGAATTTGAAGACACTACTGTCCACATTGACCAATGTAGGTTTATGTTGGTAATTTGTACATTAAATCCCACATTAAAAAGTGGATAGTTTTCAAGTTACAGTATTTTTAAAACTTCTACTAATAGAAAGAAAGAAAGAAAGGAAAGTCAAATCTATCAGTATCAGCTACTGTCCAGAACAGTAAGCAACATATGGCATAAGAATGATAAACACAAATTGTGAAAGACTAATTTGGCAATACTTTTTTAAAATAATCACAAAACAGGAAGGAACCTCATCCCTCAAACAGCTCTGTGTTTGATAAGGATATGTAGAATGGAAAATTTCAAGCAATTAAAGCAATAACTCATATCAAAGCAAAACTAAATGGAATTCATTTGATATTACTGTTATGGGGAAGACAACCACTGGTTTGAGGAACTGGGTTCTTCTGAGTTAATAAGTAAATCTGCCCCAAGTTTGCACCTGCATAGACAGTTGTTTTTTCGCAGCAGTTCAAGAATTCTTTTGACACAGGTGTAATTTCACCAAATACTTTCTTTGTCTTCCAGTTTGGTACATGTTAAAAAAATTCTTGGGATTAATTACATTAGAAAAATTGCAAGATATTAATCCTAATGCATAATCACAGAATGTGATTTATTATATGCAAGGGTGAGCTGCTCATTTTTGTGGTGACCATAGCATAATTATACCACCATAATTAGGTGACAAAGAAACCATTAATGGCAATTCTTTTTTTAAAAAAATCCAACAAAATCAGTTTTTCAGCTTCATACACTTAGAAAAGATTTTCAAAAATCAGAACAAAAAATCCCAACCACTCCTACGACATCATTATACTACAGACTACTAGAGTGACTTTAAAAAAAAGTGAGGGGCAATCCCTTGGGAAAAATGCATTCCTTCTTGACCTAGAGAATTCAAGGTCCAGATTTTGGTACGGTGATCCTGAGCATTTGAACTGTGAAGAATTACCTCTCAATTTTCAGACAGAGTTGCTGGGTTGCTGCTTTAATTTTCTCCTGGGCATCATTGTGAGTCATGTTCTCTGTGCTGTGACCATCAATAGCTATAATGATGTCACCGGGAGACAGATTTGCCTGTGAAGCTTTACTTCCTGGTGTTATCTAAAAGAAAATCAGAGTAAGTTTTTATGCAATTGTTTAACAGGTATATGTCCATTTATAGAATCTGTCTGTCTGTCTGCTTGCCTGCCTTGACATGTTTTTGCAAAGTAAGAATTACACAATAAACGTTTCTGCCATTAACACTAGACTCTTCTATTTACTCAAATTCCTTCGTCTTAAAAAGATTTAGACCAGTTTAGAGTTGATAATCAGCCACAGTCAGCAGATCCTGAAATGCTCAGAAAGCTCCAGGGGATGAAGAATTCACATTCCAATCAATAGAGGCAGCTAAAGGAAATGCACTAAGCATTTTCTGAACTACAGCCATGTCTAAGGAAAGAAAAATGTTATAGGACAGAAAAGGATCTATGCACTGTGCCCAGTGTTCAAAAGAAGTGGGATTAAATCACCCAGACACATCTCCATTTTAACGCCATAGATAACCCCTATCGCACACTACTGCAAGCAATTAGGACATTCAGCTGATTTTGAGCAGCTACTGGAAATGAGAAAAACAGCAACAGCAATAGGTCTTATACTTGTATACCACTTCATAGTGCTTTACAGCACTCTCTAAACCAGGGGTGTCAAACTTGATTTCATTGAGGGCCGCATCAGGTTGTGTTTGACCTCGGGGGGCTGGGGTGGGTGGCCACCTCGACATCACTCGTGTCAAGGATGCCTGTGGTGGCCCGAGGGCTCTGCCAGTGAAAACGGGCTATCGAGCTCCATGTTCGGCTGCAACGGCCTCTTGCAACCCGCTGCCAGCGAAAACAGAGTTTGGCTGCATGCAGCCCTCCTGAGCTCCGTTTTCGCTGGCAGAGGCACCGCAGGCTGGTCCTTTGTTGTTTCAGGGCGGCCCTGCAGGCTAGATCTAAACACCCCGTGGGCCGGATCTGGCCCCTGGGCCTTGAGTTTGACACCCCTGTTCTAAGCAGTTTACAGAGTCAGCGTATTGCCCCACCAATCAGGGGCTTCATTTGAAAGACCTCAGAAAATGTTCAGCTTGTTAAAGAAACAACCAGACTGTTTCTTGATTCAACAAAATTGTAGCTGAGTTTAAGCCAAGATCAGTTTCTATTTCTTGCTGATCATAATGTGATTGTTAAGCAAATAAAGGGATGACATAGTTAAAATTCACAGAATTGCTAAGACTTAATATGGCTTAAATTTTGATTAGTCTGGTGTATCATATTAATTGATAGCTTATATCATGAATGAACCATGGCATTGTAGCCTATTCAATAAATGTTTTAGTAAATTCATATTATCCAATAAATGTTTTAGTAAATTCATATTTAGTCCTTATTAGAACTCTGATAATTCATACAGTTGAATTCAGATTAAACTACAGAATTACTTTAGTTTAGTTGGTCCTATTTAAATAGACTACATGTAGGACTGCAGTAGATATTGGCTTTATTTCAAGTACTGGCTTGCAGATATTTATGATAATACTGATAAGCATTTAAACCTTTGTATCAACTTGGTGGCCAAATTCTCATTTGTTCCTTCCTTCATATAAATGGAAAAACAAAAGATGCTATGGATATCTGAAGATCTGCACAGAAACAAAACAAATTTTTATTTTGCCCATGACTTTACAAAAAGCCCTAGTTTAACTTTTATGGAGTTTAATCTATTTGTTCCTTGTATATTCTTTTTAGACTGTAATTTGTTTTCCAAATTACATGATTCACACTAAAATTCTAAATTCATGCAGTGATTTGCTTGTGCAGTGCAAGCATTAATTAAGCCTGCATACCAACAAAACACTTAAAATCATGAATAGTACAGAGGTAACAGACACTAATGGTAGAACACAAATTACATGTATGAAAGTAATCTAATCCTATCTAACCATATTTGGCATCAATAAATATTAGAGGGTGAGAAAGTAGGGGCTATTGTAATCTTAGTGTGTGAAAGAATACCTTCTGCCATAAACATAACATAAACCAATCTAGATGGATTCAGTAGCCACTGAAAGCTTTATCTTTCATGAATGTGTCTCATTTACTTCCAAAGATGAACAAACTGCCAACAATTTATCACACTCCATCTTATGATATTAATATTCCATAATTTAAGTATGTGCTCTGTGAAGCACTTACCTTTCCTGGTCCTAAATAATTGGTATTATGTTAGCAAAAAAACTTCTGTGACTTTTTTCTACATAACTTGTCCCATTCGTATTTGTTTCTCGCCTTATTTTCTTGTCTTTCTCCAGAACATTTAAGTTATTGCAATACAGTATCTTCGTACTGTAGCTAAATAGCTCCAGCTCTTTGATAATTTTGCTTATCTTTTTTTAGTCTATGGTTATTTTAAGACATAATAATCATAACTATAGAGCGTGTCCTACGTTAATCACACTGTGCTTGTACTAAAACATTAGGACATAACCGTTTTTTAAAAAAACAAACAAACCTTCAATTTAATTTTCTGATATCCAACGTTAAGAAAAATAATGGGAGAAGGAAGAACTTTCCAGGTGATTAAAGATTTTATAAAGTGGATCATTCAGCTGCTAAAAGATTTACTTAAGTTCAGATGAATACTGTACAAAGCTCTCCTACAGACATGTTATACAAGGTAGTGCAGCCTGTGGGCAGGAAACATTTCTAGTCTTAAGCCTCTGACTTTTAACAGAACTCAGAAACTGGACACAGTCTTTAGCAAATCAAGTCATAACTTCTCAATTTGGATATTATGAGAAATTGTGTAGGAAACCAGAACATCTTAGTGCATATTCTAATTCAAATAAACCCATGCATTTGAACTGGGTTAGTATTCAGAACGATCTTTCATTTCAAAATTCTCTGAGTTTACAGGAGGTAATTTTTTTTTGGAAAAATAATAAGAAAGGACAATAAAGTTGCCTTTGAATTTATTCCTAAGCAGGTATTCAGATGTTAACAGAGGCGTAGAAGTTTCTCCCACTAGACTTTTAAAAATATATATTGGAAAATCAACTTCTGCAAATTAGTCATTAATTTTTTGATGAGTAGCTTGGGACTAGCTTCTGCCAGGAACCCATTTGATTCTGTTTCTCTCCCACTCCAAGATAAAGTTCATTTCCCTGTGTTATGATCATTCCTTTTTAAAGGGTCTTTAAGAGTTCCAAGAATTTTTTTTTTTTTCTTAAAGCAAATTTGTATGGGAGCATCTCTGGCAAACAGTACTGTCTACTTAAGTGAGTCATTGCTTGGTTTTTCTGTAACTATAAACTTTTAGGAAGTTCCAAGCCAAATCTGATCTCTAGCAGGGATGGGAAAACTGGTGCTTTCCACATTTTGAATTTCAATTCCCATGATATTTTTTTCTTTTTTTGGTGTGTGTGTGTGTGTGGGGGGGGTTAGCCTTTCATTAAACTGCAGGAAAAAGTAGTACTTCCACTTGGCATCTTAATTTGTCCAGGAAAATGTTTGGATAGGAATTGGCAATTGCCAACTCCCATTTTACCTCAGAATAATAGAACAACAGAGTTGAAAGGGAACTTGGAAGTCTTCTAGCCACCCCCCCTGCTCAAGCAGGAAACCCTCTACCATTTCAAAACAAATGGTTGTTCAATCATTTCTTAAAAACCTCTACTGTTGGAGCACCCAGAACTTCTGGGGGCAAGTTGCTCCACTGATTAATTGTTCTGTCAGGAAATTTATTGCTATTTCTAGGTTGGTTCTCTCCTTGATTAGTTTCCATGCAATGCTCCTTGTCCTGCGTTCAGGTGCTTTGGAGAATAGCTTGATTCTCTCTTCTTTGTGGCAGGCCCTTAGACATTGGAACACTGCTATCAGGTCACCTTTAGTCCTTCTTTTCATCAAACTAGACGTACCCAATTTCTGCAACCATTCTTCATATGTTTTAGCCTCCAGGCCCCTAATCATCTTTCTAGAGTCCCAACATCTTTTTTATATCGTGGCAACCAAATCTGGATGCAATATTTCAAGTGTGGTCTTATCAAGGCATTACAAAGTGGTACTAACACTTCCCATGATCCTGATTCTATCTGTCTGTTAATGCAGCCTAAATCTTTGTTGGCTTTTTTAGCAGCTACAGAATACTGCTGGCTATAGATACGGTAAATGGTTATCCATAGGACTCCAGGATCCCTCTAACAGTTACAACTATTGAGCTAGGTACCACCTAAACTATATCTCTGTGTTTTGTTTTTATTGACTAAATGTAGAACCTTATTTTTCTCACCACTGATTTTAATTTTTTTAGGGCCCAATGTTCAAGTCTGTAAAGATACTTCTGTATCTTGAATCTATCTTCTGGAATGTTTGTTCTTCCTGCCAGCTTGGTGTCTGAAAATTTGATAAGTTCATCTTCTATCTCCTTAAATCATTGATGAAGATATTGAAGAGTACCTCAAAAGATCATGACCTTATTGCTAAGAACATGAAGTCAAAATGTCCATTTCAATTGCTTTCCATGTTTCCAAATAAAACACAAAACAGGTTGCTTTTAGCTTAGGCAAGACCAAAGACAGTCATATTGCTGTTTTAACTTTCCACTCCATCACTTTTGGCCTGCCCTATTACGGTGACAGCATGGTATTTCCAACTCATTACTGGGACATCTGGAGGCTTTTTAAAAAAGTTGTCCATTATTGCTCTAGGAAGATGCAGGACTAAAGCAGAAGTTTTTCAGAACACTTTTTTGTAAGTAATGCTCTTTGAAAACAATGGCACTTACTTTCAAGTAAACATTATCAGCTCTATCTGCTAGTCCAGTGATGGTGAACCTTTTTGGCACCGAGTGCCCAAACATGTGTGTGCTGGAGCCCCGGGAACTCAAATACCAGCTGGCCGGTGCACGTGTGCGTGGGCCACCTGGTCTTCCCACATGCTGGAACACTGGAAACCCAAAGACCAGGTGGTCAGTGTGTGTGCCCACAGAGAGGGCTCTGCGTGCCACCTCTGGCATGCATGCCATAGGTTCACCATCACGGTGCTAGTCAATTTATTAAAAGCTTGCACATTCTTACTAAGAAATGAAGAAATGAAATATATTCTGGATAGTTTTACACAGTGGTAACTTTAACCCTGAGAGACATAAAATCAATCAATTTAGAAGGTATCCAGTGAAGTCATTTAGAGCAATTGGCTTCAATAAAACTTGATCCAATAAATTCAGGTCCTCAGCTTTAGCATCAAGCAGTAAAGATGTTACAGTAATGGATTGGTCTGAAAATGTCTATAGGTACGAGAATGTATTCATTTTGGTCTTTTTAAAAATATTGCATCATTATGCAAACATGAAAAACCACCTAAAACAGATGTTAATGGCAAGCAAACAATATTAATAAAACAGCAGATACTATCTTTACATGTTTTTCCTTGTACATAGGACTTGTAGGCTGCTGAGGACCTCCAAAGGGGCAATTAATAAATCTTCTCATGCAGCTACTTGTCCCATGGAAATTCAGAAAGTTTATTTTGAACTAATTTGCTATAAATGCAGCTAGCTCTTTTTCTGTTAATATCACTTTAAATTTTACTGTGTACTATAAACAAATGCCAAGTAGAAGTCAGACACGGCTAAATATTTTTCCTGAGAGATAATGGGAAGTATTTTAATTCCATAAAAGGAAATTCAGCCCCAAAACACCACAATCTCTTCTATTGTTTTAAACTTAACCTTTGTTTCCTTTTTCCATGGTAGATGCCAAGTGTGCATGTCAGAGCAGTTTAGGAGTGCCTCTATGCGTTTTACGGGAGGTTAAGTTATTTAGACAGAGAAACTTTCTGGGAAACAAACGGCTAGTTATTTAGAATGCCATCTCATCTTTTTTGTGTTAGACTTAGTTTGGCAATCCCATGCATATTTCCTCAGAAGCCAGCCACAGGAAGTTCAACTGGTGTTATTCCAAAGTAGAAACAGAGGTTTAATTTAATTCTTCCGATCAAATACAAAAAGAAAAGCTTTTGTGAAGTACAGCAAATCTTCACAGATGGCAATAATTCACCTCTTTAAAGACTTATATAGATTGCTGTTCTGCAAATAAATAGTGGACCTTTTTATATGGTAATACTATTTGGTGAAACTAAAATGATAATAAAATAAATGTTATCAGAAGTTTAGGAATGTTTATACTTTATTTTATTTAGAAAGGTACTACTCATCTGTTACTATTTTTCAAAAATTCATTTCATGAAAGCCACTAGCAAAGATTAGAGTTTGTGCTCGACTTTTCTACAGGACTAGGTGGAATATAAAGTCAAATACAATATTAGAAAAATTATTTGTAATTTCTATAATACACTCACTTTTTAATACCAGACACCCTCAGATTTGTGACCAAGTAAACATTATCTAATGAGGTTGGCCCAAAAAGTTTAGGGAAATGTGGTCAATGGAACCACATTTCAAAGTTGCAAAGTTACTTATTTAAAACATTTCAATACCATCGGTTATGCCATACATCTCCAGTCAAGGTACAACACTAAATACATTCTATATGATTAAAATTAATAATGAATGATTAAAATTAATGAAATAAAGCATATCAAATAAAGCAGTAGCCATGAGTTGTGCTACATGAGATCCATATGCCAAAGTAAGAAAGTTTCCAATATGTGTATCAATACTGAAGCAAGGCTAGCACATGCTTTTATCTCTGGGGAATGTGCTTCACAGAACAGATGCCAACAAGAGTGGCTTGATGGCCTAGTGGTGAAGACATTTGCCCCCCACTTGAAAGGTTGCGAGTTCAATCCTAGGTAGTGGCAGATTTTTCTCTCTTAGGATGAAAAGAAAAAAATATCTGCTACAAAGTACATCCAGCAAGTAAACATTCAGCTTCATCCAGTCACCTCAACCGTATCCTGCATTAAGGGATTACAGGGTTATAAAAAGGGGTTTGTTCCTTTTTTTTTTTAGCGGATGCCAATATAGAAAAAGGCCTCTTTTTGACAGATGCCCAAGACAAATTCTATTGATAATTTGATGAGCAGACTCCTGTGGGAAAAGGTATTCTCTCAGGAACCCTAGTCCCAAGGAATTTAGATCTTTATATATAGAAGCAGTTTGTGGAACTTTTTCAATAAAGGTGTTATTATATTCCAGGAATCAGGCATTCTGCAAAATCACCAGTAGTAGTTTATCATGGTGCTCTTTCACCTCATAAATGAATCCATAAATGAATGACCTGCTTTTTTTTACAATCACTTTTTATCACCTGGAGGACATAAATGGGAAGTTGTATTTCTATGCTGGGTGCCAAATAAGAGCCTTGCCTCATTAAATAGATTACTTTCTGCACTAATTAAAGAGAATGAATGGAATCCACCCTTCTTCTACTCAGTCCACTTTCTCACCTGTCTACATGCAATTTCGGTTCTCTATGACAGACAAGTGAAATTAAGATCAGTTTGAACTCTTGATATTTTCTCCATATCCGAAAAGTAGGGTCAGCTGATCCAATAAGGATAAACGTTTGTTGCATGTTTGAATTGGTTGCCAAAATGTGCCTACAAGTCAATTGGAAAAGGGATAGAAGCCAACATTCCAGTAGATATTCTGCCTTGTTTCAGCTGTCTAGCTGTTTCTATTCCCATGAGGGTTTTTGTCTTGTTTTGGTATATGTGACCAAACCTTATGAGCACTAGGTCTCTGGATGCTTCACATTGCCATGATTTATTTTACCAAGGTACTTACAAAGTTACTAATTAATGATAACCTAAGGGAATTCTGAGTCTGCAGACACAGACCTTCTCTTACTCTATTTTTTTCCTGAGCAGGTGTGCATCCTTCCAATCTAAGTACCAAAATGCAGAAAGATGGCATTTTTAATTTCCAAAAATCTTTAGGGCCTTCTTGGGGCTTATAGACTTTGTCATAAATAAGGATGCTTGCTGCAACTCCTTTGCCATTTTAATTTTCTTAATTAATCTGTTTAACCAAATAAATGTAGAAATGGCAGGGGACCTGAAAATAACCTGGAATTGTCTGCAGACACACAAGGAACAAATAGGCTAAACCAGTGTTTCTCAACTTTAGAATGTGTGGACTTCAATTCCCAGAAATCTTCAGACAGAAACACTGGGCTACACTGAAGAAGATCATAGAGTACCTCTGTCAAATTCAGGAGAACTGGGGTGATTTATGTTAGGCAGGACAAATTGCATTGCATATAGGTGTAACTCTGTCTCCCAATATCCTGCTGCCAGTCTCAGTATCTGGGGTTTTAAACAGATGCCTTTTTGCCTGAGGTGGGGTGGGGGCTGAAATTGCCTAATGACAAGGCTGGCCTTATGCATTTCTCTCTTCTCTTCCCTTCCCACCCCCCACTCTCTGCACTGCCTGGAGCCTGCCTGTGCCTTTTATTTGTTGTATGTGTGGGTGTGGATGAGACATAAAAAACCCTCACAGTATATTAAGATATTACAATCTGGATAGCCCTGTTTAATTATCACCAGGGGAAGGCAAAGGGACTAGAAATCAGCCACATTTCTAGTTCACAAAAGCACTGAAATGCTTGGATATCCAGTGTTACCAGTTGCAGTAAAAGGAGAACTATAGAATCAGTGTTGTGTTAAACACTGATCTATAGTTCTCCTTTTATTGCAACTGACATAGTCTATAGTAGCCAGGAATCTGGAGGGATCTGGTTAGTGGGAAGACAAGGCAGGAAAAAGGGCAGCCAAGCTCTCAACTTTTTATTACAGGCATTACTAACACAGGAGGAAGAGGTGTGTTTATATGATTAAGTATTTCTCACTCATACAGGGAAGTTATGGTGGGAAAAGGAATTACTTTTTCTTTAATTCTCTATACAGATCCTGGATTTATCTAGGCATAGCAAGCAAGGCAAAAGAAGAGAAATCCTGCATAGACTAGGCAGCTACAATCAAACCCAAACTCTCCTTCTCCCAATATTCAGTACTCCCAGGCCTAAAAAGCACGATGACCTGTTCCAGGTTGGCAACTGTCCCATACAAATAGACTCTTAGAGCATGGAGTTGCATTTCAATATAGTCATAATCTAATTTTGACCCCCAACATTAAGGTGATAGCACATAGTGCAGTGTTACACTCCTAAGTCTCCTCACTTGGACAATGCAAGATGTTCAACTAAATTTGCACTCTTAGACCTACTTATAGGTAGGTTCCCCCCTCCTGTATTTGACATGACGCATATTAAAACAGGACTTGATTGACATTTGTTTTTGTATCCAATCTTTATTACTTTTACAAATAACTCAAGGCTGCAAACATATCCAACACACCTTATTCCTATTTTCCCCACAACAATCCTGTGAGGTGAGTTGGGCTGAGTGTGTGTGTGATTGGCCCAAAGTCATCCAATTGGCTTTCATGGCTAAGATGGGACTTGAACTCAGTGTCTCTCACTTACTCGCCTGGTGCAGCGTTTTCACATTTAGCAAGCATATCTTCATTGCAATGGTACATGGCGCAAGTTGTCATCAATCCAGGCCCAATAGGTTTCTTTTTAGTTTCCCTCCCTCCAAAAACAAAGACCTACATTTCCTGTATTTGCAAGGTAAACACCATTTTTGTATGCTAAGGTATGGATCACTGCCTCCAGACTTTAAGAATACAAATAGTTAAAGTGAAATTTAAAGCAAAGCAGCAGCAGGAGGCATTGCTTCATCCTTACAAAGTTCTGCAAACGTAAATATATAGTTTTGCAGTAAAAATGCACACTCAGATGGCAAAAGAATTTCTTGGAAGGGAATCCCTATGTAAGCTACCCTTTCTTCCAATGGATTTTATTTTTTTGAGGAAGGTTAAAGTAGGACTGACCTCTTGTTTTCAGTTCAGTGTGTTGGGAAAACTCATACTCAAGTGCAGGGAAAAGAATATCAAGGAGATGGGGATATTCAGAAATATCTACAAAATACAGTACTTAAATTCTTCTGCATCAGGAACTGATCCAGCTTGGTTAATCTATAAACCATGGTTTACACACTAAATTGTGCCTGAACGGGACTTACTCTCTGCACAACAAATCAGACCTTGGTAACATAATATAATTCTAGTGAACAGAAAGACCCACTAAAGTAATCAGAGGTAAAGCGGCCACAAGGTGATTACAAACGAGAGGATGGCCAAATTACGCTTTGCCATACAGACGTTCCCTCCCAAAGTTACCCGGGAGAATGCCAAGTCCCTTCCCTTTTAAACTTTTACACTTGGACAACCAGCTGTTGACAATCACTTTTTCTTTCAAGCAAAGCACCTGCAGCAAACCCAATCCGAACAGATTATTTTGGACATAAATGCGAAGGCGACCTAGAGGAAGCCCCCTTTTCAAAAGGAAAAACCGAAGAGCCGCGATCGGAAAGGACGTACCCGGGTTATAATTAATGGCTGGTTAAAATCGATGCCTCCCGACAGCCTGAAGCCCCAAGGCGGAGGTCCGGGAAGAAGCACGTTTTGTGGCATGTTTGCGGCTACTTTGGGGGTGGGGGGAACCTCTGTTCCGCGGGCTTTGGCTCCGCTCCTAAGGGCGGCTTCGCTCTTGCGATCGAGAGTTCTTGGCGCGCAGCTTCGCTCTGACCGCCGCAAGAAACCCTTTGCTCCTTCCGGCGACGAGATCACCTCTTATCTGCTCCTGGCTGACGTCAGCGGGGCCGCGTCCCCTCCGCTCCGAGCAGGAGGGCCAACTTTGGTCAACGAAAGGCCGGACTGGAGAAGTCGCTCGCAGGCTGCGTGTTTGGGCGCTTCCCGGGAGTCTCCCCCGACTGCGCTCTCGCAGCTTCGAGTTACAGCCTCCGATTTAGCTCTGGCTGCAGCCTGCCGGGCGGTGCGGTTTCCTCTGCGCCTCTCCCGGCGGCTTCCGCCTTGCAGCCCGACGTTTCTGGAAGGGACCACATTATAAACACTCTGGAGAGGGAGAGAGAGAAGTGTGGGGCGTTGCTTAGCCTGTAATAAAGGGCGTAGGATCCACCTGCCTCGCTTTCTCCGGCTTCTCTTTATTTAGTTGGATTCCACTCCCAGTTGAAAATTGTAAGCTCCTCGGGGCAGGGTGTTCTTTTGAAGTTTCTAAAGATTGGACATATAGCTAGTACTCCCAGCATGAATACTTCGCGAGTGGGCAATTCGGTAAAGCACTCATTTACCTTATTTCTTCTTAAATTAAAACCACGAACGTCTGTCTATCAACATATGTTATTATTTATTCATGTGATCTAAACATCCTCCCCTTGGGCAAGATGAAACCTCAGTTTTTATCCCATGTGGATCTATCCTCCTTTTGAGGATCTTGGTGGTGAGATGAATTTATGGTTGCCATATGGTCTGAATGTCACTTGCCAGCTTCAACCAATCCAGCCACTGATAAAAGATTTAAGGATTTGCACCACAAAACATCTGGTAGGCGGTAAATAGCTTGTGGCAGGACACAATGAGAAATTGATTGCCTAATTCTTCCCTCCTCTCCCCAGTGTGCAGTTGTGTAGGTACTTAAAGGTAAAGGTTCCCCTCGCACATACGTGCTAGTTGTTCCCGACTCTAGGCCGGCTCATCTCCATTTCAAAGCCAAAGAGCCAGCGCTGTCCAAAGATGTCTCCGTAGTCATGTGGTAGCATGACTCAACGCTAAAGGCACAGTACGCTGTTACCTTCCCATCAAAGGTGGTCCCTATTTTTCTATTTGCATTTTTTACGTGCTTTCTAACTGCTAGGTTGGCAGGAGCAGGACAAATAACGGGAGCTTACCTCGTTACATGGCAGCACTAGGGATTTGAACGTTTGATCGACAAGCTCAGCTTCTTAGCACCTGAGCCACCATGTCCCATAGGTACTTACCTGAGAATAATTCCCATTTAATTACAAAATGCAAAATATCAAACTATGGTAAATCCATTCCATCATTGGATCTGGACTTGATACTTGTTGAAATTAGCCTAATACTTAATGAGTTAGACTTGGGAGAAAATCAGCATAATTGTAGAGTTCATGCTGGTTTGGTTATATTCATACTGAGTGCTTAAAGATCTAATTTTCCATTTGAATGTAGACAGGTTTATTCAACCACATCATGTCCAATCCTCAAAGGCAGGGTTCCAAACAAGGTTGGTTTGTGGTTAACTCATCTTTGCTTTCTTTAATCCATATCTAAAAATTAACTTTTTGTGAAATAAATTTTTCTTCAAGCCTTTGGAAAGAGGTGCCCAAGGAAAATAGGAACAGAAGAAGACATAGAGTTATAAGCACTCCACCTCTGTGTTTGATGTAGTCATTAAAAAAAAAACCTTCATAGGGACATCCCCAGGGATGGGCAAAAAGCCAAAATGTCAGTTATAAATACATGATTGAAGCACAACCCTATAGCCATGTGTGCAACTGTCATCTTTTTTAAACTTTCCTTGGGTGTTCCTGGGAAGTAACAGCTGGCCACACTCAACTATCCCACCTTAAGTTGGGATACTTAGGGTAGGTGATCCTAGCAAACTGAGACCACATTGATTTTTCTGGATGAACTTGGTTTGGATCATGGACTTCATACCAGATAAGTCTCCAAAGATTAGATGTATAATGATCATAAAATCAGAAGATTTGTATTGGAGACCTTCTAGTCTACCTCCTAGTCCAGAAGCAAGGAGAATACTCTGCTGCTAGAGGCAAGCATATCAGCAGTCTCCTTATGATCCTCAGCAGCTAAAGCAGCTAAAGGTTTAACATTTTTATTGAGTTATAAAATATTGTAAAATACAAAACTAAATAGAAAAGCAGTGGGGATGAAAAGGGGGAAGAGAAGTGAGGAAGTATAAGAAAAAGAAAAGAAAAGCATTGACTTCTGACATCTGTCTGTTGCAGTAAAATAAGGCATTAACATCCAATCACAACGTTTTGCTTCATAATAATATGAACCAGCCATTTCCGTAAATATCTATCATTCTATTCGGTAAAACCCAAAATCAAAGTTTCATTATTTTCCACTTCAGGCACAAAATTCAGAAGTGATCTCCAAGTGGAAACATCTCAGCAGTTAATGTGCAACTTTCTGCCTGGCCTTTTTTTTTTTTTATAATTGAAAAAGTTTTACATAATTTTAAGAAATATCTCCCATCCTTCTGCCTGGCCTTTTTGTATACTTTCTTTTGTTATGTTTATTTCAACCTAAAGAGAAAGAATTGTACTCTAGGTCAACGGTCACCAACCAGTGGTCTGTGGACCACTGGTGGTCTGTGAGAAAAAATTGGTGGTCCCCAGAAAAATTATTTGCATTTTTTATATTGCAGTAAATCAGGGGTCCTGAAACTACATCCCCTGGGACAGATACGTGCAATGAATGTTTGCATTGCTGCAGAGAGTCTCCCCCTTCGAGGACTTTTGGGTGGGTCAGAGTGGGGCAGAAATTCCAACTTGGGGTCTGCTTCAACCTCCTGGTGTGGGGCTTTGGGTGAAGGCTGGGAGGAAGAGCCGCTGGTGGCGAAGAACCGGAGGGCCTTGTTTCAGTGGGACTGCATCATGGTCTGGAACTGGCTGACCATCTCAGCCCAGTGAGCCTCCAGGTGCTGGTACCTGGCCTTGCACTCCTGCAGTCTTCCCTCTACTTGGAAAGCCTATTCTCGTAGTCCTCAGTGAGGTGCTTCTGCTGAGCCTCCTTGGTCAGATTCAATTTGAACTGAGCCAGCTGTTTTGCCAACTCTTTCTTGTGGTGGCTGCTTAACTCCAGCAACTGCTTCCCACTGGAGCCCTGAAGAGCCCGGGCGGGCAGGCGAGAAGTAGCGAGTACAGGCTGGCAGGGTGCCCCTCGACATGAGCAACATTCAGTTGGCCATGTTCACCCAGTCACATGACCACCTTGCCACGCCCACCCAGCCAGTCATTAGGCAGATCATATTAGTGATCCACGGAATTTAAAATTATGAATTTAGTGGTCCCTGAGGTCTGAAAGGTTGGGGACCCCTGCTCTAGATCAGTTCTGACTGGAGTGACTAAATCCTCCTAAGTTAAATGACTCCTAAAGCCACAGCTGTTGATGGCTAACTGGTACAAACCAAAATGATTTATATGTACAATGATGTCATGAAGTTATGGCTTCCCCACCCCCAATGTGGCCATTTATGTCATTGGAATGTATGCATCTCTGTCTTTTGCTTAATGTTAAATAGAATCAACTAATTATGGCTGATTCAATAAATCATTGTTAAATCATAGTTTACTATGGTGTGTGAACCCAGTTTTTATGTTCTTTAACACAATGGGAAATGATTTAAATGTTAGTTGTGGCCTTTATGTTATGTCCAAACATCTAGTGTATTGCTTTCTGAAGTCGTCTATGACAACCCTGGTTAATTTATGAAAAGTGAAAATAGCTATTTTGATTGAAGTAACCTCTCTTCAAAAACGAGATAGGATTTGTCACTGGTTGGCACGGACTTTAAAAGATTCTTGCTGAGTGATCAGCTGATGTTATTCAAGTTTGGATAACATTTTCACTTATTCCCCGGAGAGTTTTGTTTAATCCTTCACTGTTGCTAGACCAAGGTTGACCATATTTCTTAGTTCTTAACAAACAGTAGCAGCTGCAGGACAAATATGGTGGCATGTCTTCTGTCTACTACATGTGGGATGCAAGCCAATACTTGAGCAGCTACAGAATCCGGTTAGTCATAGAGAAACATTTGCCTGAGTTGGCAGATGCAGTGATTTAGATTGTGGTAGACAAAGCAAATAGTTCCACCCTCCTTTGTCTAACCTGCGCAGGATCTGTGTGCAGTGTCTTTGGTAAAAGAGGTAGTGAATGACAATAATTTTCTGAAATGCAATTCTACTTCAAAGGTCCCTGACACATGATAAACACAGTTTTATCTGTCCTTGATGTATGTGTACATGAAACAGGTATTTTAACTATTTGTCATAACTGAGAAGAAATTGAAAAGTAACTGAAAGGCCACATATTTTGATGGTCTCAATTGCGGGTTCCAATTGCTGCTATGTTATTTGTTTTTTTAATGTGATTTCTGACATGTGTACTAGGGAAATTTTAATGATGTTTGTATGCTTGTGCATATTTAAACATTTGTTCAACTTGAAGTGTCCTTAAAAACAAATCAACTGTTTCCTGTCTTCTGGGAAGACATTAGAGGTTTTCTGGTAACAATCATGTTGTGGTTTCTTTTGTATATTGAGTTTTTATATATATTATATGGAAAAATGAAAACAGAGAAATAAAAAAATGCATGCCTTCCACATTATTCCAAATAGTTTTTGTATATTGTGTTGTAGAATTAAATTAGTAACATTTAAATTAGTGTAGTTAACCATTTTAAAAGTTGGACATTAAACCTATGTGCAACACAGAATTCTAAGTAGTCCCTTATTGTGATTCCTAGCACTAAAAAGTTTGTTCAGAACAAACAGTAAATTGTTCAATCATATTTGTTTTCTTATTAGTTTCTAAATGATTAATATGTAGATGAATAGAAAATGGACATTAAAAAAACAAGGTCCACCAAAATAAAACAAATATGTAAAATAATTTATGGAGAAAGGGAGGGAGGAAGGGAGAGGGAGAGGAGAGAAAAGAGCCACTGTATCACAGGGCCAATGAAACAATGTTCCCTCTTGAGCATCATATATTTAAGTACTAACTAAACCCATCAATTTGTTCCTGAAAAGATAATCATCCAATAGGTACAAAATAGTATTTTTTTGTATATTATTCTGGAATTTATCATAATTTTATGGAAATGTGATATGTAGAAGACATCATGGTTTGTTTGATGGCCTTCATTCCTTTCATTTCTTGAAGCTTATTCTTTTTGTTTGTTTGTTTGTTTTGTTCCATGCCTTCGTCTGGTCTTACTAGTATATTCCAACAGGGTGATTATTGATAAAGAATATGTTAAATATTTATCTTTAACACAATGTAAGCTGCCCTGAGTCTTCGGAGAAGGGCGGGATATAAATTCAAATTAAAAAAAAATGATTCCAAAGTATTGTAAGTTTGCTGGCTATGTTTACATTGAAAATAAATTTTAAGATAGTATTGTATGGAACTGTGGTGGTTAAAAAAGACAGGAGGGTGGTCACTACAGGGTGACTGAAGCACCATTTCTTTTGCAGGTGTGTCAGAGTCTCAGACACAGAATGGGTAGGGCTGTACTTACGCTGCTTTGGTGCCATCTTGACCTCCTCCCATCCTTACCTGACACTGCTATCATTCAAACCACAGTGGCAGACTGGAAAAGTGTAATGTGCATCAAGAACAGAATTAATGTCCCAATAAGAGGATTAAATGTCTGGGTAGGGTTGAACATGTACAATAGGTTAGCCATCGTTAATTTTAAAAAGTAATTGCATTGTCACAGCTATTACTTGGGAATCTAGTTTGCTTTATCAGATTAATGTAGTAATTTCTTGTAAAAACTTCTATCCATTTGAAAGATGGAGGAAAGGGGGGAGGCAGTTCTGTGAATTGCTTGAGGCGCTAAGAGGCACAGAAACAAAATTGCTTGATGTTTTTAAACAGAATAGTAAACTCTGAGCTGACTGATTATAGTTCTCTTTTGATCATGAGTATTACTACACAATTTAAGTGATGGACATTGACCCTGCCTCTCCTCCTGCTGGCCCTTCCTTTCTGGCCTTTACTGCTTCTTTGTTCTTATCTGTCTGCAGTGAGATTGTGTGAAATAAATGAAAGATGATGTCATGGTACTCTGTTAAAGAAGACAAACACATCATTTTAAAAAGCAAGTTAGTATGTACATGGGGAAGATACCAGAGTTTGCTGCTTGAAATGCCATATAACATATATGCTTATGAAATAATACCAGAACCTGATGTTTTTAAAAATAAATTTGTAATTACATAAGGATGCCACATAAAAATGCCTGTTACTTTTCTATGAATAGTTAAGTGTAAACAGGAAAAGGCTGAACAAGTGAATTACTTTAGGGAAGGATAAAATACAAACACCTAGATGTGCTGGCTCAAAAAGTGGGAAATAACAGATCAAAATGCTGTTGGTTGTTTTTTTTTCTGATTATGTCCTTAAAATGTGAAAATGGTTCATTTTTAGCCATTGAAAAGGGTGTTGGCTAAGGAAGCTATTGTGAAACATCCCAAAAATGCAAAAAATATGAGGAAGAATGTACACTATGTTTGAACTTGTCTATATGCTATTGCATCGGTACTTATGCATTTAAGTCACAGTATTGAAAAAATTAAGCCCTTTGTAAACTTATATCTTCATTTGTTCAATCTTTCAGTGGTTGTTTATGGCAGAGATAAATGCTTCATTTTTCTCTACCAGATCAGGGTCTGCTTCCTCACTTAGTTTGTTATTAGCCCAATTTGTGAAATGAATTCTGTATAGCTATCCTAAGGATGATTAGCTTAAATATGTCTTTCCCAGAAAACTAAAATACCATTTTCCTACTTGCCTTAATGTCCTTTAATTAAATACACAGTTACTATTTTCATGGAGAGAATATATATTATAACAAATTTAATTGTCTATAGAGGCCAAAGTGGTTTCCATATACTTCAATCCATGTTCATAACATTCTGCTTCAACTTTAGAATCTTTTTGTGAGGCTTATGTCTTATTTAGAAATTCTCAATATGTATTCTGTTTCTACCATAAGGAAATGTGAATTCTGAAATTAAATTCATTTGTTGGTTTAACGGTGATGAAAGTGTCCATCTCAAAAGAGATTTAAAATGTTCTTAAAGATCTAGTACGGTAAAATTGGGTGTGTGTGTGTCTATTGCTTTCCAGATACTTTGAGCACATTGTCTGAAGCTGCTAAGATTTAAGGCACTGGATCATTTGGAGACCCGTAGGAGTACTTACTGTACATTTGGAGTCAAAATGAATAAGTTATTCAGCTGCAGCATTTGAAGTTTTATGTTCCGAAAATGTCATTCTAATCTTGTCTGCTTCTGCAGAACTTTCCAGTAGCTCCGGGATGAGCGGCAGGGGTAGCGATTCCGCACCGTAATGGCGTTTAGCCGGTAATCACAGCATAGGCGCAAGTCCCTGTCTTCTTCTTCACAAAGAGGACCGGGGCCGAGAGGGACTTTGAAGGCCGGATGAACCTCGGGCCAGGTTTTTGTCCAGGAAGTCCCTGAGGCGGCCAACTCGGGCTCCGACATGGAATACAGGCGTCCCACAGGCAGTGGTGCGTTGGGCAGAAGGTCCACGGGCAATCGTGGGGCCGATGCGGGGTAGTCGGTCCGCCTCCTTCTCGCTGAACACGCCGGGCGAAGTCCGTCAGCTCAGGAGGCAAGGTGATGGCAGCGGTGGGGACGTTCTGGCCGGCACAGGTGTGGCGGATGTGATCGACGCACTGCAGACTCGGGAAAGAGATGGTGTTCGACCAGGCCACCTGAGGATCGTGGGTCCGCCAGGCCAACCCAAGGACCAAGGGAAAATGAAGGTCCGCCGTGACATAAAACTGGATCGCCTCCTCATGGTCCCCAATAGCCAGGCGCAAAGGCTGGGTGGCGAATTTAATGGGGCCGGACACCAGTTCTCGTCCATCAATTGTCTCTACCCGCATCGGAGGGTCCACCGGAACCACGGGGACCGCAAACTGGGTCACAAAGGCCTGGTCCATAAAGTTTGTTGTGGCCCCTGAGTCCACCAGCGCATGCGCCTGGAGCCCGTCCGACTGGTTCCCCAACCATATCCGTGTGTCCAGAATCAGATGCCGAGGGGGCCCAGAGTCTACTTCCGCAACGTCCAGTGGGGGCTTAGTCCGTGCCCGACCTAGGGTTCCCCGGAGGTCGGGCCTGCTCCGTTTCCCGATTGGTCACGCTGTGATTCGGGGACCGGCGTGCGTGCCCCACTTCGCTTTCTGGGGCAAGAAGCGGCGAAGTGGCCGGGCTCCCCACAGTACAGGCACAATCCCCCTTGGCGCCCGGTTCCGCCTCCTGGGCTGTTAGGCGAGGTCTGGCCGCTCCCAACTCCATGGGCTCTTCCGCAGCGGTTACAAAACGTGGGCGACCCTGGGTGCTGGTGGTGCAGGAAGTGGGGTGCAGATGTCGACGGAGGGTCCCGGGGTGCGACGGGACGGTCGCCGTTGCAGACGGGCATCGAGGCGGAGACAAAGGGCACCAAGTTGTCGAGGTCCGCGGCGCCCACGCGGGCCAGCTCGCCTTGCAATTCCTCTGAGAGTCCCTCCTGAACGCGTCCACCAGCGCCGCATCATTCCAGTCAGAGTCCTGGCACAAAAGACGAAATTCGGCGATGTACTCCTGCAGGGGGCGTTTCCCTTGACGGAGTTCCTTAAGGCGCCTGGTTGCCGTCAGCATTCGAACGGGGTCCTCATACATGGTGCGCAGGTGCTGCCAAAAACGCTGTTGGTCCGCCAGCAGGGGGCTGTTCTGGAGCAAGAGGGCGGGGCCCATGGAGCAGCCGAGGCGGAAAGAAGGTTAATCACGAAGGCCACCTTAGCCCGGTCGTCTGGGAAATCCTCTGGCCTCATAGCCATGTAGAGCTGGCACTGTCCCAAGAAGGTCGGGAACATCTCAGGCTGCCCAGAAAACTTATCCGCACGGTTATCGGGCACTTGCGACGAGGAGGAGGTGGGAGGATGGGGGCTGCAGGCACATTCCTGGCAGCAAGTTGGCCTGCCAAGTGAGCCACTTGCTGCTGGAGCTGTTGATTAGCCGCGTAGCTGCTCTAACTGCTGCTGTACCTGCTGCTGATCCATCTTTGGTGGAAGATGTTTTAGTCAGGTCTTGGACAAAATGTTCTGTTTCCTTCCCCAATACTCCCAGCAAAGAGTCCGTCAGAGGCCTTCCTTTTTTCCTTTTATTTACATAGATACATGTCCTGGCCACGTCTACCCACGGGCCTGCCAAGTTTCTGGAGATAACGAGGAAATTATAGATAAGGCCAGAATTACTCACGAATATATTCTTCCCTCCATGAAATAGTTAGCTCGCGCCAAATTCATTGCTTTGTCCGAGACAAAAAACCAGGAAGTCCCGCCTCCTATTTATAGTCTCTGCAGATGTCACTGCATGACAATTATGACTTGGCTTTGTCCCAACTCTTCCGCTGCTGCGCACGTCGATCAAGCCTTCGTAATCTTGCGTCCCTCCAAAACTGTTCTTGGGGCGTTGCCAAATCAGAAGAAGGCCCGGGAGAATCAGGCCGTGCCGGCCCCTCCCTTTGAGTGGGTGCCAGGGAGGGAGAGGGCTCAAGAGAAACAGGGCTTGCCAGGTCTTCTCCCTCATTTTCTGAATCATCCGAGTCCAGGAGTCTGGGTCCAGGAACCTGGGTCACAACAGTGCCCCTCGACATGAGCAACATTCAGTTGGCCATGTTCACCCAGTCACATGACCACCTTGCCACGCCCACCCAGCCAGTCATTAGGCAGATCATATTAGTGATCCACGGAATTTAAAATTATGAATTTAGTGGTCCCTGAGGTCTGAAAGGTTGGGGACCCCTGCTCTAGATCAGTTCTGACTGGAGTGACTAAATCCTCCTAAGTTAAATGACTCCTAAAGCCACAGCTGTTGATGGCTAACTGGTACAAACCAAAATGATTTATATGTACAATGATGTCATGAAGTTATGGCTTCCCCACCCCCAATGTGGCCATTTATGTCATTGGAATGTATGCATCTCTGTCTTTTGCTTAATGTTAAATAGAATCAACTAATTATGGCTGATTCAATAAATCATTGTTAAATCATAGTTTACTATGGTGTGTGAACCCAGTTTTTATGTTCTTTAACACAATGGGAAATGATTTAAATATTAGTTGTGGCCTTTATGTTATGTCCAAACATCTAGTGTATTGCTTTCTGAAGTCGTCTATGACAACCCTGGTTAATTTATGAAAAGTGAAAATAGCTATTTTGATTGAAGTAACCTCTCTTCAAAAACGAGATAGGATTTGTCACTGGTTGGCACGGACTTTAAAAGATTCTTGCTGAGTGATCAGCTGATGTTATTCAAGTTTGGATAACATTTTCACTTATTCCCCGGAGAGTTTTGTTTAATCCTTCACTGTTGCTAGACCAAGGTTGACCATATTTCTTAGTTCTTAACAAACAGTAGCAGCTGCAGGACAAATATGGTGGCATGTCTTCTGTCTACTACATGTGGGATGCAAGCCAATACTTGAGCAGCTACAGAATCCGGTTAGTCATAGAGAAACATTTGCCTGAGTTGGCAGATGCAGTGATTTAGATTGTGGTAGACAAAGCAAATAGTTCCACCCTCCTTTGTCTAACCTGCGCAGGATCTGTGTGCAGTGTCTTTGGTAAAAGAGGTAGTGAATGACAATAATTTTCTGAAATGCAATTCTACTTCAAGGTCCCTGACACATGATAAACACAGTTTTATCTGTCCTTGATGTATGTGTACATGAAACAGGTATTTTAACTATTTGTCATAACTGAGAAGAAATTGAAAAGTAACTGAAAGGCCACATATTTTGATGGTCTCAATTGCGGGTTCCAATTGCTGCTATGTTATTTGTTTTTTTAATGTGATTTCTGACATGTGTACTAGGGAAATTTTAATGATGTTTGTATGCTTGTGCATATTTAAACATTTGTTCAACTTGAAGTGTCCTTAAAAACAAATCAACTGTTTCCTGTCTTCTGGGAAGACATTAGAGGTTTTCTGGTAACAATCATGTTGTGGTTTCTTTTGTATATTGAGTTTTTATATATATTATATGGAAAAATGAAAACAGAGAAATAAAAAAATGCATGCCTTCCACATTATTCCAAATAGTTTTGTATATTGTGTTGTAGAATTAAATTAGTAACATTTAAATTAGTGTAGTTAACCATTTTAAAAGTTGGACATTAAACCTATGTGCAACACAGAATTCTAAGTAGTCCTTATTGTGATTCCTAGCACTAAAAAGTTTGTTCAGAACAAACAGTAAATTGTTCAATCATATTTGTTTTCTTATTAGTTTCTAAATGATTAATATGTAGATGAATAGAAAATGGACATTAAAAAAACAAGGTCCACCAAAATAAAACAAATATGTAAAATAATTTTATGGAGAAAGGGAGGAGGAAGGAGAGGAGAGGAGAGAAAAGAGCCACTGTATCACAGGGCCAATGAAACAATGTTCCTCTTGAGCATCATATATTTAAGTACTAACTAAACCCATCAATTTGTTCCTGAAAAGATAATCATCCAATAGGTACAAAATAGTATTTTTTTGTATATTATTCTGGAATTTATCATAATTTTATGGAAATGTGATATGTAGAAGACATCATGGTTTGTTTGATGGCCTTCATTCCTTTCATTTCTTGAAGCTTATTCTTTTTGTTTGTTTGTTTTGTTCCATGCCTTCGTCTGGTCTTACTAGTATATTCCAACAGGGTGATTATTGATAAAGAATATGTTAAATATTTATCTTTAACACAATGTAAGCTGCCCTGAGTCTTCGGAGAAGGGCGGGATATAAATTCAAATTAAAAAAAAATGATTCCAAAGTATTGTAAGTTTGCTGGCTATGTTTACATTGAAAATAAATTTTAAGATAGTATTGTATGGAACTGTGGTGGTTAAAAAAGACAGGAGGGTGGTCACTACAGGGTGACTGAAGCACCATTTCTTTTGCAGGTGTGTCAGAGTCTCAGACACAGAATGGGTAGGGCTGTACTTACGCTGCTTTGGTGCCATCTTGACCTCCTCCCATCCTTACCTGACACTGCTATCATTCAAACCACAGTGGCAGACTGGAAAAGTGTAATGTGCATCAAGAACAGAATTAATGTCCCAATAAGAGGATTAAATGTCTGGGTAGGGTTGAACATGTACAATAGGTTAGCCATCGTTAATTTTAAAAAGTAATTGCATTGTCACAGCTATTACTTGGGAATCTAGTTTGCTTTATCAGATTAATGTAGTAATTTCTTGTAAAAACTTCTATCCATTTGAAAGATGGAGGAAAGGGGGGAGGCAGTTCTGTGAATTGCTTGAGGCGCTAAGAGGCACAGAAACAAAATTGCTTGATGTTTTTAAACAGAATAGTAAACTCTGAGCTGACTGATTATAGTTCTCTTTGATCATGAGTATTACTACACAATTTAAGTGATGGACATTGACCCTGCCTCTCCTCCTGCTGGCCCTTCCTTTCTGGCCTTTACTGCTTCTTTGTTCTTATCTGTCTGCAGTGAGATTGTGTGAAATAAATGAAAGATGATGTCATGGTACTCTGTTAAAGAAGACAAACACATCATTTTAAAAAGCAAGTTAGTATGTACATGGGAAGATACCAGAGTTTGCTGCTTGAAATGCCATATAACATATATGCTTATGAAATAATACCAGAACCTGATGTTTTAAAATAAATTTGTAATTACATAAGGATGCCACATAAAAATGCCTGTTACTTTTCTATGAATAGTTAAGTGTAAACAGGAAAAGGCTGAACAAGTGAATTACTTTAGGGAAGGATAAAATACAAACACCTAGATGTGCTGGCTCAAAAGTGGGAAATAACAGATCAAAATGCTGTTGGTTGTTTTTTCTGATTATGTCCTTAAAATGTGAAAATGGTTCATTTTTAGCCATTGAAAAGGGTGTTGGCTAAGGAAGCTATTGTGAAACATCCCAAAAATGCAAAAAATATGAGGAAGAATGTACACTATGTTTGAACTTGTCTATATGCTATTGCATCGGTACTTATGCATTTAAGTCACAGTATTGAAAAAATTAAGCCCTTTGTAAACTTATATCTTCATTTGTTCAATCTTTCAGTGGTTGTTTATGGCAGAGATAAATGCTTCATTTTTCTCTACCAGATCAGGGTCTGCTTCCTCACTTAGTTTGTTATTAGCCCAATTTGTGAAATGAATTCTGTATAGCTATCCTAAGGATGATTAGCTTAAATATGTCTTTCCCAGAAAACTAAAATACCATTTTCCTACTTGCCTTAATGTCCTTTAATTAAATACACAGTTACTATTTTCATGGAGAGAATATATATTATAACAAATTTAATTGTCTATAGGGGCCAAAGTGGTTTCATATACTTCAATCCATGTTCATAACATTCTGCTTCAACTTTAGAATCTTTTTGTGAGGCTTATGTCTTATTTAGAAATTCTCAATATGTATTCTGTTTCTACCATAAGGAAATGTGAATTCTGAAATTAAATTCATTTGTTGGTTTAACGGTGATGAAAGTGTCCATCTCAAAAGAGATTTAAAATGTTCTTAAAGATCTAGTACGGTAAAATTGGGTGTGTGTGTGTCTATTGCTTTCCAGATACTTTGAGCACATTGTCTGAAGCTGCTAAGATTTAAGGCACTGGATCATTTGGAGACCCGTAGGAGTACTTACTGTACATTTGGAGTCAAAATGAATAAGTTATTCAGCTGCAGCATTTGAAGTTTTATGTTCCGAAAATGTCATTCTAATCTTGTCTGCTTCTGCAGAACTTTCATGGAAGATCTCTTGACATCTCAGAGGAGCGAACACTGATTCCTCTCAGTATCTACTAGAGCAGAGGTCTCCAACCTTGGCAACTTTAAGCTTGGCGGGCTTCAACTCCCAGAATTCTGGGAGTTGAGATCCGCCAGGCTTAAAGTTGCCAAAGTTGGAGAGCCCTGTACTAGAGGTATGTCCTGATTCAGGAAGAAACATCTCCATCCCAGAAGAAGTTTACATGCATAGGTGAGAATCAGGATTGCTCCTCAGAGTCTCAGGGACTTCAGAGAAGATGTGAATGTGAACTAAATGACCTTTAAAAGACATGCAAAATGATGGGAAGGGAATTATTTTTTGCTTCCAAGTGAGTTAAAAAAAACCCGGGATGAATTAAGGTCAATAGAGTATAAGGGAAAAGAATCTTCAGTGAGTCTTTTAACAGATGGAGTCTCTTGAGCCCCTGCCTGTATTCATCACTGTTTCACATTACAGACCCTTGTGCTGGGACATAGCCTTCCCTGGAAGGCAACCCAAGGCTGAATAGTGAAATGACCGCATTGAGAAAGTGTAGCAATCTCTCTCAGTGAGTCACAGTCACTGAAAAGAGGAAGATATTTAAAGGACTTTAGGCAGCCAATAAAACTGGGCAAGGCACTAGTTGAAGCTGAACGACAGTTTCCAAAAGATACATCACCCTGGCTAATGGTGAAGAATATGAGTTCAATCTCCATTCTTCATGTGTCATGATTGATAATCAACTGTGATGAAAGAATCCTCAGATTCTGGTTCATTTTCAGAAGGTCCTAGTATGGTCAGGAGCTTGACTACCATCATTCTTAAACACTTTCCCTCACACTTTGAAGATTGTGAGGAAGCCATAGAGAGGCACTGCTGGTTTAAGAGTTACTATTTTGATCTCCCATGGTGTCCTGAATGTCACAGCCTTCTATGGCATGAATTACTGCATAGATCAGTTTTAATATAAATTTCAGAGCACTCAGTCTCTTGTTTTCATCCTTTATCGTTTCTTCTAGTATAATGTACTTTCATACAGAGGAAGAAAGCTCCAGTGGACATTGTTCTTCTTCTTGTCTACAGAAGACAGTTTGCAAATAAAATATTTATCGCCAACCCCGGACAAGATAAGTTCTTTTGTGGCCTTTTGGTTGGCTTCAATAGACAACTATGTTCCAGTCTCCCTCGTCTCTTTGGCTGGCTTAGGGGGAGTTGATTTTTCTCAGCCCAATCCATTTCATGGAGGAAAAAAATGGGAGAAGAGAACACTATGTACAACCTCAAGCTTCTGAGTGAAAATGAGGATCATTATAGAAACAAATATGTTTAACTGATATCCCTTAAGTTGAAAAGTGACCACTGATTAATTTGGACAGATCTATTAATTCACTTTTGTGTTTACTGAGACTGGACCAGTGGTTGGTTGCTACCAGTTTACCCCGGATCGAGCGAACCGGTAGTGGCGGTGGGAGGTGCATGTGCAGAAGCATCACGCGCATCCGCGGGCGCGTATACGTACACAAGTGAACCAGTAGCAAACTAAATTGAAACCCACTACTGGACTGGACCGTTCAGTAATGATCACATTTTTGTATCCAGAAAAGGAACCTCCTGGTCATCCCATAACTATTCTAGAACAAAATGTACTGCCTGCTGTTGAAGTTTGCAGCATAAAAAAGAAATTTAACACAAGCTATGCTGTTTCTCAGTGACTGGACTGCAATCTGAAGGCTATTTTGTGCTATAGGAAACCTCTGAATAGCAGGACTTAGATTAGATAGGGCACGACTGTATCATGGATTATTGCAAATAGCATTCCTAGCATTCCACATTGAACATCGCTGTGTGAGACCTGCCTCTGCCTAGGACTTGGAGAAAGTGCGGAGTATTTCTTTATCTCTACCTACAGCATGTGACTTCAATTTCATCCTTTTGGAACAGAAGTTTCATGTTGAGTTCAACTGTTTCGTATGTACATAGGAAAGTTGTGTATGTGTGTGTATGTAAGATTTAGCAATTTCCATTAAAGAAAATCTAGTGTTTATGATTGCAGGTAGTCCTCAATTTACGATGATAATTGAGCCCAAAATTTCTGTTGCTAAGCAAGTTTTGCCCCATTTTACAACCTTTCTTGCCACAATTGTTAAGTGAATCACTGCAGTTGTTAAGTTCGTAACAGTTTTTAAGTGATTCTTCTTTCCCCATTGACTTTGTTTCTTAGAAGGTTTCAAAAAGTAATCACATGACCCCACTCCAGGGCACTGCAACCCTCATAATACGAGCCAGTTGCAAAGTGTCCAGATTTTGATTATATGACGATGAGGATGTGAAGGGTCGTAGGTGTGAAAAATGATCATAAGTTATTTTTTCAGTGCTGATACCACTTTGAACAGTTATTAAACAAATAGTTGTAAGTTGAAGACTATCTGTATAGACCTCTTTTCCCCATCCATGTTTCTATTCTGTTATGCACAACTATACAAAAGCTTTCAGTAACAATTAGAGGAGTCAGAAATGTGCCAAGTGTGCTTAAGAAACCTTCAGTAGATGTTTTGAGGACTATTCACTTCAACAACAGTGTTAGTGATTGGTTTATGCATTTGTATAATTATTTCTCAAGTGCTCCTTGGATTGTTCTACTTCTCAGTCTGTTTCAAGACATTGGTTCAAATGCTGAAGCTTGATTTTAACGCTTCCTTTGTATCTGAGGACTTTAAGAATTGCTTTAACTTTAGGGCTGGTTAGACAATTCTTAGGCATTGCTATTCTCAAAGAGTTGGAGGATACTCAAATCATTCAATCTTTATTATGGTTATAGACCAGCATACCTGAGGACAATCATTTTTGAGAAGCTGCTCCAATTGCACAAATGTATATGCCTATACATGGAGACATCTTCCTCATTTTCATTGGTTCTCCACTGGGAGCTCCTGAGGACAAAAAGGAGCGGAAGGGCTCTGGAGTTATAGCATCTCATTGTAAAAGGTTTTGCTTTCCCATGGGGACTTTTAGTATCACACACAGAAGACATATCCTTTTAATATTTTAAAACTGCTCTAGAGTGATCATTGCAGCTCACATTTCATCTGATGTCAGGACCCAACCAAGAAAGACATGTGATTCTTCCAAGTAGAGTTCTTTATTGTTTCGCGTCTATAGACAAAATCTTGCCAGACTGAGCACTCTACTATCTACATTTACATATAGACTGTGAATTATTAGGAAGGAACTGTCTTTACCCTCTTTCTCTCACACCTGATATATGGAATGGGTTTCCTGTTATTTCTCTTCAGTGTGGTCTTTCCTTCCCGGGAATCTACTTCCTCATTATATCCTCACTATATTCAATTACATCTGATATGTTTTTCTATAAAACTTTTAAAAAAGGTTACCAAGTATCCGGTGACATATTATGCCGCCCCGTGCTAATTAGTTGCTGAAGAGAAAATTAGGATTTATTTAAGGTTGGAGAGGGCCAACCTTGAACTAAGGAGAAATTTCTTGACAGAACAATTGATCAGTGGAATGACATGCCTCCAGAAGCTGTGGGTGCTCCAATATTGGAGGTTTTTAAAAAAGAAATTGGACAACCATTTGTCTGAAATGGTATAGTTTCGTGCTTGAGCAGGGGGTTGGATTAGAAGACCTTCAAGGTCCCTTCCAACTCTGTTATTCTGTTGCACACATGACTGATACTAAATCGATTGTGTGTGTGTACACATTTGAATATTATAGTCAGGGGTATCCATACAACATGGTTTAAAAAGTCAAATGGCAGATGCGGTGCACATAAAAAACAGATGGCACTTCAAGCTTAATGTTGTAGCCTTGATTTAGGATTACTCATACCTTGTACTTTTTAAAAATGCAACTGGCTCAGTTGCCGATTAGTCTGAAGTATAGTTCTGTTTTTAACATATAAGCCAAAATGTTTTTTATCTAAAGAATAAATAACACTTTTTACTCTCTCTAGCTAAACTTGAAATAGTTTCTAACTGGAGAGGCTGTGAAACCATTTCAATAGTATTGCTTCCCATGTATTTCAAGCATGCAATTGATAGCCAGTTTTCAGGTCCTGGAAATAATTGTTCTTTTATGAGGTAGTTAAAAAGACTAAAATAGGCATCACTTAGAGGCACAATGTTCATGATCATTATGCAGATTTTAAAATACACTATTCAGGAGATAAAAATTACCCAAAATACATTTCAGTAGCTCAACATTTTTCTCTTTTTATCCCATGCTTTTGTATATTATTTAATTCCAAGGCAGCTCCACTACATATCTGCAGGACCTTGAAGGGAGTTAAAAATAGCCTGACAGAAAGCAATTTGTGTAATGGGTTTTCTGTCTTCAACTATTTCATTTCAGATAATATGAAATAGGTCACTTTATGCTGAATTATGCATAAAGCCATCCTGACTGTTAATTTCCCATTGTTAATTTTTTCATCAGCTAGCACTGAAGGACACTTGGGCAACTTTAATGGCTGAAGCCCTTTGTTATCAACACAAATGGAAAACTATTACTTGACTCTGGCTTTGAACCATGAGCACATATTTTCCAAATGATACATCCTAAACTGTTGTTCATTTCCCTTGTGCTTGCAACATAGAGACTTATGTTCTACTTCCAGGCCAAAAGTGCGATCAAACCAACTCTTCAAATGTATTAACCACGAGAAGAAAAATAATTTTATTTTACTTGCTTTATATTTTTCAGGAATATGTGATATACAAATGCAAAAAAACCATACCATTAAAACCTAATTCATAACCTAATAGATTCCAAACAGTAAAAGAATTTTAGAAAAATAATTTAAAACATCTACTTGAAAAGGTATGGTCTTACTTCCTTTGGTGAAGGATTAAGCTCAGCATGGAAGGAGTGCATTTCTATGGACAGGAGATAGGCACAATGTTGATTGCTTAACAGCTGGACTTCAACAGGAAGGGTAGTGAATCATAGCATTTGAGAGGGTCCTTAAATCTAAGATCCTGAAGACTACAAGAAATCAAATTGAAGCATTCTGTGCAGATCAAATTCCCAAAGTATTTCATGAACAGAAACCTACCACTTCCCCTTGGAGGTGCTACTGTCAAAATGTGATTAGGAAGGATTCAAGACAAATCTTCATTTTTACAATTGAAAGCCATGATTCTGTGTCCTGTGTTCTGGAATGAACGACTGCAAGTCATGATCTTCTGCGAGGTATCCTTTCAGGACTCTCACATTCCCCTCAATTTTCTCAAGATCAAAAATGCTCAATTTCTTCAATCTCTCTTCATAGAAGTTCATTTCTACCTCCTTTATCATCCTTGTTGCCATATTCTGAACATGTTCCATTTTCTTCTGAATCCCTTTTTTAAACTATGATCCTGTGACAGTTCATGTGTCCAGTTCCCAACCGCTGTGGACCCACTGTTCAACATTATGTTTGACCAGTATAAATGGGAAATTATATTGTATGTCTGTTGAGGCAATCTAAGAGTGCAGTTGTCTTTCTTGCACATTGCTAGCTCACAGTCAACTTGCAACCCAAGATTATCCAAATCCTTTCTCCACAAATATTGTTGCCAAGCCAGATATCCTGCATCTTATATTGGCATATTTTTGTTTTCCAGATGAACTTTATAGCTGCAATTTACCTGTGTTAAATGTGTTATTTTTAGATTAATTTCTCTAACCTCTCAGAATATGATTTGTTTTTCCATCTCTCTTCCAAAGTACTGCTATCCCACCTAACTTTATTTCACCTGCAAGTTTGATAAACATTCCATCTCTTCATCCAAGCGTTTGATAAAAATATTGTACAGGACCTGAGGTTGGCCCTTGTGATACTCCACTGGAGGATTTTGTCTTATTTGATGAATAACCGTTACAAAGCACGGAATATTTAAAATTCTATGGTAGATCTTAAAGTTGATAGTGACAGTGAGAATTTATTTAATTTCCTACACTGTGGAATTCCAGTGTATTTTCTTAAAAAAACCAAGTAGCACACAGCTCCAACAGGAAATTGTGAAATTAGGTCCTGACTATATTCCTAATTGGAGAAGGGCTATTCTGTGCATACCAGATCCAGCTTGTACACAGAGCTTAGCTTTGATTCTACTGTAGCCTAAATAATAAAGGAATCTTTTGAAAACAGTACTCACTTATATTTTGTGCTGATATTTTGCTTCAGTACTTTTGCTTAAGACAAGCCATGTTTAGTGAGGTGGTTGGAGTGAAGCCATGTTAAAGCCAGATTGTTTTTTCCCCCTGGATTGGAACACAGAATACTATTTAGGATGAACAACAGTTTCTCTTAGGAACAAAACCCTCAGCAAAGTTCATAGAGTGGTCTTTGAATGGTACCAGAATGTTAGAATTGTTTCACTATTAAAATCAGACATGCATATGCATTGTAATATAAGAGAACATCAGCCATGGTCCTTTTCTATGTGGGATTTGCTATAATTTGTTATAAACATTTTGCTTAGAACGGGTTATAAATACAGGGGATGGGCATTATCAAAAGCTGGCTTCCTGCAGACTGAACTATCTTACTAAATATGTAGCCCAGCATTATGCTTTTTTTTTTTAAAAAAAGTATATGTTAATGAAAATACATCAATAAATATGTAACAGTAGCTAGCCATTTTTCCTGATTATATTGGAATGTTGCTATGATCTTGTCTTCTATAGTTAATATATTTTCATAAATAGCACATGCAGAAAAAGTTTCTGGAATTTATGTTATTCTCCAACAATCCAAAAACTCTTGTGTAGGGCTATTATAAGTAGCCCAGAGTTGGCCCACCTCTTACCTGGTTTGCACATGTATCCAAGTTACAAAATATTTAAAATTCCATTGGCTTCATAACGATACTCCACTTTCCAACTTTCCCTTGCTAATTTTTGGAATAATGATTACATTCAACATTTCAAACCACACTTGATTAAACTTTAATGGGCAATGCTCTACCATTTGATACCAACAAGATGCACTCATGTACTTCAAGCCATTTTTATTAGAAGTCTCTTCAAGGAAAAAGAAACACAGAGATCCTTTGCAAGTAAGAATTCAGAGTCAATTACCTGAAAACAGGTATGAAAAACATCTTCTATTAAAATCAGATACAGGATAGAAACAGTGCATTTTTTAAAATACCACTGGTGATAGACAAATCTTCCATCATAAATGGCATCAAAATCATTACTGATTTCACAGCAAAGCTGCATGCACATTTAGTTTATAGTAAAAAGCCTTGGAAGTATCTTTTGCCATGAAATTTGCAGTAATAAAGGTACGCAGCACAAAGATGTTTCTTTTGCCATCCTATTGATATTCTCCATATTAAACATATATATACACTTTAAAAATTTGGCTGGTAAACCATATTATTCCTAAAACTTTCGCTTTAGTTGCTAATTTAGCAGAAATGCACTATCCAAGTGTGCTTATACTTTGGAGGAGAAACTAATGAAACAAGGAGTTGATTTTATTGGTGGAAAAGGGATGAGTTGATTAACATGATTTTTTTCCCTAAAAAAAATCAACAATAAAATGGCTCTGTACAAAAAAGGGAAATATATGTACAAAATGCTACAAGCCTACAAATTTATGAGATCTGTCCTTTACCACAATAGAAATGCAGTAAAAGATTTTCTGTTTTGCCTTTTGTAAGATGCCAGCAAAACCAAACCTGGACTTCTTCACATAACTTTATCGATATGTTAAGTCCTGTGTTTTTATCACCTGCTACTGCTGTCTATATTTGCACACACACAAAAATATTGCCTTCAATATTTTATACTGTTCCAAAAATGAAACTCCATCCACATGTACTATCGTAATTTTCCTTTTTGCATCCTTGTTTTAATGCTATGTTTCTAGAAAGAAAATACAGTTCTGGTCAACTAGCTAAAAAATAGCATCATATAATACTTTGTGTAGATTTCCCCAACTCTACTGTGGCTGTGCTACAATCAAACAGAATATAAACATTGCTCTTTTATTACTGAATTTTCATGTAATAAATGAATTAGACTTTACATACTCTATTGCACTTCCAACACATTTTTATAAAGCAGATATTTATTCATTGTTAGTTTGCTTCATAATGATTCATGATTTTCCAGTATTTCTGAACTTTCCTAATGTCAAATAGCAGACATAATTTCCTTTCTATGAGTTCCAGGAGTTAAACATAGGTGTAAGTACAGGATACAGGCTGTACTTACACATATATGATAGTGCTCCTCTTTTTCTCTAGAGAGATATGTATGTTGTAACTACACCTAGAACCATCCATTTCATCCTGTAGAGACATGCACACACGTCTCTCCACTTAATTTAAGACATTAATTACATGAACATAGAAAGTACATCCAACTCAAGTTTCCTGTATTTGCACATATCAATAGCATATGACACATTTTCCCTATTGAGACATCATTGTGTTGGGAGCTTCTGATTCTTCCTACAAAGAGACGCAAGTTTTAGTACTTTATATACTAATACATGCAGGTGCAGGAAATCTAACTCATGCTTCTGTACTTACTAAATTCATGTCTAAAGCTCTTACTGTTTTGAAAAAAAAATATTTTAACCAATGTATGACCCTCCCTGGCCCAATTCTAATAAAATGTCTTATGAGATACAACTGGAAATCATGGCTTAATGAAGTATTCTCGTATCAATACTCCTCTTGATTATTTCTGCTTAAATTTTTACAGGCGTTTTGCAGATATTGCAATATACATTTGGGAAAAAAATCTAGTTTTAGTATTAATTGTATCTTGCAAATGGGTAAAAGAAGAGGCAAACCTGTGACACAGCAAACTGACAGCAACATACATTTGCTGAGCTACAAACGTGATAATTAAAAAAAAAAGGAAACCCATTAAAATGTAGTAAATTGCAACCTGTTCTATATATTAGGTGATAATAGATATTTTTTTTCATAAGGATACTATTGCAATTTCTCCCAAATAACTGGTAACATTTTGAAGTGCCATGCTATTTCTTCCATTAAGCTTTTTATATGCGCTTTCCAAATTGGCATTGCCAGACAAAAATTAAAGGCGTAAAAAGATGTATTTCGCATAGAACTAATTCCTCTTGTTTCACAAAAGCTCAGGGATTCCATTTTAGCTGTTGAATAATACTGCTGGCTGGCAGATGGGATGAAGATGGTGAAGATGAGCGGCATGATTTCTACCTGGATTTGCAAAGCAGGAAAACTGAAGGCTGGTGAAGGATGTTTTCTAGCACTTTTTATGCAGATGTGTGGCAGAGATGCAGCATAAATAAGAAAGGAACAAAATCAAATAATCATTTCACAGCCTCTTGACATAGTTTCCAGGGAAAGTACCAAAAAATTTTGTTCTTCTGGAGGTTCCTGAAAGTAGAAGTAATAAATGAAACATGGTAGCAAGAGTAACATATTCATGCTCTAAAGACAGCCTTTACATTTCATTTTAGGATTTTTTTTTTTTGTTTACATTTATACCCCGCCCTTCTCCGAAGACTCAGGGCGGCTTACAATGTATGGATTGTTCATGAATATATTTAATGCCATCCCAATAAGAAAATACGGACTATTGCACTATATAGCCATAGAATTTAAGTTAAATTATAATACTATAGCCATGAAAAATGTAATCATGGTAGATAATGTAATACTATCATAACGGGTTTTACTGAGTAACTCACACTGCTGAAAAGACAAATCAAAGTTAAACATTAAACATTGTCTGTTTAGCAGTTATAACACCAAAGAAAACTTTTAAATTATGTACTGGTTTTTGAATAGGGGCTTGTAAGGAAGCAGCAGTCAAAATACAATATCAAATATTAGGTTTCGATAAATATTGAATCATTCATTTGCAAATAAAACAACTTATCAAATGAATGCTCTATTAAGTATTTTCATTCCAACATAGCAGTTTTTTTATGCAGGCATTTTGTACATCAGATTCAATAGGAAAAAGGGAATCCCTAAATCACCCATTAGTATGAGAAAGTTCTCTCAGTTTATGAGTACATCATGTGAGAATGAAACTTTCTCCATCAATTTTAATGGAGAAATTTACTATGTCAAGGTTTAGGACATGGTGGTGGCAAACATTTGCCAAGTCTCATAATATGGTTACCTTTATAGTGCAGGAAATTGCTCACACATAAAAAGGAACATACCAAAATATAGGCAGATCTCATGCAGTATGGATTCTTTGCTAATCAGTTCCTCATGCTTAGAACTGTGCACCACAAACATCATTTATTGCTGGATATCCTCTAGTATTAGAATGTAGATCCAAATGGGTATGAAAGATGACACAATGATGTTTGATTTAGGGAGCACACCAAAAGAAAAATATTTGCTCTAGTATAGAAACTATAATATTTGCAACAAGATCTGGAAATCTTGTTGCAAATATTATATTACAGAATAGCAAAGTAGGGGTGAAATAATCAATGGCATATGACACAAGATTTTTGGGAACATCTCAAGAATGTTTTTTATGGCTGGCAAACTAGACATAATACATGCAATACTGCAATAACTCTGAATAAAAATTTTCCAGTTGTAATAAACCAGAGGATTCTCTAATATGTTACCCTCTAAATACCCTGCTGAAATTCTGAGACTGCAGGAGTAATTCAGATTGAGGGCATCAGGCTAGGAAAGCCAAGTGGTACTAATATATCCTACTAAAGGCACTACTAAAATTATGGAAAACATACCCACAAACCATCCATCATCACATTTTTCCATCACATCAATGACATCTCCCTCTCTCAGCTCCAATTCATCTTCGTTCCTAGGAGTATAGTTATACAGAACCTGAAATCTTAAACAGGACAAATGGATGCATTTAAAGAAAAAAAAAACAGCTTGCATTTTCACTATGCTAAAGCAGGTTGCTAAACAGTTCTTTGAATATAAAAATAAGCCAGGCTAAAACTGAAATCTGTGATAGATAGAAAGATCTCTATTGAATAATGCATGAACTATTGAAGCAGAATATTTTTATTTCAGTTCTAATAAATGGGCTGTAAATCCAAATATGTGTAGTTACAATCATTCCTAACTATTTGGCACACTAGCAAAGCATACAACATTTATGTGTTCAAAACATACATTTTAAACCATTTTTTTAAAAAAATTGTATGTTTGGACAGTGCTTCAGATTCAGTTCCCAAAAGCTGGTTTGGAGCATGCAGGAGCATGATCATAGGACTTGCCTGCAACGTATTTAAGATCACGTCTTCCTTGGATCACATTGCAGCTGTGTGCTGCAAAGGACCTTTGGAGAACTGAAATTTGGAATGCTTCACATCTCAGTATGGAAAAGTGGGAAAATAAATTTCAGTCCTATGAGTTAAAAGGGAAGATAGCTTAGGAAATCTCAAAAGTGCTTCCCTAAAGGTGGAACATAATATGTACTATATCAGTGTCGGCGAACCTATGGCATACGTGCTGGAAGTGGCACGTGAAACCATCCCGTGAAGAATGTGTCACCTCGTTGGCTCCTATTCTGCGTTCCTGTGATCACGTGTGCCGGTCAGCTGGCCATCACCCGCAAAACAGTGCCGGAACCTGGAAGAGTGGTGTTCTGTCACACATGCGCAGTCCAGCACCTGGCCTTCCAGGTTGATGTTGTGCACATGCGCGATGGCCAGCTGTTCGTTGGGCATGCTTCCATGCCGGTATCCAGGTGTTCAGGTGCTGGCTTGCACATGTGCGATGGACCGCTGCTCTTCCGGGTATCGGTGCTCCTGCACGCGAAGGCCAGCAAGCTGCACATACCTCGCAGGATGGTTTCGCTTGCCACTTCCGGCATGCAGGCCGGCACGCAGGCACGACAAAGGTTCGCCATCATGGCACTATATAGTTGTTCCATTTAGTGCAGATCTTCATATTCCCATGTGTAATCTTACAGTCTTTCAGCCTTGCATTGCCACCACCCTTCCCAGTATGGAGGGATTGCAATGCTGACTTCCCTTACAATTTCCAGCAGTTCCAGCTGATACTGCTAATGGTGAGGGATGCTGGGAGTTGCATTTCACAACATTTGAACATCTGAAGGGCTACGGCATCTCTCCCCTCCTTTACAGGCTTGTTTAGGAGAATTATGACATAATCCTAAATACTTGGAAAATATACTAAAAAGACCTCAATGGTGATAATTCAATTACATCAATTCTGTTTTTCTCCTCTTTCTTTGCTAATGATTATTTTATTGCTTTTTAAAAATACAATAGTAGCAGACATATTTGCTCACGAATATCATTTTTCTTCTTCAAGACAGAGTATCTCCCATGAAGGTACTGTATTTCCTGATAGAATTTAAAGTGTATTATTTGGTAATGGGAAAATAGGTCCACTTTATTCCCACCTATTTAGCTCATTTGTTTCATGAGTTACAGAATAACAAAGTTGGAAGGACCTTGGAGGTCTTCTAGTAGTCCAACTCCTTGCTTAAGCAGGAAACCCTATACCATTTCTCTGAGCTCCAAGAGCAACCAATCTAAGATTCCTCCAGGAGGTCTTAAATTCTTGCTCTCAAGTAGCCCAGCATTATGGTACTTGTAGTCTAATATATCTTCTCTAGTTTAAAATTTCATGGCCACTAATTTATATATGTACGTTTATGTTGTTCCCTTATGTTATTTTTCCTTTGTATTTTTGGAAATGGTAGCTTTTCTTCAAGAATGTTAACAATTCCTTTTCACCATAAACTTGCCAGCATGTTACTCTTGGAAATGATATGTCATTGTATTGTTACCGTTCTATTTAAAAAGTCTTTATTTAATAGTGCTTGTACTCTAGAAGTAAATTTTGTTTGTTTCTTGTTAGGTAATAGTATTTGCTAGATAAAAATCAAGTTAAAATTTTATCATGTTAGGGATTTTTATAATTATTTAGATTTTAAAAAAAATCTAATTATATGACATGCCATACAAATAAGAGGATTAAAAAAATTCAAAATATATTCAAAATAAAGACAGTTGACAATTGTTAAAACTTGGATTCGTGGCTTCTTCAGGAAATATGCTGACAATAACATCTGCAATACATTATCAATTATACAGTGTCACAAAAATATGGTTTTATCAGTTCTATATTCCATGCATTATGTTCCAATTATGGATATTTAAAAATTGTATTATATTATCCAATGCCCAATTGTATACATTATAAAGAAGCATCTGCCCATTCACTGCCATTTACTGCTAATTCACTGGAAGAATCCCCAAGTTCACAGTGCAATTATATATCTGCTCACTTGGAAATAACCCCTCTTTGAACACAATGGATGGTGTTTATGAGTGGAAACAAAGGATTGCATTGCTAGTTCCTAAATAAATGTTCTTGCTTAATGGCATTATATGACCTCTTAGCCTAACTTGAAGATAAAATGGAGAGAGGAAATAATATTCTACAAATTTGAGTTCCTGGAGATTGGACAGGATATAAATGAAATAAAAGCAACGAAGAATGTCAGTTTAAAATCTTTCATTTTTTAGTTTCTGCCACATATATAAACTATTGAGAAGGGAAAATATGAATATAATTGTGAAGAGACCCATTCCCCTACTTCCTAAGAAATCATTGTACAAAGTCCTAAGGGCTTTGTGACAGGATGTTGTGGAGGATTATGACCTTTGGTCAATAAGGAATCTACTTAGTTACAAACAGATATACTTTATTTGTTGTAGCAGCCAATTACTCTTTCTGTTTGTTCATGATATAATGAGTTGGAAAATTTGGAACTTGTTCTGAATGAGTCACCAGCAGTTGAGTTCAGGGTAAGAGATGCTTTCATTTTAAACAGAATAAAATAATCTACCTTGGTAATGTCTAAATACTCTAAATGTTTAATATCTATACTTCTTTTATTCTAAACATTCTATATAGAGTATCAATTGGGAGTATTAAACATTGCTTCTCCGCAATACATTGCAAACTTGGCCTTTGCTAATAATTATTTAAATAATATGTGTGTGTTCCAAGTCTCACTCCAGAACAAAAAATAACATATTGCACGATTCTGTTAGATATATAAACTACCTTCAACCCAAGACTCTTTTCATGCAGTGAGTTTCATTTCAATGCTGGGAACTGCTTATAAGTTTGTCTTGTGTGAGAAAATCTACAGTCATTAAATGGGATGATTAATTTGTTTCCTTCCCAGATCCTATTACTTGTATCCCACTATAATCGAGACATGTTATAGCTGTAAGGGGGACCAAATACAGAACTATTATGTCAAGGTAAGGAAATGGAAGTTTCCTAACTGTTCCAGGAAAAGTGGTGTACGAATTCCTTTAGCTTGAAATCAAGCGTTACATGGATTTCAAAAGTGGCTGAAGTCAGGATTTTAAAAGGCTAATTTTTTATCCTTTAGCTTCCCAATCCACCAATCTCCAGTCTGGATATTTATCCAAGCTTATTTTTCAAGGAGTTTGTTGAAAATTCTTGGGCTGAGTTATGGCCCACTTTCTGATGACTATAATTATTTGCTTGATTCAAAGTTGGTTTCTCCCTTGAGGACAATATTTACTCAATTTTCAGGTAATCATATTGCAAGATAGTTTGACAAAGCACTGCAAATGTCTTTGTATTTGATCTCTTAGCATAGCATGCTATCTTCATTTTCTCTAGACAGCTTGCTTCCTCTTTGGTTCAACACTACCACTATCTTTGGCACCTATTGAAATTTTAAGCCTTTTGTGGCTTGGTTTATGGCCACTTCCCTTTGGATAGAATTGTGCAAAATTCACCAATTTGAGAAGAACAACTGTCCTGGAGATCTGTGGGACTTTTCATTCCCTCTTCAGATTACAAGGTGTCTCAATAATTTCTGGAAGTAATTTGGATGGAAGCAATTTTAGGTAAGTTGAAAATAGTCCTATCCCAAGCAGTTTGGTTGTGTCCAGAATGCTATGTCCAGGACACTATGAATCACTTGCAGAGATTACTTCCATCTTGGGCCAGTTTTTTGGCAAAGTTTCCCCAAAAAGTTTTGGAAAGTTTTTCTATGATTGGGTTGAGGATGAAATATCATATTCTCAAGATCTCTGGAATGCTCTGTGCCCAATTGTTGAAGTTTGAACATCCCTACATTTGGATTTTATAAGAGCTCATAGTGTTCAAAACATTGTGAATGGATGGAAATATGGATTATGGGTACATGTATGCATCATGGTAAGAGGGGGGAGCACACAAGACTTTAGTTTAGTTCAACCCCATTTCCTTATCTATTGTGTCCATAGTAAGTTTGGGATGATATATGGTGTCTAGGATGACAATTTATCCCTTTTTCCCAGTTAGAAATTTAACACTGTTATTTAAAGAAGAACTTAGTAGATGAAAATACTTACGGTTCCCCCCCACTGTCATGAGCAAACACAGGGCGCTGTGGCTGAAATGAAATGAGTTGAAATGTAGTAAGAGTATACACTGTAATCAATTAATTTAGCACAGTCTTCCATAATAGTCAGCTCAGTAAGTGCTTCAGTACATTCCCTGATTTAGGGGCTGCATTAAAAACAGGATTTCTCAGCATAGGTAAGATACAGTTTGGAATTTACACACCTATGGTGGGGGTCATGTATTGCACAGGCTTATTTTAGTGTAGACCCATATTTTATTTGGTGTTATTTAGAAAAAAATCTGGTTAAAAGATGGGGACAAAGAAGAAACCATTTCTCCAAGGACTTTTCCATTGTGCAAGCCTCTTTATCCTTTTCAGCCTAAATCTTGCCATGCCAAAGAAAGCAGATAAGTTTCAGTGTTTTCAAACACCATTAGCGTCACAGAGATTACAACAGCATTAAATAAGCAAATAGCAGGGGGGAAAAAACCCAGCTTCACTACAATTCAAATGCTTTTCATAAACAAGGAGCAGCCATTGCTGATAAGTGGTCAGGAGGATAACATTCTTAGAGAAGTGCCCTCTTAGAGAGATTTTGCTATGCTCCTGGCCTTGAGATGGTTTGTGTATTTGCTTAAGGACTCCTAAAAAGGAGAAGAGAGCAAAAGAACAACAGCTAATTATCAAAAATATGTGTGAGTAGGTTCTACCCATTTAGTCATTAATCCAGGGACAATAGATTCCTTGAAAAGTTAGAAAATGGACCTGATCACTCAAAAGTTCAGTTAAGGTTATATATAACATTTAAGATAAAGGTGGAAATTTGATAAATACAAATGTGAATTTATATTTTACAATTCATTTGTTTCTCTTGCCCAATCTATTATTTAAGAGAATAGCCCTTGAGACATATTTAGATAACCTCTCTGAAGTTTCATTATGAATTAAGGTTACGTAAGTGTCAATCCTACAAATTATTTCCAAAACAATTTTGGCACAATCAGAATTATGAACCAAATCAGTGCTGAATATATGTGGAACTCCCAGAATTCCCCAGCCAGTGTGGGAGTTGAAGTCCACACATCTTCAAGCTCTCAAGGTGCACAAATACTGAACTAAACCATATACTTTACTGTTGGTAGCTATTCAAAGTATGAATAAATATAATAAATATAAGTATTAATAAATTATTGAGTCAAGTTGTGCATCACTATTATCTGTATTTAAACTATGCAGACATGGATTGTGAAATTTCTAAAATTACTTCAAACTTCTGCTTACTACTATAGGACACAGTTTAGCTACTCTTTCAACATTATTGTTTTCATTTGGAAAAAAAGGAATGCTTAGAGAAAAACTAGATTCTACCCAAATATGTTAATCCAGTTATATCAGAGAACATGTAATCTCCTCTCCTTTCCACTCAATAACATGTTCATACATTAACTGAAACTTGTTTTATAAAAGACAACAGTTTTGATTTGTTACATTATATAAACTACAATGTATAACAGCGAAAATGCATGAGAACCATTCTTTAATTTTACTTTTTAAAATATGATTAGAAAATACGTTGCTAGAGAGAAAAAGAGTACAGCAGTTACTCTAGGATATTTTTCTATTAGCAGCTGTCTGCAGAAATTAGAAAGCAGTTTAAATGTTGCTTCAACATTTCCTGAATGGGAAAGCATGCAATGCTATTGCATGAGATTTAGAGCTTGCAGACATCAGAAGTACCTCAAACTCCATTGATTTTGGAAGGATTCCTTTAAGGATTCCTGAATCTAAGTCTTATGCATTTGCCACTAGGTGCATGCTAGAGCCTAAGAGTTTAACACATACGTTAAAACATTCTCCATATGCAAATAATAGTGCAAACAAGTGAATCAGTCAAACAAGCTTGAAAATAAGTTAATAATCAGAGTCTATTTATAAAAAATGCATTACATTAAAAAAAAAATTAGTACATGCATGGAACTGTCTTGTGTCTATATTTCATGGCTAAAATGCTTATTCTTTTGACTATGTAGCATTATAGACTTGCATTCCTAAATGTGCTTTGGAATGCACAGGAGTATGAATATAGACCTACATGCAACATCTTACAGCAGCTGTGCCTTTTCTTGTGACTGCATACATGAGAGAACTAAAAGTAATATCTTGAAAGTTAAAACAGATTAGATTTATTTATGTTTCATGGATATCTAAGCCATATAATTACATGTTAACATATATATTTGTTTTAGAAGATGCTCAGATGAATTATGTTTAATCATTATAACATACATGAGAATATTTCTGTGACTAGTAAGTATTATTTAAAATCTTTTACTAAGAAAGATCCTGACACTTCTCTGTCAATCTGACTGTACCCAGATGAAAGGTGTGGTGCCTAGTTCTATAATGATGCCTAGGAGAATAAAGAATATTTTATTATATCTGAGCCAAGCTCTTCAGAATGTTTTTCATATTTATTCTGATGGTTTGTTTCCTAGAGAGCTGCAAAGAAGGTAGCGCAACCATTGGAGCCCAGGTATATAATGAATAGACATTAGTTTGCATCAGTTACAGATTTAATAAAAAAATTCTATCAAAAGTGCAGTGGAGTAGTCAAAAGCAGAGAGCAATAAGTAATCTATAATGATTAATAGCTATGAATATAATTAAAAAGACTTAAGCCTTCATACCAGATGAAGTTGGTGAGGAAGCTCTTCTTAATATTAGCTTTACAGATGTGTATGTAGTTGTACATCCATTTAGTTGGACATTGTTACAACACTCGGCAATTTTAAAAATCCATTCACTTCAATCAGCTTCAATCTGGAATTCATTTATAAATTTGAGCCACTATGACCCATTCAAATACCAAAGTTTCTTCTCATCCAAGAAACTTCTTCAGAACAGTTCTGAAGAAGCGTCTTGGATGAGAAGTGAAACGTCTTCAAAGAAAAAAAACCAAGAAAGTCCAGTTGCCTTTTGTAAAGCACCTTTGGGACAACCTTGATCTGGAAGATTGAAATCTCCATAGGCAATGACTCATTCAAATTGTTCATTACCAGAGTTGACACCAACATAACTGAAAGTGTTAGGTTGTTTTATCTAAATAACATTGTTTTCTTCTTCTTAGTCCTTTTCATGAAATTCAAACCAACAAATCTTACTAGAGAAAACAGAAAATTGGATAATTTAACATTTGGCTTTAACACAAAATGTGTAAATTGCACTTTTATCTACAATCAGTCATGTTATTAAGACAAAACTGCAATTTGAGAAAGATGTATGTTTTTAAGCATATATGCATGGAAAAGCTAATGCAAATGACAACTCTAGGAAAAGCAATGCTATGAGAAAGCATGTTAACAAATCAACCCAATACATGTTGCTATAGCAGCAAAATATTTTGAAAACACGACCATGCAATTGAAAACAAAAAACAATAACTTAAACTTTATGGAACCCATGAAAGGTACAAAGAGGCTTCCTTATGTAGCCACTGTTAACAGTCTCATAAGTAAAACACTTTGAAACAAGAGGAGTTATTTACAAGGCTGGAAGTTAAATACAAGTGGCTAAAGATATGCTTTTTAAAAGGAAGATTTAATGGACACATGTAATAGCTTTGCTTTACATTTTATCAGTGAACTTGGAAGTCAAGCACCAGGTACCATGGCTTTCACACTGTTACCATTCAAAACATTTCCAACAGCAGAACAACAGAAAGAAAGACCATTAGAATTATTTGAACATGTGAATTCAAGCTCCCGTAACAAGTTCTAAAGACTTAATGCTAGGGGGAAACCTGGTAATACCTAAGAGGCCATGTAGTATCATACCCTATGTGAATAGCTGTGCCCTCTGACAGGTGAGCCACAAGACCTCCTAGTCAAAGCAGGGCTACGAGGAGGTTTGCCGATGACAGAGATCTCTCTTTTTAAATCAGCCTAGAAAAACCATAAACACTAGTCAATTCATCTAAACATCTAGATGGGCAATCTCCTGCGGTTTCATTCCCGCAAGCTGGGAAGTCAATGTTTTTCATTTCCAAAACACACAAATAGCATGCAGAACTGTTAACCCACTATGCCTGAAAACAATTGCTTATATCTTCTTTTAAAAAGAGAATCCTTAGCATCCCAAATTCATAAAGCCTATACAACTGGATTGCTTTTCAAATATTCCAGGGGTTGTAGATTTGATCAGTTGTGCAGATAACACTGGAGGACAGTCTAAGGCAGGTCTCCAACCTTGGCAACTTTTAAGCCTGGAGGACTTCAACTCCCAGAATCCCCCAGCCAGCAAAGCTGGGAATTCTGGGAGTTGAAGTCCTCCAGGCTTAAAGTGGCCAAGGTTGGAGACCCCTGATCTAAGGCCAACCTACTGCTAACACTTCATAGCCAGAAAGAGAAAATAATGTACAAGAAAGATATCACTTAAAATCTAAGTATGTCCTTTACATATATACATATATATCCTTCAAGTTTATGAAATGTTAAAGCTAAGAATGTTGCAGATTTCATATTTTTGTGATCACTGAAAGAAAATTCAAAATACAAGTTGCCTGAATTAAAAAAGTATATATTTGGCAATTTCTTAATGGTACTGCAACAGTTCTTGCATGTATTGCTATTAAATGCTGGCAACAGGACTTTGGGTGCATTAACAGTTGGCTTCTAATTTTAAAATGGGCTGTTTTAAATGGTGGATTATTATTTTTACCTTCTACTGCTTCGACTCTTTTGTCCATTACATATAATAATCTAGGATTACTGTTTATCTATCATCCATCCATCCATCCATCCATCCATCCATCCATCCATCCATCCATCCATCTATCTATCTATCTATCTATCTATCTATCTATCTATTTTAACCCTATCTCTACACAGTAATATTAATCCAAGAAAAGATATTCTTTCCTAAAATGAATGAACCAGAACAAAGTTTATTAATTGTCTTTATAGCTTAGGGTGCCTACAGGGCTCCCTATATTGCTTTCCATTTATCTCAAGAGATAAATGCTCCTGACTAGTGGGAAGGATTGCATATTGCTATGTTGCTTCTAGGCTAGCATATTGATTCACTTACTCTTGATATCTGATGACAAGACCAATTACAGGGATAAATCCAAATAATTATAAGAAATGCATTTGCTGTAGTATTGAAGAAATGGATTTTAGAATATGTGCTTAATAATGTCTTCAGAATTTCAGTACCTTCAAAGTCCATACTGGCATTACTGGAAGCTCTAGTATTAACGGGACTTATTAGGTAGAAGTCTTGGCCATGAAAGTTGATAACTTTTAAAGTTTTTTTAATATATATTTGTTATTTAGTGCATGGCATCTCAGCAGTTCATGCAATCACTGATGTACAAATTTAGTTTAAATAAAGCATCAGCAAATGTGATTTTTTAGTTGACTTAATAGACTTTGAATGCGATCTTAATAAAATTGAGACAAGAAATTGATTAGAATTGGGAAACATTGCCAGATATTGTGTTCCAAAATTGGACCTGTGATAATCCCAGTCTCTTTATTTCAGTGAATCTTGGATTGGTGCAAGGTAATTTCAATATATTTAAAATATTCATCTAAAACTCGATTGCATGCTTGCAGTATTAAATATTAGTTGCAAATCCAAATTTTAATAACAGGTTAACCTCCAGGCTTTCCATTTGTCAAGCAGTTGAGAAGACGTGCAGCATTTTCATAGTTTGCAGGCACTATTACCTTTAACTTGGATGATTTTTTCTCTTGTCTGTATGAGAGTTTGGAAAGGAGAGGGGGTGAATGGGTAGCAGTGGCCTTGGAAAACGCAGAGAGAGATTCAGGTAAAGATGCTTTGGCTGAATGAAATGGAGAACTAGAAGCAAGGCAGGAAGGAGAGGTAGAAGGTGCTTTCATCTCATGGGAAAGTGATGCTGGCTTAAACATTTAAAGAGAGACAACTGTAATTCTGTGGAACAGCAATTACAAAGGGAGAGATAAAAAAAACAAACAAAGAAGAATATACACCCCCATCAGTAAAAGGAAAGGTGGCCCTACCTGGCCCATCTGCTATGTATGTTGAGAAGATTTACTTAGTATAAGAGTGTATGAGTCAGATTATCCCTGGAACAAAGAGAGGCTCCTTAGGCTAAACTTTCTTGAACAGCAGGTCCCACTCCCTTTTCTTGAGAATACAATGCTGCAAGTTACTTTTTGGAAATGGTTCCTACCTAAATACAACCTGCAGTGAGGTTATTCAGTTCAGTTTATTGCAGTCGTAGACCAGTATGAGCAGACTGCTCTATGAATGTATTTAAATAGAATCTATTTTAGTAGATCATAAATGAAGTTTAAGACAAGATTAAAGTACATTTACTGTATAAAACAACCTAACCAGCATCTGTAAGAGGTCCTGGATGTAGCCTATATTTGCAATTATATTAAAAAAGGAAACCCCAGACCTGCAATACAACCATATCATGCCCACAAAAGCATGATCATGGCTTGGTTTGAAAACCAAGACTGTTTGAAAAAACAGTCTTGGTTTGAAAATAATTCAAACCAAGAACAGCTGTGTTATTCTTGTTTCTGTTTTCCAAGCAAGGGTCTGGAGTGTATTCAGTAATAAAGATAGGCTGATAAAAAGATCTGCAGAATTTATAACTTCCTAAACGAAACAGGACCTACTGCTGGTCTCATAGAAAGCCTCATTTAGACACTGCAAATTATACCAGTATTTGTGGTATAAAATCACAAGTCACAATATCTACTCTATGAAATCAAAACACTATTTAAAGAAGAAAAATATCACCCCACCTACACAAAACTTTAGATTCACTGCCAGGAACATGAAGTTTATATGCCTTTGAGCCATTCCCCCTCTTTCATGCACCAATCAGGAGGCAAGCTGAGTGACATAGTTTCCCAAAAACTAAATCTGGAGAGCCTCATCCAGTGGTGGGATTCAGCCAGTCCGCACCACTTCGGGAGAACCGGTTGTTAACTTTCTGAGCAGTTTGGTGAACTGGTTGTTGGAAGAAATCATTAGGGCAGAGAACCAGTTGTTAAATTATTTGAATCCCACAGCTGGCCTCATCCTTAGTTTTTCCTGACTGTTCAAGGGGCTGCTTGATATTGCTGAGCAGCAATAGTTATGACTGTTTCATCCCCAACATTTAAGGAGCAGTTTTCTTCCCAGCTGGATGGAGCATAGCTAGGATAAAAGATGTGTCCAGGGAAATCTTGGTTATGGCAATCCTAATTAAACCATGGATAATTCCTATTTCTTATTTAAAATGTTCTATTCACCTTTTAATGAGTCTGTGGGCAAACATTTTGCTATATCCTAATTAAATTTGCCTAGAAACACCAAATTATGAACATGGCTTGGGAACTAGAGAGCTAACAGGGCATTTTCCTTAATTATCCTTAATAGGCCTGGAATAAACAATATGAACAATGCATCACTCAGGAAGCTAATGGAGGCATTTAAGGGATCTACTGAATTGCTTTTGGCCAGGAAGAGGGCTTATTTTAGAATAATAGGAACCAACATGTTACATAATTTATGTAACACGTAATTGGATCTTAGTGCAGCATGTTTCTTTTTCTGTTATTTTTTCTGTATTTATTTACATATATACCATCTTTATTATTCTTATAAATAACTCAAAGTGGCGAACATACTTTTCTGTATGCCATGATTCCTATTAAAATAGGGCTCTTTATTTAAAATGAAATTTATATATGCCACAACAATAAGATGTAAAATGCATCTTCTGGTTTGATGCAAAAATCCTTCTAGATACTGCTTGTCATCCTTGGAAAGAGTCAAGGATTCTGCATTGCTGGTAAAGCCAGAGTTAATAGTAGGTACAGTAGTTGTTTTCAAAAAGTTAAGAAGCAATCAGCTCATCTCCAAAAAGAATTGAAGAAGGGACGTTGTGTATTAGTATGCTTAAATTGTTCTTGAAAATTGCAGTGTGTAGCAAAAAGCTTCATGCCAAAACAAATACACTAAATAAAAACTGGACTAATGATGTAAGTACAATAAAACATTATTGTACAATATTTAAATACCTCTTTTTTAGTATCTGCTGAACTGTTGCCTTCAAAAGTTATCATAGGCTGTCTCTTATTTGCCACTGGTGACTTTAAATGGTCAAGGTTTGGCTCTTCCTCTATATGAAGTCTTGCCAATTCTTCAGGCATCTCAGGGGCACCTCTGTAGAAACTTAAATCTTTACTTTTTGACTGCTCCCCTTGAATGATTGACAGCAGCTCCTCAAAGAGTTCCTCCTGTTTGCCAACCTCCTTTAGTGTTTTGGATAACAGGTCTTCTTTGGCGAGGGGAAGGGCATGGCCTGCTATGTTTTGCATTTCTGGAACAGGGTTTGAGGGGCTTTTCTTTTCCTTGATGGTGGGGATTTCTTTCATCCCTTTGAAATGGTTCCACTCAAACTTATGTCCGTGGTCATGAAAATGGGTTGCTGGAGGAGGTGATGATATGCATGTAGATGAAGAAAGTGGCTTGGGTGAAGATTCAGGGAACACATGGGAGGCCTTTGATGAGGGAACTGGAACAATATGGCCATGCTTTATTTGAGGAGTGACATTATCTGAGAGGTACCTTGTCTTCTCTAAACCTGCTAAAGGTAGAGAGTCAAATTCCTCTAAACCAGAAAGAAAGCTTTTAGGAAAAGGAGGAGGAGGAGGAGGGGAAGGTGTGCTTGAAGATGAAAAGCCAAGAGTCAGTGACAACCATTCATCAGTGATGGCCTGAAGATGTCTTTTATTAGAATCTGTATAAGAAGAGGATCTGTATCTGGGAGGAGGGGGTGGTGCTTTGGAATCCCACTTGAGAAATAAAGGGAAAGAACAGGAATTAAAACAAGGTGAAGGACTGGTCTCCAGAAGAATGCTTTTTTAAAAAACATCATCCTGTTAACTCCTCTTTATAGGATATTACTTACTGAGTATACATTTCTGAATTCATTAGCATATCAACCAGGCAGCAGAAAGCATATCTGGAAAGGGAAACTCTCAGATTCTTGGTGTCTGATTAAATGTCAGACATCAAGACAGATTTGAATCACCACGTTGCTCTCATACCAGCCAGTGACTAATGACCCAGATGTGATTACCCAAATTTTTCTTTCTGCAGCCTTATTGTTTTGAGAGGAGAGTGGTTCTGCATAGCACAGACATATGCAATTCAGGTTGCGATAGTTTGAGATTAATCAAAATTAATCCCAAGTGCTGCAAGTGTTTAAGTTCTTCGCCAACTGATAAAAGACTCCTGTAATAACAGATTCAATAAAATTGTACATTGTGTTTATATTCCCTGCAGCTACACAATCTATTTTTTTTACTTTAAAAATAATAGCACTTCACACATTATTACATTTCTTTTAAAGGTACATAGGATCCAAATGCTAGTTAGTGCATATAATAGAAAATTATTTTAAACTCAAAACTGTTTTGAAAAATATCATTATTGGCTGAATAATACGGTTAAGCTGAAATATTGATTGAAGATTTCTTCTGGTAAAATAAAGGTCCTTTTGTAAGCATGGAAGAGCTGGGATTCATACGTATATTGCATCAGTAGATATCCATTGCTTCAATAAATACTGAAAATGTAGTTTTTGTTATTAATTTTACACGTTAAATCCTCATTTGAAATAAAGTTTGAAATTTGTCTTAGAAAGGCTGATAGTAACATTTGTATTATATATAGAATTTAGGTACCAGGGAGAACATGGGTACTTTGAATTAATTGCAATTGCAGGAGTTATGATTTAGTCCTTAAAATAGAATTTAAATAATGTAGAATGGATCTGAGCTGTCACTGAGAAACACAAACAGAAGAAATACTTTTGTAAATGTTAAAAATAGTCTTATGAACATGGTGTTAATTTAAGTCACATAAATTTAATATGGACAATGACAGCCATGGTTCCATTTCTGTAAACAGGCACAAAAAGCTGAGCAAAATGTGAAAAATAGAAAAATTATCCTCTTTTTGTATTCAGTCATTTTAAATAGAAAGAAGATATATATTTTAACTAGAAAGAACAATTTTAAATAGAAATTTTCAGCCCACAATTGCTACTAGATATAAAATTATTAAATTACATAATATGCTATAAATACAATTTTTACCACATTTAAACATTTTACTATAAAATTATTATCTGTTTTTTACATTGTGTCTATCTCTGGCATTATGCATAATGCTTGTTTAGCAAGAAGTGGAGGTCAGAGATAGGGAAAACTGAAGAGCTACATTATGTTTCCATGAAGATTTGAAACCAAACATTCATTATTGGGTATCAGTAGGCAGATATCCACTAACTTCCTTAGTGCTAATTAAAATATGATGGGTTGCTGTTGATCCCCAATACTAGAAAAGTCCAAGAGCAAAAATATATGTTGTATTTGTATCATTTTAATAACCACATGTTTTTGCAAGAACGAAGGTATCTTGCATTAGTTACTGTTACAATGCCAATTCTAGTTTGAGTTACATGTTTTTACTGAGAAATTTTATGGAAGTGAGAGTTACTATGGGAAAATTGCATAGTTGGACTAGAAATCTCTCAATTTTCCCCTTCTTTCACAACTCAAGCATGAAAACATTTGTGGAAGATCCAGTATTAACTTGTTTTTCCTTGGAGAATCCTAAAGCAATTACAATTCACATTAATTATTATTATTTTCTTTCTTTGTCACTGAAAACTATTAGCTTCTCATCCATAGAACAATGATAAAAATACAGGTGCCCTATGTACATAAAATCTTGCAGGCAAAATATGTTTATGCAGTAATTTATAATGGAATGCTACTTGCTGCAGTTTGTTGGCTGGTGGCCTTATTTAAGCTGCTAAATCCTCTTTTAGAGAAAAATAAACAGGAAGATATCCTGCCTGCGCACTGTAGCCATTTTACATAGCATATTCCCAACATTCAGGTTCACCATGATTTTGACTCTGATGAACAGCCTAATATACTGTAGTACCCGAGCACTATAAAGCTTCCTTATCTGGGCTTCCTCTTGGCTTCCTTTGAGGAAGTGGAAAGAGTGCTCTTTGATATGACCTCAGACATATGAGGGCTTAGTCTATGCCCTTCCTGGCTCAATATAGGACTGGGTGAGTGTAAGTATGATGACCTGGTTGTGGGAGATTGTCTATGCATCTCCTTAATAGATCCTCCCTGGACCCAGAAGTGTTTGACAATTATTGTCTAGTCTTTGTACTTTTCCCTTCTGGTAATGACATAAAGAGCACTTTGGGATGCAGCCAGAGACAATCTAGAGAAAGTGGATTATATGAAACTTTTTCAATTATTTACACATGGGCATGGGATGGAGAAAACAGCTATTGTAGTCAGATAGCATTTCTCAGGTTCTTGATATAGGAAGAGTGATCCACAGATCTTACTCAATTTTCCAGTAACTTTTGTTACCATGATATCCCCGACTGCAAAGTTTGGTGATCAGAGGCTCTTTTCTGCCGTATTTGCATTCCTACCTCCATGGGCAATTGCCAACAATGGCAGTGGATAAGGCCAAAGTTGGCTCATCTACTTCTCCCTTTTTGGGTGGCCTTGGTCCTTCCCTCTTCCTTACAACTGAAACTGCTGGGAAAGGTCATTTGACCATTGGGATGTGATATGAACAAGCTGATGATACTTAGCTTTATATTGCAGCCCAGCTGAAGTTGTACTGAAATCTCATTCAAATATTTGGAGACTGATGGGATACGGATGGGACAAAACAGGTTAAAGCCGAACCCTAATAGGATGACATTACTGGCTGTTCATCACCATTCTAGCTAGTGAGCAGCTATGAGGAGGCCTGACTGTTCATGCCGTAATCACTGTGCAAATGGAGTGCAAGGTGCTCTCTTACCTGGGGCTTCTTTTAAACTCGTCAAAAACTGCAGCAAATCAATAATGTAATGTCTGATTGGAATACCCAGTATGATAAATAATAGTATATACTCCACTACTGCAGTGGAATTCAGAGAACAAATTCTGCTGTGTAAATCCCTATACAGCTTGGCACCTATGTACTTTAAGTATTGCCTAGTATGGTTGGCTGGGAAATTCTAGAAGTTCACAAATCTTCAAGTTGCCAAGGTTCTGCTCTAGAGGTTAATTGGTCCCGCTCTGCTATAGTCTTTTAGCACGTCCAGAGGGCCTTTAGGGAATGGCTATTAGCCATATTTATTCAGATATTATATATTTTCTTATTTTGAAAATAAAATTATATAGCCTTTATGGACAACAATCTCAGGTAGTTAATAAAGAGTATACAAATAATAAAAACACAATTAAAATTTGTTACATATCATCAATTCATAATAGTATCCTCTCAAGCAAGCAAACAAACAAGCAGCACCCTCATATTTTTTTAAGTGCTGGCCTCACTTCCCATCCTAGCTCAATTCAACTCCTGAGGGAAACAGCAAATTTTTAGGATCCCTGGAAGCTTAGATGTTTGGGACCCTCTGCATCTGAGGAGCGTTGGTTCTACTATGGAAAAGGCTTCCTTCCTAGGTCCCACCAGATTATAATATTTAATAGAGAGACTAGATGGGTGAGTAGATATCTTAAGGAAGTGTTAGTCTTTCAAATAACCTGGCTCCATGCCATCAAAGGCTTTAAATGTAATAATCAGCACCTTAGATTGCTCTTGGAAATAAAACTATAAGCCAGGGCAGTTCATACACCATCAATGTAGCACAGACAAAAATGCAGGATGCACCCAGCAGAACATTCTGGACCAGTTGAAGTTTCTGGGTGGACATCAAGGGCAGCTCCTTGTAAAATGCATTGCAGTACTCCAAATGGGAAGTGTTTAGGGCATGAATTACTCATACGTAGGGACTTCTGGTCCAAGAATTGGTGCAATTGGTTCAAAAGTGTGATTGGTGCAAAGCCTGCAACTTGTGCACCAATTCTTAGTTATTATTAGACATATTGATTTGTTTTTGTGGTGTATTGTATTGTGTTACTCTTATTTACTATGTCAAATGTTATTCTGTTCAGTACGTTGTCATAAATTATGTGATGTACGCATACACATATGCACATATATACATACACATAATAAATCACATAAATTATGTGATTTATTTACCAGATGTAAATAAATCTGGTAAATAAATACATCTGATAAAAAATGGCAATAAATAATATGTATTCAAAATTACCATATCCTAATTACAATAGTTAATGGTCCTTTAAAGAACTGGTTTAAGAGAAATGGTTTTCACCATTAATTTGAGGTATCTACCATAGATGTGTATGTGTGTGTATCTTATGTGTGTGTTTTCTGATAAGAAATTCGCTCAAGGTTCACAAAGCCGCTTGCATTATGTAAATAATGCAGAAGGCCACTGAATCATGTAATTCTGCATTGAACAATATTCAACTGGGCTTCCATATACTTTTCATGAACTTAAACTGTGCAAACACAGTATTTTTAATATAAAATGCAAACATATAAGAACACCATATAAAATCAAGGTAACCTAAGAGAGGAAAAATAGTGCAATCTTCACTAAAAAATAAAAATGGTATAATTTATTCTTATGATAATTTTATAATTGAAATTGTACTAATTGTACAATTGTATTAATATTTATTTATAACCAATATTTGTGCATAGGATGAAACTCTAAAGATGGTACAGGGAACAAAGCATTTCTCACCTTAGCTGAATGGTGGATTTTGTCACTTGAGTAACTCTGGGGTATTGGAGGAACAGGATATTCATTTTCTCCTCTGGCCATGCTCTTTTTGACTTCTACATAGGATATTGGGAAGATTCCTTGCTTATTTGTTCCCAGTAGCTTGCCTTCATACCAGTTTTGATCAACCCGTCTAAGAAGAATCACTTTGTCTCCCTGAAAGGCAACACTCAATAGATGAAATATTGTTGTCCCATCATGGATGCATACAATATATAGCAACGGAATACAAATTCCTTAACTGCGATGGAATATTAATGAAAGTGAATAATTAAGAAAAGCCAAGAAGTCCCAAGGTCAAAATGCTTCCCATACAGGTTCAGGCTTTAAAGTAACTTGAGGCACCCATTCATAGAATCAGTGGCTGTCTAAATGAATTTTTCAATGGAAAGATGAGTTGTGTGGCTCTTAGTTCATGCCATGATCCTAATCTGCCAGTTAAGAATGGAAATTCCTCTTCCAGTGAAACTGTAGTGAGACAAACACAGAAAGCTACAATAATTGTCTAATGCTAGTCCTGCCTAGGGAAAATATATGGGAAAAGGACGGTCCAAAGGTTGCATTTGCTTTTCAAAGTGGCTGATCAAGGAAATTTACCAAGAATTTTCTTCCTTTGTAGGATGTTGTCCAAGAAATCTCTTTATTGACCTTTGAAACATCCCCCTTATCACAGACCTCTGCAAGAGAGATTTTTATATGATAACGTGGCAGTTCAGGTTACGAGGGAGAAACCCTTTTGAAGGCCCACTCGGGAAGGCACAGAGCATAATAAAAATAAAGATATTTCTCTTAGCTCCAGGAGGGAGAAATATCTTTGTAAAGACCTCATTCTGCTGACAATGTATGGGGCCCTTTAAAAAGAACTGTTTTTAAAAGGAAAGTACCAAGAGTTTTCTTGATCTCATTTTAAAAAGTAAGAACTGGCCATTTTTTCTGTGGATCTTTAAAATAAAATAAAAAGGCCTTTGTCTAATTAGAACCAGCAACTCCATTGCTAAATAAAGCAGTAAGTAAGCAAAACATCACATGGCCAACTCATTTAGCAATGGCAGTTCCAGTTCCATTCATTAAATGAATCATCTAAGGTCATTAAGCAAGACATCATGTGACTGCAACTTGTCATCTCTTGCCAGCTTTCCCAATGACTTCGCTTGTCAGAAGCCAGCTCTCAAATGGCAATCATGTGACTGTAGAGATGCTGCAACGATCATAGGTGTGAAGACTGGTTATAAATAACTTTTTTCAGCACTGCCATCACTTTGAACAGGTGCTAAACAAATGGTTGATAAGCAAAGAACCACCTGTATGTAAGAAGCCCCTGGGCCTCTGGTGGCTCAGCAGACTAAGTCTGTCTGTTATTAACACAGCTGCTTGCAATTACTGCAAGTTCAAGTCCCACCAGGCCCAAGGCTGACTCAGCCTTCCATCCTTTATAAGGTAAGTAAAATGAGGACCCAGATTGTTGGGGGCAATAAAAAGTTGACTTTGTATATAATATACAAATGAATTAAGACTATTGCTTAACACAGTGTAAGCCGCCCTGAGTCTTCAGAGAAGGGCGGGATATAAATAAATAAAAATAAATAAATACTGGACCAGAAAATGACTGCCTCAAAGTGGATTGTAGGATACAGCAAAATTTGATATTGCATATACTGTATATAGAAAAAAATAAGCTTTAATTCTTTCCCCCGATATAGTTTCGAGTCAGATTTATAGCCTAGCATCTGGTATTTCCACTGAAAGGAAATTCTGATTCAGTCCCAAACATCTTCAAATAATATATAGGTAATCTTTGTTTAGTGAATGCCTCAAACAATGACTGTTCAAAGTCATGACGGTGATGAAAAAAATAACTTTGTAACCAGTCCTAGCATTAATGACTTTATCGGTCTGTAAAGCAAAATGAAGTTACAGATCATGTGTAGTGGCCATTTCACTTAGCAACTGCCTCGCTTAACATCCAAGTTGCCAGTCTCTATTGTGGGCAGTAAAAAAGGATTACCTATATTATACATTATTTGCATTACTTAAAGGAGGGCCAGGAGTTGAAAGAAAGAAGGTTAGTACCAATGTAGGGAAAAAAAGAGCTTAGCAGAAAGAAAAAACGGGTAGCAGAAAGATGTAGTAGCCTAATTTACAGCCACAATGCAGCCCTGGGTAATATATACTTGAGTGAATAAGCCGCTTTACAGAGAATCTTTGTCAAATTTGGTGTAACACCAATTTTAGCAAATACCTTTCTCAATGAAAGTTCCACATTTGTATCTGCATTGAAATTATATTTTGCAATAGCTTCTCCAATCTCGGCCACATGTGCTGGGGGTGGTGGTCTTGCTGGCTGTGCTTTTTCTGGGGGAAGAAGTTTCTGAAGAGAGAATAGTGGTTATTTTAATCAACCTTTCCAAACTGGGTATCTATTTGTAAAACTCATATCTATCAGATTGCTGGTGTAAAGACAAACCTCAACATAAGAAATAGGAAAAATCCCAACTCTTCCGTAGTGTTCGCCCTCATACCAGTTTTGATCCACTTTCCTGAGGATATAGACAGTGTCTCCTTTCTTAAAGGGTAGCTCTCTGTAACAAACATTTATACATAGTGATACAGATTTGACATCCTGGTAACTATATCTTGAACTGAATATTAATTGTTTATCATTTTAAATAACAAAAAGAAGAACCAAAATTAGTAGCTCGAAATTATATTTAATAATGAGGTCAACCATAAACACAAAAGCTTACTTTTTCTTGAATACTTTACTGATTTAATGTTGATTAATATCTAAAATGCAAAAGAAACTGTGGCTTATTTTATCAAGGAAACTAGCATTGTCTTTTTGTAAAAAGACATTTACTGCTTTACATATAAATGAAATATAGATTTGCTTTGGTTCTTTACAGAAATAACACCTAGCTATCTTTGTTTTTCTTAAGCATGGTTTTACATTCTATCTTTTATCTACACTCCTCAATTATGTTTATTCATATATTGCTTGACAATGGTGAAGAATGAACAGACAAACATACTGATAGGTGTTATTTCTATTTAAGACCAAAGACTCTTTTCTTTAGGTTCTCTCTGTGTCAGTTCCCTAATTCTTTTTTGATACTGCTACCAGTGTTAAAAGGCAACTAGAGATGCAAACAAATTGACAGAACTTGTTTCTTAGAAGGAAAATTCAACCCAATGTGACCTCCTGAAGCATGGGAATCTGGCTTTCCCATTGACTTTGCTTGTCAGAAAGTCACAAAAAGTGATCACATGACCTCAGGACACTGCAGCTGTCATAAATATGAGTCAGTTGCCAAGTGTCTGAATTTTGATGATATGACATGGGGATGCTGCAACAGTCATAAGTGTCATGTCACTTTTTTCAGTGCTGTTATAACTTTGAATGGTCACTAAATGAATTATTGAAAGTCAAGGACTACCTGTAGAATAGGGGAGGAAAATAGGACTGGCCCAGTTGTAGAAATTCATCTTGGCAATTGTATCCATTTCTGCTTGATTGCACATGCTCATTCATGCCTTAACCACTCTTATCAGGATTTTTGCAACATTAGGAGGCTATTATTGAAGATCACTTAGAAACAAGAACTGGTTCAGAATGTATTAGCATAAGTGGCATATGAAACCCTACTTTTCCATCCAACTCTAAAATTTAGATTGTCTTGACTTTGCCAGCTTTAAGAAAGACTCGACCTCTATGGACTTTGGCAGGTTTAAAGAGATTGTTTTTCTTATAACGGTATAGAAATCCAGCCTAAAAGCAATTTTGTCTCTTAATGCTGATAAAATGGCATAAAGAGCATAATAAAAACTATATTGGTGAGAATGATCAAAAGTGAAAGTAAATCAACATTGCATATTCAAAACATACATTAACAACATGTACATTTTTATTCCACTGCAAAACTGCTCCCTCTATAATAAATAAGACAAAAGAAAACAACTTCAATTTTAAAAACCATTATTTTAAGTATGCATTAAATGCACTATTATGCATTAAATATTGCTAAACACTTTATAGGGATGAGTCATACATTAGTTAAATATTACTAAATATTACTACTACGTCTTAAATTACTGAATATCTGAATATTGCAGAATGCTTAAATAGTAAAACATTAGTTTAACTACATAAGAAATAGAGACTTGTTTGTATCAAATGTAATATTAATGCACATATTCTTTTCTACCTATGAACATTTAAGATTCATTACAGTTCTCTGGGTTAAAAAAAAGGGACTAATACTTACTTAGAAGTTTGAGCCTTAAAGTCATATACTGCTCTAGCTGGCAGTCTCTGTAATAGAAGGAAATAAATTAATCTAAATAACATGTACTTAAAATAATACATAAAACATGTATCAAAAATAATGCCCCTCTGGCATCGCAAAATGGGGCAGGGGCTGCATATGCGTCATAGGATTTTGCATTTTAGATATCTGTTTCAGGATGGCTCTACTTCACGATGCCTCTGTGTAATCCTAGATAACCTGCTTTCATGGTAGTAGAGGAGTACTACCCCAGCTAGCAGCGATATTTACTGATTAATACTTGGTCCCAATTTTCTGGTACATGTTATAAAACATGTAGAATGAAACTATTTTAGGATACCCTTCACAGGAGTTTAATATAACTATAATGAAACCAAACACATTGCATAAAATATGAATGAATCTCTGTATGCTTCCAGGTCTACATTTGTATTTCAAATATTGTTAAAATATTGAGTTTATTTTGTAAAAAGAAGTATTCATAATTTCTGCTTTCCCAGGAGAAGGACCAGAAATTCAGGGAGAAGGCCTGAGATTTATTAACTCAAACTTTTTTCCATTCTTCTAGATAGGACAGGCCCATGGAGCAGCATCAACAAAGGGAAATTGGATTAGCATCCTAGAAAGAAGGCATTTATTTAGGCCGAGTGCTTTCATTGTGATTTAATCTCTTTTCTGAACATTGTGTACCTCTTGGCAGGCCCACAAATATACTGACATTTATTGCTTGTTAAACAGATGTTGCAATTTTGGTTGTTGCTTCTTTCATCTGGAGTTCCAATGCATACTTTTTCTGTCCTCACAAAGGAATTTGAAAGCAATCTGCAAATATCTTTACTTTTCCTGACCTCAAAATGCAGAAGGTGTATACAGATCATCATAAGTCAGTCTAATCAACTGTAAAAAAAAGCAAAGGGACTGAAATCCACCCAAGACTTCCTGGCTACCTTGCCACCATTCCTTTGTTTCTCCTCAAAGCTCTGTGAGATGAAAACACAAGCAGCTTGGAAATTTAGATCATTTGTCCCAACAACTGTGATCTTAGCTGCATAATACTATAATTGAGGAAGGGAAAGGGGAAAGACAAATTCTAATTAGTACATATGAAAAAGAAACCTCCAAGAGCAAATTGCCAAACCTCTAGGGCAGGGGTCTCCAACCTTGGTCCCTTTAAGACTTGTGGACTTCAACTCCCAGAGTTCCTCAGCCATCTTTGCTGGGAGTTGAAGTCCACAACTCTTAAAGGGACCAAGGTTGGAGACCCCTGCTCTAGGGAATGAAGGTCTGTTAAATTAAGAAAAGATTCCTGTCAATAGTGGGGAAGTGAAAAGCAAGGGCTGCAGAACCACAGGGAACAAAAATGGGAAAATACTGGCTTTGCTGCAATTTCAAATTCAGAAATTCATAGATTCAGTGGTTCAAAATAGATGAGATCAATCAGGATCGGAACCAATCCTGAACTGGTACAAAGTAGTTGGGCAGAAATTCCCTAATCGTAGTCCATGCTCTGCTTCTCTTTCTATTCCAACTGCATTGTTTTGTAACCCCAGGTGATGAAAGATAACATTGCCAAGAAGCTGTCCAAGAAATGCTTTTTAAAGGTGTTTTCAGAAATATACTTCTGGCTTCAAACATGTTTGTTTAAGTACATTTTCTTGCAATACCTCTCTGTCTGGAGTTCCTCTTCTTTCTTTTGGAATACATCGACTCACATCAGTGAAAGCAGAAGAATAATTTCCAGGAGATTCCTGGTCTACTGAAAGTAAAATGCCATTAGATAAAAATTGATGAAAAGCAATTGTGGTAGCTTATTTCAAAGGACACTACATCTAAATTCATGTTATTGTGAATCTGAATTAAACTAATGTAACAATAAATAAATAAAAACATATAAACAGAAATCTAGAAAGGAAGCTATGGAAATTATTTCATATACTAGTTATACAATTTCGAACTGAGCCTGAAGCATTAAAAAGAAAAACCAAGACCAGCAATAAAGCATCTTTTCTGATTCTTACAACTTTTGCTTTTAGAAGAATAGAAGAATAAGTTACTGAAGATGCAAAAGGTAAAACATAGCATTGACTCATAAAGCTAATTAAACATGTACCCACATGCAAGGGATGCATCAAAAGCATGCCACAATGATGGAATAATGAAATTCTGAGGTGATCCAGTAGAACAGAAATGCATGACTGTTTTATGTTAGATCAGATTAGATTATGCATTTGCCACATCACTGTGTATTCTGGACTTGTTTTAGAACAAGTAGATATGAAAATGTGGTCTCCAGTTTAGGAGTGCAGTACTGTTATTTTTCTGCTCTCTTTGCGGCCACTTTCCCCAAATATGCCATTTGCTGTAAGGGCAATTTTGGGAAAAACGGTCCTGGAGAGTATTTTCCCTGAAAAGAGGGAAGGATAAAAGCTTCTAGCATACCATGCAATTAGTCTGAAGCACTGCTGTTATTTTTTTTTAATAAAATAATCACAGATAAAACAAATATCTGCTTTCCAGGTTAAGTGACATCTAGATGTCCGTATTTCTAGCTCACAAAACTCAATTGTTTATATAGAAGTGTCCATGAAATAGAATTGTACCCTTTCAGTGTGATCCCAAATAGGGAAAAGGCCTATTAAATTCAGAGGATTGATTATTGAGTAAACATATTTAAGATTAGTGTATGACAAGCTGAAAATACCTATTATATATTATATGTATATATGTATGTGAAGAAAAAAATAATGTAGTTCATTAATACTTTCTAAGCAGCTTTGTAAGTTCTACAGTTCATTTTTATAGAAATCCTCAATGAGAAATAATTTCAATAATTTGCTATTTTCAAATAATTATTTGTATTTATGGTACCCTAAACCAGAATCTCTCAAACTTGGTAACTTTAAGATGTGTGGACTTAAAAACTCCCAGAATTCAAGTGCAATTTGTGTTAGCAATACCTCTCATGGCAGAAATTACTACTGCATGTATGAAATGGTAGAAACTGCATGTATCTAAACCTTGATATCTAAATAATATGATCAGTTTATTACATTTACATGGAGCAAAAAGCTTCTGGACCCATTTTTGCACAATAATTCTAGTTGTTGGTTTATTTATTTACCAAATTTATATGGCTGCCCATATCACAAGAAGTGATGCTGGATGGTGTACAACAATGATAAATGCAAAAAGCACCATGAAGTTTGAACTCAAATCTTCTCCTTTCTTTGTCCTCCCCCTGGACAAAGGAGACTGGCACACTCATTTTAAGCTAATGAAGTAGTAGATAACTATGTGGACTCTAGCTAGTGTAAAGCAATATTGATTTACCAATAAGCTAGGAGTATAAACTATAGTTTGATCCTGGTTTATTTTAAATGAGTCTTTAATGATATATGACTTCCCTATATTGCTTGCCAGTGGAATCAGCCTGGAACTATGGTTTAGCAATCCACTGTTTAATATTGCTCTTAATTGGTTTAAAATAAGCAGATCTACCCCCAAATTTAGTGTCACAGGAAATTAGATTTTAGCATCATGGGAAATTTCATTTAAAAGAGGACATTTCTAATCTCGGCCTCACTAGAGAAGATGCGAGGGGCAGCAGAGGAGCCATAGCCTTCTATTGCTGCTGATAGTTGAGTTATACAGCTATGTGCAGAGGAGACCATGAGTGAGTTGAATTTTTAAATATTCTATACTATTAATGGAGATCATGTGCTTATTATTATTATTATTTTTATTGAAATACAGACTTTAGCTAAGTAGATGATATTGCAATTGTAATACTCCTTACCTTGGTTTTATCCTGTAGGACTTGTCCTTCTCAATATTAAATGAAGCCATTTTAAAATTAGTAGATTTTAATGTTGCTACCATCATTGCATAGATGGATGTTTAGATTAGTGAGCCAAACATTTAATTCAGCCATAATTATGTTTCTACATAGCTGAATTATTTTGTGAACTTAGATGGAAATAATTTTAAAACAAGTGTGTCTTTTCTTATTATTTCATCTTGTACTTTCTTATATTCAGGTGACCATATATTTTATTAGGAAGTCTTTGTACCTTTCCCCAAAAATTATTGATATGAACATTAGACCAATTGAAACTTTTTTCACTGTGTGATATTAAGTTCCATTATGAATCACTGCTCTCTTAATTTCAGTAACTATTCATATGCTAATAACAAAAGGCTACTTTTTCCTTTTGTTGGCTGGTCTGAAAAGCACAACTTGGTGCACTGTTATTGTCCTCAACTGATTCCACCCCCCACCCCATTCCTATGACTGACTGTACAACAGACAATTTCTAGGCTGTATAAGGTGCACAACACAAATGTAATGGGAACAAACTAGAAAGGATAAGGGTGAATGACTCAAACACAAGCATAAAGAAAAGGAAGTAATCCACCTTGGAAACACAGTGCATTATCATATTCCTGGTTGCTGCTGTTGGTAGCATCCATGTCTTGATAAGAGGCACTGAGAGGCAAACTTCTGCATTCATTCTGGTACAACGAACAGTGAATAGCACCATCGTGAGGCAGTGGTTGCAAAGGCTGGCGTATGGGACTTTTTCTAAAAACTTTAAGGGAAGAATTCCTTTCAGGAATGTCTGGAAGCAATTCAGAAATAAGTCTGTGCAATATACTATTGTCAGGCAAGCTTCCCCTTCTTTTTTCTGCTTTGATTTGGTCACAGATATCTTTAAGGGCGGAGTCCAGGGCGTCAAAGACAGATGATTTGCATTTAGTCTTCTCAGCCTGCTTTTTGGGGAGTGTGTTTTTTTTCCTTCGGAAAGGCACTGGGCTGACTAGGAAGGCTATTTTAGAGAGGCCAGAATCAGAATCTTGTCGCTTAGGATCTTCTGGGGTAGTTTCCTGTTTAGCCCTTGCATGCTTCAGCATGGTGGTAAAGCGTGTGTATGAAGCTGGACATCTTCCTTTGCAGGAGCTGATAAGATGCTTGTGATGGTGGTGATGTCCTGATCCATAAAAGCTTTCCGAGGATGTGAAGGAGAAGTGATCAAAATCACTTTCACTACAAAAAGATGAGCCTTCTATCTGTATGAAGTCACTCATGTCAGAGACCACTCCATCTTGGTCACTGTCTGAATAGTCCATCTGAGATCTTTGTGGTTCCTCGCTAGTTACTTCAATGTGAATTGGCACCAGAGTGTTGGACTTGTAATTCTTTTGCACCTGAGTAGTGTGCCTATTTTGATTTTCTTCATCCAGCAAGGATTCAATAGAAAACCGTCTCATTGTACAAAAGCCATTTTTAGGGGGTTCCAGGAAGCTTACAGTTGATAATGCTTCTTCCCCTAAATTTGGCATTGATTTAGATTTCTGAATTAGTTTTTCAAATTCAGATATTCTATTGGGCACCATGTCTCTTGGTACTTCCTCTGTGGAGGATTCTTTCCAACCATGTAGCAAGCTCTTATGCTGTTCCTTTTCATACTGTAGTACTCTGGATTTTACAGAACAGATCACCTCGGAATTAAGCAAGTCTTTGCGGTTAATGCGGTGCATTCTTTTGTACAGTTTTAGGAAACCTGGAGCATCATGGGCAGATCTAAGATGTGCTCTTGACCGATTGGAACCACGAGTTTCAGAGGAATATGGGGAAGCCCAGGTAAGGGAAGAATCACCTTTGGAATTGTCTGCACACAACAGGGACACCATACTTTCAGATTTATTCTGTGTATCAGAGAAGCAACAACGATCATCAGCTAATAGGTCATCGTAGCTGCGAGATTTGCGTTTGGGAGAGGAAGTCTCTTCAGTGCTGCTCCAGACTTCTGCATTCTGACGGGCCATTTGCCAGCCATTCTTGTAGCTGATGGCTCTTCTTGAATCACCTGGAACAGCTAATCGCTTTCCATAATTTTTACCATAATCTAAATCATTTGAGGTGTTCTGGTTGGGGACTGAATAACTGGAAAGGGATGAATATATTTTGCTAATATCCCCACCTTTATAATCCACAGAGCAGCATGGTGAAAAAGAGACATTGCCAGAAATTAACAGATTCAAAAGTAGACAGAAAAATAACAATTATTACATGCCAGAAAGAAATCAGGGATGGGGAAGCACTTTGATTTTCTTAACATAGAGTTAACAATTATGGCATAATATACATACCTAAAATACAATAATCATTAAGTTAACCTTGGATTGCACTATTAATATAGAAAGGCTTCTATATGTATCTTTAATTTTTTGAAATGGAAAACTGGGTACGATTTCTCACCTAGTTTCCCTGTCATGCTGTAAAATTGTATACATACATTATCATCTTTGTCTGCCTTTAAGGTAAGTTCACTAAAATTTTTTAACTGTACCTCCTGTTCAGAAATCTAATCCAGGCAATAAAATGAAATTTAAAAAACAGTCCAATAATTGCTGAAAATGGACAAAATGAAAACAAAAAGGGTTTTCTGGATCAGCTGATTAAAAAGGATGAAATGTGGGGAAAAATGGAATTACATAATGTAACTCTAATGGGGGAAAAATAGTAGAAGTTCATTTGTAACTGCTATATAGAAGCCACATTTTAAATGTTCTTTTTCTTTTTTTCTTAATCTATATTATTTCCGGTACCTTTTATTTGATCTTCTTCCTTTTTCTACTTTCCTTTATATATTTTTTGTTTATTTTTTGATTGTGTAAAAGTTTTAAATAAAAATTATACATTAAAAAATAGCCCAATAGAAACCTAGGCATAGATATATTGCCTACTTGGAAAGACTTGGAACAATTTTAAAATTGTTTTAAAATTTAAAATTCGTATTTTAAACTTGTATATTGTATTGTCGGTTTTATTATGCCTGTACACCGCCCTGAGTCCTTCGGGAGAAGGGCGGTATAAAAATCAAATCAAATAAATAAATAAATAAATAAATTTAGAAAATTGGTAGCATACAGTAACCTTAGGCCTCTTTGCAGTTTCTCCAATTTAAAAATAAGATTTTCCATTTTTTCTCCACCTCTCTCTCTGTTTCTTCCTCCACGTTTTTTTTCCTCTATTTTTCCTCTGGTTATTCCCTTGTATTGGTGATGTTTGCAGTGTAACAGAGTGAACAATGGGGAAGATTTTAAGCTAAAAACTTTAATCAATGGATTTACAGCAGTGGTGAAATCCAATTTTTTAAACTACCGGTTCTGTGGGTGTGGCTTAGTAGGCATGGTGTGGCTTGGTGGGCGTGGCAGGGGAATGATACTGCAAAATCTCCATTCCCACCCCATTCTGGGGCCAGCCAGAGGCATTTGCCGGTTCTCCGAACTACTCAAAATTTCCGCTACCAGTTCTTCAGAACCTGTCAGAACCTGCTGGATTTCACCCCTGATTTACAGGAAAAACAGTTAAATGAGATTTGATATGCTGTAATACAATTTTGGTAACAGTGGGAATGATGGGAGTTGTAGTTCAACAGATCTGAAGTTCATCAATTTGGGAAAAAGCAAAATTAAGGCACTTTATCCATAACTTTCTAAAATCTATTGCCTGGATTAGATTGGCTCCAGCAAAATAGCACAAAACAGAATTGCTATTTGCCCAAGCATTTAACACTGAGATTCTGTAATACAATATAGAAAATGTTACAAATATATACAAGCAATTATTCCATCTTACCTCAAATAATATTAGTACTAATACTAATCACTAATTCTGTACCCTGAAGTATTAAAACTAGAAATGTATTAAATGTTAAATTGACATGCAATTAAATAATCATTAGAAGAAAGTTATCTTAAATGCCTCCAATTTTAGACTTTTTATATAAATAAGTAGGAACACCTACACAAATAAACCCTGTTAACAAATGATAAACATTAAAGCAGAAAATGCAAACGGCCCTGATTTTCAGTGGAAGGTATTGGGACATTGAGACATTAACTATATGGTATATGTGTATGTGTGTGTGTGTATAAATATTCCTCAACTAATGACTACCATTGAGCCTAAAATTTCCATTGCTAAGGAGGCAGTTGTTAAGGAAGCAGTTATTACCACCTTTTTTGTTTTGAAGGGCTGCACCAGAAAGCTATTTATCACAGCAGGCAGAGGGAGGCGTTGCTGGGAAGAACATGTTTGGTTTATGGCTGTGTGTGTTTGTTTTTTGTGCTTCCTGATTGACTTCCTGGAGACTCTGAACTTCTTTTGCCAAGTGAGCTCTTGTGGGTGTTGGCCTGGTAGCTTTAAGTTTGTTTGGTGGACTTATTTATTGCAGCAACTTTCCATGGTTTTAAGGACTAGTGGCTATTGCCTTGTGGACTAACCTTGGCCTGCTTCTGGCTGGATTTATTTGGGATAGTTCTGAGGCTGGATGAAGGGAATTGCTGGGAACATCAATAAACTCTCTAAATCAGGGGTCTCCAACCTTGGTCCCTTTAAGACTTGTGGACTTCAACTCCCAGAGTTCCTCAGCCAGCTTTGCTGGCTGAGGGACTCTGGGAGTTGAAGTCCACAAGTCTTAAAGGGACCAAGGTTGGAGACCCCTGCTCTAAATCATACCTATGTGTGGATATGGGTGAGCGGGGCAGCACAGGAAGACACAGACCACCCCAGGGGTGAAAAGTTATTTTTTTAAAAATTAAAAGAACCACCTGCCATTTTAACCCAAAAGGAAGATAATCCAAGAGAAGAGTAGATTTTCTTTAAAAAAAAAAAAGCACCATACACAGAGACAAAAATCAGGTGCAATGCCAAGCTTTCCCACTTTTTCAACCAACTTTGGTTGAAACCTATATTGGAGATTGCTCCAATAATGTGTGCAAATGACACAAACATACTTATGCATCTGTACGTAAATTCCTGAACATGCACACATGTGTGCACGTGCACAGGCATATGTATATAGGTATCTGCTAAAAGCTACACTCAAAAAAAGGCTGATTCAGAACAAAAAAGCTAAATTTATATTTGAATATTATATCCAAAGACCCAATTTATAAAATTAATGGACCCTTCATATACATATTGCAACTGTTCCTTCCTTTACCGTAAAATACTCTTACATGAGTGTATATTTACATTTCTCCCCTCTTTTCAACATAAATAGCAAAAAAAAAAAAAAGAAGAAGAAGAAGAAAAAAGAGGAAGGAAAGGCAATAGATAGAATATAAATGAATTAAAGGGAAGAATAGCTATGTTAGGAAAGGGAAAGGAAGGAAAAAAGAATAGAGAGAAGAAAGCTGAATGGAATTGAGACAAGTACCTAATAAGGTCAGTAAGAAAAAAAATAAAGGAATTTTTTTTAGGTGTTACAACAAAGACAAACTTCATAGACATACAGCTTCTCCCACCCAATGGCTACTCTACACCCATTTGTTTATGTTCAATAGTCTTGTCTATTCTTCTCAGCAACTCTAAGATAATCTTTACTCTCCCTTCCCTAACTCACAGTTAATTACTGGGATGTCCACAATGCCTGGTTTAAAAAGTCAAAATGGCAGCTGTCATGAGGGAAATCTAAGTGACAGATTTGCCTCCTGACTACCTAAAAATCCAGATGGAGCTTCAATTGCACTGTTACTGTTATCTTGGTTTGTTTTAAAACCATGCCCTGCAGACATCCCTGCATAATTATTTGTGGGGTAAAAAAAGTCATATTCCAATTGGGTAAATGGTACATGGCTGCCTTTTCAATGTAAAATTTTGAATCATTATGGTGGCATTGCAGTTGGGGGCAATCATATGAAACACGTCAGGTGTTGTACAATAACAATAAACAGGAAACATTAGTACCTATGTGAAATGGGGAAGTATTGTAGAAATGGAATATGGCAGAAAAAAACTCTTACTGATTGCAGACATAGAAAGCCTGCATTAGGAGTTCACTCCCCATAAATGTTTGCCAAGACAATAATTCATTTTCCTATTCAGTTATTAAAAAGAGATAATTCATTATATCAAACATTAAGATAATTCATTATATCAAACATTAAGATGCCCTATACATTGTAAGCCGCCCTGAGTCTTCGGAGAAGGGCGGGGTATAAATGTAAACAAAAACAAAAAAAAAAGAGATATTCAGACTGCATTTCCTTTGAATATATTTACGTTTATGATTTATGTCTTGATTAGTGATGTATGACAATCACATTTTAGACGAAAATATTATATTTAGGAAGAAAATGCCCTCAATCCCTGTCTTTTCCTTGTCTGGTGAATCAACTTTAAAGTTTTTTAAAAAGATTTTAATTGGCTTTATTTTTAAAAAAGAAAAGACTACAAAAGTCTTCATATGATGACTTGCTGACATATCATATTAGGAGATTAATATGAATATAAATATTGGATTTCTATCCCTTCCATGCAAATTGGATTGGTGAATTTTGATTGTTTAGTAGAATTTGAAATCCATCCATATTGTTTTGGAATTCATGAATTCCTGTTTATTTATCCTTGTGCTCATTTATTACCTTTTGCTCTTGATGGAGAAGATGGAGAAGAGGTGGTAACAGGCTTCCTAAGGGTTGAATAGGTGCTCTGTGTATCCGTACGACCAAGAGTGTATCGATTTACATTCTGATCAGTGTGGACTTTCTGCTGAGTTACTGCAGGCTCTGACTTCCTTCGTTTTCTGTAATCACTTGAAGTACTTGCAGAACTGGGGAAGAAAATAATAATGTAGCAAGACATGTCTAAAATGTCTCCTTAGAAGTCAGAAAATAATTAAGCTCATTAGTCATTGTGAACATAACTAAATACAGTACCAATAAAAAGGCAAAGGCTTCCCTATCCAATTGTGTCTGACTCTAGGTTGCGGAGCTTATCTCCACTTCTTAGCTGATGGAGCCAGCATTGTCCAAATACATTTTCTATGCTCATGTGACCAGCATGACTATATGGCAAAGGTGCACTGAATGCTGTTACCTTTTCACCAAAGTGGTACCTATTAATCTACTCATATTTGCATGCTTTCAAACTGCTAGGTAGGCAGGAGCTGGGGCAAAGAACAGGAGCTCAGCCCATTGCGCGGCAATAACAATAGCAATAGCACTTAGTCTTATATACTATTTGATAATACCTTATAGCCCCTAAGTGATTTATAGAGTTAGAATATTACTCCCAATATGTTTGTAAAATTCTTTGGGATGAAGGGAAAGGTTCTATTATTTGCTTTCCTTATGAGGTGGCCAAGTAATGTATCTTGATATCTTATTCGTGTCCACTTGGAAATCTTCTCTACAATTTCCAAAACAACAACATCTGTGCAAGAATATAAAAAATGCAACATTTGTTCTGCTGCAATATTATTTATATATAATAAGGGTAACAAAATTCTGAGACAAAGCTATGTTGAGACAGAAAATGAAGTATTCCACAGTTTAGCTATTCTGTTTGATTATTTAAAAAAAAATTATGCCACTGCTTAAAATAAAAATGGTACAATTAAAACATTTAAAATTGGTATACATAATATTTTATTTCAAAGCAACACTAGAAAATCATTTCAATCAGATCAATATAAAAACAATTGATCATTAAAAGCAGAGATAAATGGCATTTATATGTAGAAGAAGTTCTATTCTACTCTTTACTCTGTCAAAGTGAAAAAAATATTATGGCAGTTGAGAAAGATGGAAGAATAGTACCTTCTTAAACTATTTTTATGGATTTTTGTCTGCTTTAGGTCAACATGGATATGTGTTTGTAGAAAAACAACACATCCAAAGTGTGAAATGAATACTTTTTTCTACAGCTACATATACTCCTTCCTTCCTTCCTTCCTTCCTGTTTGCACTACAGAGATAAGAACATTCTTGGACTGATTCTTAGGATTTCTGAATGTTATCATATTTTACTGTACACCTCAAAACACTCTCTGCCAATGTGGCCGCTCTATACGTGCATAAATGTAAAGACAAGATTCCCAGAATTGTGAGTTATAATCCCAACATATTTGCAAGACTTGTAAGGTTGAGAAAAGCTGCATGAAAATATATATCCGGATTAATGACATTTAGTTGCATTCAAGTTCATATGAATACATAGCCATCATAATTAATAGGGGTATGTGTGGCCTTTCATTTCTAGTTTTATATTTCCAAAGCCTGGGATATTACACTAGCCATAAAGTCTTACAACTGTACTACCATCTCTGCTGGTTGAGAAATTTTGCTTTTTTGTTTTAGTTTTGTATGACTAGGTAGGATGTTGAGAAGATATATGATGACACCTTTACACAAAGAAGCAAATTAAGTTTTACTAAATTACTTAATATACATTGCAATATGAAGTAAAGCAGTTATAATCTACCTATAGTCTGTTAATATTTATCGTTCATGGCTCTAATTATATCCATAACACTAGTATTTTACAGATAGACTTTTTTCTCAGAATCCAGGTCCTTCACACACTACAGTTCCCAAATCTCCCTCTCTTAAGTTCCCTCCTCTCTCTGGAATAGAAATGGGAAGATGTACACTGTTTTGCTATGCTTGGACTAGAAACGTTGTCATTCAATCATCACATGCTTTTAAAAAAATAATCTTATGAAAATAGCAAAGGATACAGGATGGTCACAGGAATCTTATCCAGTGATAAGAAACTATAACACAGTGTTTCTCAACCGTGGCCACTTTAAGATTGCTGGTTGAGGAATTTGGAGAGTCAAAATCTACACCTCAGGAAGTTGATAAGGTTGAGAAATACAGCTGCAGCACAGGGGTGGGTTCTACTTACCTTTACTACTGGCTTGCATTGTGCCTGCACGAGAGTGCTCTTCTGCGCATGCGCAGATCACTTTTGATGACATTCGGGTCAGTGGGTGGAGCCTCCCACCACTTCCGGTGGTGGGCGGAGCCTCTCACCACTACTGGTGGTGGGTTTACTACCGGTTCTATAGAACCGATCCAAACCGGGGGCAACCCACCACTGCTGTAGCACATATGGATAAATTATGCTTAATTCAAAGAGAAAATGACACAAGGAAATTACAGGAGTTGTATAAAGTGAGAATGCTTGCAGGAAAACTTCAATCTATACTGTGCTTAACCTAAAAAGGGATATGGAATTATTTTTCCATAGGAAAAAAAATCCAAGCATATAATGTAAGAACTGTTGAAGGAGCCTTTTTCTTTCTACTTGTATTTATATATTTGATTTCTCTTACCTAGAAGGTCTATCCACACGTCTGTCTGCTGGACTGTAGTATAAAGATGTCTGCAGAAATAAGCAAGCATCTTAAATTGAATTTCAAAAATATTCGCAACAAAACATTATATTGATTGAGTGACGACTCTCACAATCATTAGTATTAACTATGTAATTAAAAATTGGGTAGCTTTTAAACTAATTTCAAATGCTGTTTTTAATACTGGAGCTAATGTCTTCAGAATTTTCTTCACCCAGTTTCTCAAATTAAACCTTAAATCCTTATATTGACTAAATATTGAAAACTATAGCAATGAAAAAAGTAATTAAAAATTATGAGGTATTACTTGCCACAATATTAAAATCAAATCAAGGTTGGAATTATCTGTAGTTTAAACCTGTATAGCATACATTGCCATTTGTTAACTTTTTAAACTTCATGTTAAGCATACAGTTTGGTCACCAGACTTAAAGATTTTGTTTTGGCAAAGGAGTAATATTAAAACAATTATTTGAGAATACAAATACTTTAAATTTGTCAATATAAATTCAAACTTTAATAACAATTGTTAATCTGGTATCTTAGCAGATGTTAAGGCTTGAACTGGAAATAGCCACATATATTATCACATGTAGTCCTTGTCCGATGACCACTCATTCAGCAACTTTTCACAGTTATGATGAAATAAAGAGACTTATGACTGGTCCTTATGGTTGTAGCTGCTGCAGCATCCCTTGTCATTGTTAGTCACAAAGTCGTATTTGACCTATCGTGACTCCATGGACAATGTTCTTCCAGGCCTTCCTGTCCTCTACCATCCCCCAGGGTCCATGTAAGCTCATGCCCACTGCTTCAGTGACTCCATCCAGCCACCTCATTCTCTGTCGTCCCCTCCTTCTTTTGTCCTTAATCATTCCCAGCATTAGGCTCTTCTCCAGTGAGTTCTTCCTTCTCATTAGGTGGCCAAAGTATTTGAGTTTCATCAAATACTGATGAAAGGATTAGAAGGATCTGGCCTTCTAAAGAGCAATCAGGGTTGATCTCCTCTAGGATTGATTAGTTTGATCACCTTGCAGTTCAAGGGACTGACAGGAGTCTTCTCCAGCAGCATCCCTACATTCATGTAATTGCAATCTGGCAATTGGTTCTTGGCACTTGACTCATAATTACAACACTCATAGTATCCTACGGTCACATGATCATCATTTGTGACCTTCACTGTCAGGTTTCAACGAACAAAGTCAACAGGGAAACCAACAGGAGGTTGCAATTGGGAATCTCAAGATGTTACACCTAAGGACCATGCGGGATTTGTTTAACGACCGCAACTAGAACTGCCCTAAATGGCATTGTAAATTGCAGCAGTCATGTGATGTCACTTTACAACAATATTGCTTAATGATGGAGCTGCTGATCCTAATTATCACTGCTAAAGGAGGACTACCTGTACAGTATAACCAGCAGGAGTTGGGAAAAGAAGAACCCCATCCCAGGTACAGTTTATCAAATACACAAAACCACCTGTCTAATTAATGCTACATATATTTTATATTCAGGTCATGTAATTTCAGAGATGATGTGAGAAACTGCAATTGTAATTACATACTCTGAACTACTGATCTTTTTAGAAAAGCAAAAGCATTGTGGGAAAAATATATAAAACATTGCTTTAAATTGCATTACAACCCATAACCAGTAATACATTGCATTTCTGCAGAAAAATACTAGAATTTTACTTTAAGAGTTGCTGAACCGTATCCTGTTCTTGTTCTCTGGGGCTACCAATAATCCTGCAGGCTGCCTCCCCTCCCATCATGTGTTACCTGCTGTTACTAACTGTAGGAGCCAAGAATTAAACTTCTTAATACAAAACTTACACTCTAGAACTGAGTTACAGTTCTTTCCTAGTTAAAAGAACCCATGTTGCTATTTGAAAACAAACCCTTAACCAGTTATAATTTAATTTCTCATCAAATAATATTTCTTTTTGTGGTGGTTTAAGTCATTTTATCAAGGCAAAGGTGATGTTAGTATGATATTACCTATAGAAATAGTGTAGACTGACAAATGTTACTTCTTTGCTTGGATTAGGAGAATGTTCACTATTGCATCTAAGGCAGGCAAGTTTAAGGATATTAAAAAGGAGAGGTTGCAATGTAACCTCTGCCACCTGAACTGGCAGTATCCTTTGCCTAATAGGATGGCTATTCTTTGGACTTTACTCAGCATTACTCTGCAAATTGTATCTATAGAAGATGCACACAGGTTGTCCTCAACTTATGACCACTTGTTTAATGATCATTCAAAGTTCTGACAGCTCTGAAAAAGTGACTTGCAACCGGTCCTTACACGTATGACCATCACAGCAGTCCCACATTCACATAATCATAATTTGGGCATTTGGCAACCAGATGTATTTATTAAATTTCTATGCTGCCCATTTCACTAATACAACAAACCCTGGGTGGCTTATAACAGTTGCAGCATTCTGGGCTTACAACAAGCAAAGTCAGATTCATTTTAATGACTGCATGATTTGCTTCACAACCATGGTGATTTGTTTCACATTTGCAGCAAAAAACATTTTAAAATTGGGTGCAGTCACATGATAACTTCCTTAACAACTGGATCACTTAGCAACATTACTTAGCAACTATTGCTTGACATAGTGTAAGCCGCCCTGAGTCTTCGGAGAAGGGCGGGATATAAATGCAAATAAAATAAAAAATAAAAAATAAAAAACAAAAGTTCTGGACCCAATCGTGATTTTAAGCTCAGGAACACCTGTATGAAAATGTAATTCTGTATTCAAATTGTAGCATTCAGGTAAACATTGGCCAGACTGGGATTTCAGAAATATATAATATATAGAATAATATATAGAATAAACCTTTTATGTTTATTAAAGAATTGTTAAAGAATTTGGACACAAACCTTTAAGAAGACTGAACTCATGAATCTCAACTTAGTACTTTTATTAAAAAGATTATTATGCATATTAGTAGACCTGTTAATATAGAGAATCTTCATTGTTTAAAGACTGCAGTTTATATAGACTCCATAGGATAAAAGCTTGTATTAAATGGGATAGAAATGGAAATGGAAAGTCATCATTTTTCCCTATTGCCCTATTGTACTAACACCAGCCTCTTGGAAATCTTTGTGACAATCTCTAGCTTGAGGGACACCCTGTAGAAAGGATTGGCTTTAGGCAGAGAGAGTCGGCATCATCAGGTTGCAAATTTTGATGGACAGGAAATAGCAGCAAGATATATTCTGACGATTGCTCTTAATTCTCTCAACTACTCAATAAAGGTACACATTTTGTTCTGTTAATTAATTACAGACATGCAGTTGGAGAGCCTAAAGAACATAGTCTACAAGGAAGTAACATTGAAAAAAGGCCAATATGGCTTAAGAGTTTCTCATTATCTAAATATATGTAATTCTACAGGTATATCTATTATTTTCACTTCTTGGTAAGCAAAAGGAAACTGTGTAACACTATTATACAAAATTGATTTGGTTTCTGCTGCTTTAAGAATGTTGAGTTTTAAGGAGAATATGTTCAATTGATGCCAGAAAGATCAACATTCATAATAATCAAAGCACCTAAATTTAAAAAAAAACCCCAAAAGATTTGAGAAATGTTATCTTCTTTGTTCAGATGTTCAGAATCTAAGTACCGGTAAGTTTTTATTTTTTGTAGATGCGACGTTTTTGAACTATTTATTGAGGGTTTTTTTATTTCTATGACTATCCAGGATAATTCTTGGAGGCTAAAAGGTCAAAAATAATAATATAAAAAAACTGAAACAAGATTGCCAGGGAGAAGGATGCGGAGCAACCCACAATAAATAATTAACAATAAACGAGAAATAAAGTTTGTGCAATCCATTGTAAATTTATTTTACTATTACTTTAAAATTCTTAACTCTTGTCTGGTTATATGAATTTTGGATCTAAACCATTATTAAGCATTTTTTGAATTAGTAATTCACTCTCCTGATTCCCAAAAGATTACTGTATATAGTTTATACACTTTGATTTCGACACCTGAAATGTACGGTGATTAATGAGTTCACTTAACATGATACCTTAAATTCATGTCTTTCTAATGTTCTAGTGCAGTATTTTGTTCAAATAGCAAAAGTCAGAATAATAACAACTATCATTCATCATTTTCCTCCCATTTCCCATCTCCTAGTGCAGCAGCAATATTTATTGTTAAATGGTTACGGGAATGAGATTTTTTGATCCCAAATTGTCTTGTTCAGCAAGGCAATTGACATATCCTTTCTGTTAAAAAGCGTTGCCTTGTGATTAGCTGGATTAAGCTTGGAGTTTGGTTTGGTGCCTGGGAAAAGATGAATTTGGTTTCATCCTTGTTTTTATTGATTATTGTGAGCTACCTACGATTATTATGTGAGATGATAATGTACGTTTTGTAAATAAATAAAATAAGGAAAGCATTGCTAGGATATTTTCATTGAAAGATATTTCATATTTATGGGATTGAAGCTGGACATTTATGTGTGTTAATACACTAGAAAAAAGAAAGAAGTTATAACTGTATCATTGGAATGAGTTTTGTAGGATAATAATGCAGGTAAACAGGATGTCCTGTAATTAAATAAGAGAAAATTCAATAGTTATGTTGTCCCCAAATTTTAACCATCCATTGAAGAAACATGCTGATTTACCTCTTTGGAAAGACCTGGAGGATTGTCTTGAACATAATCCAAAAGCTTTTTAGGAGGCTGCATCATATAGGTAGAATTGCGAGATGAAATGGAGAAGAATCAATGGCAGCAAGGAATGAAACATGTGAAGAAGGTGACATAGTTAGAAACTGAGTGTTGACAGATTACAAGAGTGGTAAAAATGCAACAAAATGAGAGGATCTGTCTGGGGTAAAGAGTATGTGATAGTAGCTAATCGTTTTAATAAACTTTCCACTGTTGTTAGCAAAGCTGAAGTTAAAAAACTAAAGGAAAACATAACCCCCCCAAATTCAGTAGCATTGAATTGGAAAAGATGGAAGAATGATGGGAGAAAAAAGAGAGAATATAATCACTTGGTCCTGTTTGAGGCTGTGCTGTGTTTTCTGTAAAGCTAAGTGCTTTCTGTAAAATTATGGATACAATCCAAGTTTTGCTATTCTGATTGTCTTCTTCACTGGGTTAGACTTGAACAGATCTTGGCTCTGGAATGAAAGTTCTCATGATGGATTGTATCCCAGATCACAGAATGAACTGTAATAAACTGCTCTCTTTAAGATCAGAAAAAGTACTACTATATTTAGGTTAGGCTGCTAGAAAATAAAGTTCCTTCAATATAGCACATTGTTACACAGAGAGATTTAGGGTCCAAAATACACTGAGATCCAGAAGCCAAAGTAATTGGACAGAAGCTATTTATACGAAGGGGGCAGGGATAGATTTGTAATTGTAATAAGTGAGGACAAAGAAAAGTGCAAGGCAGAACATTGCTGTGATTTCCAGTAGAGGCTGAATTCACCAAAATGTCTAGTTTGGTCTTCCCAGGTTGCACTAAGATGGTTGTTGCAGAGCAAACTCCGTGGGTGGCTCAGGCTGGGTAGGCCATGGGTGGCTCAGGCTGTAAGACAGCCTGTTATTAAACACAGCTGCTTGCAATTACTGCAGGCTCGAGTCCCACCAGGCCCAAGGTTGACTCAGCCTTCCATCCTTTATAAGGTAGGTAAAATGAGGACCCAGATTGTTGGGGGGGCAATAAGTTGACTTTGTATATAAATATACAAATAGGATGAGACTATTGCCTTACACAATGTAAGCCGCCCTGAGTCTTCGGAGAAGGGCGGGATATAAATGTAAATTAAAAAACAACAACTCGTGTCATCATGGCATCATCAGGTGATGTATCGTGACTCTCCCCCTTTGCTAAATTGGGCATGGGTGTGGCCAGCACATGATGCATCTGGCTCGCAGGCCGTGAGTTTAACACCACTGCTGCAGAGGAAGCAGCAGCTTTTGGGAAATAAGGTCTTTGGTGGACAATTAACAACGACATTGTCGAAAGTCATTAATGCCTCTTCAATTATCTGTCATTTGTGAAAAACAGGCATTTATTTCTTTTGGTAGGGTTCCCAAAAGAGCTTTCATATCTTTTACTTTTGTTCAAATTGAATTTTTTTCTTTAAAATCAAGAAAGCTAAATTTGTGTGAGATTCTTATATTATTCACATAGTTTGGTGACAGATGGAAAACACTGAAGGATGATGGAGGGCTTCTCTTGTGTTATGATTATGAATTGCAATAAGACATTCCATAACTTTCCGAATCCAAGATAGCCTGGCTATTGTAAATGTTATTTTGAAAATTACAGAAAAAAAAGCTGGTCTTATGGCTTCCTCCAGAGGACTGAGGAGCACCTAAGTTCAGTTTGGGACAAATTCTGATATGCAGAACTGTCTTAGCCTTCTAGCAGCTGTGCTGTTTCACAGTTTTGTCCTCAAGCCTGGGCACATTATGATTAATATCCATCAAAAAAGTTACACATTTGTGGTGCTAATAGTTTTCTTCACACCTCATAACAGGAACACCATCACAGAAGCAGAAGGCAGTTGTATTCCAAATGACTATGGAGATTGCAAAATCTGCAGATGGCATTGTATAGTCTATTTATATTTAGAAAAATAGCCAAAGCAGAGAGCTGATGCTTGATAATATAGAAAAAAAGTTTCTTTTCCATTAGGGAATACCAGTATTTATTCTCTTTCAATGTTTTTGCTCCATATAACTTTGTGCTTTATAGTAACAATTATTCTGTTAAAACTAAATTAAATGAAAGCTAATAATACAAGTTGCATTTGTCTACCTTTTTGTGAAAAAGCTTGAGCACTTACTGAATCCAAATAATTATTATCAGTTTCTTGTCAACTTAAAAAGCTCAGCAAACATGTGAAAACGGGTTTGTTAGGGATCCACTTTATTGACTATTTTAAGTATCCCTATAGGTTTCTCTCCACCTCTCCACCTCACCAATGAAATTTATATATGATAACTGCAACATTAAAAACATATACTTCAAATACAATTGCAGTAATTATTCCATTTTGAATAGATGCACTTTCAGGATCTAGGCATTTTTTACTGGAAATGTGTGAATTGGTCCAAATGCCTAAAACTGATATATTCTTGCCTCACTTACCGGACGTCCAAATTCCAGTTCTGAAAAGAATTTATACCAGGGTTCATTTTCTAAATCTATGTCATCTGGATTTATGCGATCAGTCTGGAACAGTTGTGAAGGAAAAAGGGAAGGAAAAGGCACACACTGATGAAAGTGTCAGGATGTCATTAAACATACATAACAGAAGGAAAGAAGGTGAAAAAAAACCCACAAAGGAATGTAGAAGGGAGGGTACGTGCTGAAAAGAGATTTGATCTGAGAGTTGTCACACACTGACTGAATTCCTCTTTTTGGTCTGTCCTCCAAATAGTTGTGGTGCATGAGCACAATACAAAAAATGCAGTGTATGTGTGTGTGGGTGTGTATATTTGTGTGTGTGTGTGTGTGTGTGTGTGTGTGTGTGTGTGTATTTGTTTTCTGTGTGTATATATATGTATATACATACACACACAAATGTGTATATATAAAAGTTCTTGTAACTTTTATGGATTTTTTTTGCTTTGAAGTATGTTATATGCAAGTATTAAAATATTTTCATTTTTTTAAAAAAAAGTAGTTTCTTTTTTAGTATCTGTTTAGACAAGTGTTAGACAACCAGTGATAATTAGATGGAATTGATTTGGAGCAATAGTTGAACCATCCAAGGAAAGTGTGTTAATTCTACATTTTAAAGCCAAGCATATAGCTGTAGTATGACAATAGCTCAAACATCTCTAAAGCTTCAGCCAAAATTTTAAAAAAAATTACACACAATATTGATGGTCCTCCATGTAGTAACACATTCTGTGTACTTGTAAAAAGCAGGAAGGAAAGAGAAGAGCCATATATAGCATCCAGATAACCACGATAGTCATTCCATTAAAGCTAACCAACAATTTAAAAACTGAAAATAAACCTAGATATCCATGAGAAGTCCCCTTATAAAAGTATATCAGAATTAATTTACTATCCAACATACCAGAGATTGTAATGGGTATAATGAATAATATTTCAAACCTCACTCAGACTGATTCCATTCATGGAGAAAGTATGTAATGCTAAAGTATCTATGTACCATAATAACTTTTATTGCCAATTAAATATCATCTCTCCAACTCTCTGACTGGCCTCTAAGGATCAGTGGATTACATTTCAGAGTTCTGAAGGAACTGGCTGACATGATCTCGGAACCACTGAGCCATATCTTTCAAAGAACCTGGAGCTCTGGGAAACTATTAGAAGACTGGGAAAGAGCCAACATAGTTTTCATCTTTTAAAAAAATGGATCCAAAAAACTACAGACCAATCAGCCTGACATCAATGCCTGGGAAGAGACTGGAAAAGATCTGTGAATACCTAGAAGCAAGCAAAGTTATAACCAGAAGCCAACATGGGTTTGTCAAAAAGAGATCATGTCATTCTTTGACAAAGTGACTAAATTAGTGAACTAGTGAAATGCTGTGAACATAATATATTTAAATTTCAATATGGCATTTGACAAAGTAGATCACAACCTATTTCTTGGTAAGTTACCAAAATGTGGGATAGACAGCAACACCAACAAATGGATTTGTAACTCTCTGAAAAAATCTTAATGGAACTACATCTAAATGGAGGGAAGTAAGCAGTGGGATAGTCCAAGGTTCTGTCTTAAGCCCAGTACTCTTCAACATCTTCAAAAACAATTCAGATGAGGGGACAGAAGAGGAACTGTAGACAGCACCAAGCTGGCAGGAATAGTCAATGCCCCAGAAGATAGGCTCAAGATTCAAAAGGCTCTCAACAGACTTGAACACTGGACTCTGTTTAACAAAATGAAATTCAATGGTGAGAAGCAAGAAAAAAATAAATGCACAGGTATAGAATAGATGGAACTTGGCTCAATAGCAGTAACTGTGAGAGAGATCTAGAAGTCCTTGTGGACAACCACTTATATATGAGCCAACAGTGTGCTGCAGCCACCAAAAAAGATAATGCAATCCTAGGCTGCATTAATAGAGGGATAGAATCAGGATCACGGAAAGTATTAGTACCACTTTGCAATGCCTTTATAAGACCATACTTGGAATATTGCATCCAGTTTTCATTGCACAATATAAAAAAGATGTTGAGACTCTAGAAAGAGTGCAGAGAAGAACAACAAAGATGATTAGGGGGCTGGAGACTAAAACATATGAAGAATTGATGCAGTAATTCTGTATGTCTAGTATATTGAAAATAGACTAACGTATTGGTCTACCAATATTTGACGGGCTGCCACAAAGAAGAGGGGGTCAACTTATTTTCCAAAGCAGCAGAAGGCAAGACAAGAAACAATGGATGGAAACTAATCAAGGAGAGAAGCAACCTAGAACTAAGGAGAAATTTTCTTAGAATGAGAACAATTAATCAGTGGAACGACTTGTCTCCAGAAATTGTGAGTGCTCCATCACTGGCAATTTTTAAGAAGAGATTAACAGCCACTTGTTTGAAATGGTATAGGGCTTCCTGTTTGGGTGTGGGGTTGAACTGGGAAGAACTCCAGTATCCCTTCCAACTCTATATTTCTACTTTGTTATTCTGTTATTCTTTCTTTCTAAGATCATGTGTATCCATCCCATCAAGCCCAAAGACAATAAGAATGCCATGGGCAGGAGGTTGGACTAGAAGTTCTCCAAGCTCTCTTCCAACTAATTATTCTGTGTTCTATGTTTTAATGCAGATAATTAAAACATGGCCGTGAAGAAAACAGTGGCAGTTGAAAGACAGTTTATGTAAAGTCAGTTCCTTATCTTCAGCCAGGCTTTATGTGTGTTATTTAAAATTGTGGCCTATATCTGTGTTTTTAGAGCATCTTCCAATACATAAATTAAAATGCTGGCAGAGTCGGTATGCTGTGGGTCCCATCAGCCTGATTATTCCGGCTGGCGGGATCCAGGCTAAGGGCCTTCTCTGCCATTACATCTGCTCTGTGGAACATCTTGCCCCCCCAGTGTGAAGTCAACCCTCAACCCTCCTGACCTTCTGGAAGAGCCTAAAGACCAGGCTCTGCCAGTTAGCTTGGGGCTCCAATGGGGGAGCATCACAGTGGAGGTAGCTGATTGATTAGCAGTAGTGTTTTGAATTTTTTGTCAACTTGTGTTTTTAATTCATACATTTTTATTCTTTTATGATTGTAAACTGTCCTCCAGAGTTACCTTGAGGTAAGATAGGAGGCCTATAAATGTTATAAACAATAATTAAATAAAAATCCAGCATTTGGCATTTAAGTATTATTGGTTTTTTTCCTCCCAGTAGGCAGCAGAGGGCAGTACAAAACAGGTAGTTTGTTTTCTTAGCTTAGTTCTTAGGCTGAGAGCTACATGCAGAAACAAGTTTACAATTCTGAGGCTGAACTCTACTTTTCAAGACAGAAAATTTACACTGAAAGTTCTGACAACATGATTCACATTAGAAGTAGCACAAATACTAAATACTTAGCATCTTCCATCAAATATTTTATGCACAGGCAAAAGTACAAGGATAGCTGATGTTTCAGTTTGTCACAAATGCTGACTGATGCCATGACTTTATAATTATTTTCTTTTTAAAAAAATCTTGGCTCCTTAATACATTTTCCTGAATATTGATGGGAATGCCAACTGCTGACACAATCCCTGCAGGTATTAGAAGTGTTTTGTTCTTCCCGCATGCTAGACTTTCCTGTCCTGTTCTTCGAGGAGGAGGAGGAGGAAGAGGAGGAGGGGGAAAAGGAGGAGGAGGAGGTGGAGAAGAAGAAGAAGAAGAAGAAGAAGAAGAAGAAGAAGAAGAAGAAGAAGAAGAAGAAGAAGAAGAAGAAGAAGAAGAAGAAGAAGAAGAAGAATTGTTCTAAACAGATTTTTTTCTGTTTGAAAGACAATGCCATGGAAACGCAGAATCAGAATAATATGAACAATGCAAGATCCATGCTTTGGCTCTGCTCTTCCGTTACTAAATACAACAGAAGAAAAACTGTTGTAGGTATAATGAATGGAAGACAAAAACAGCAGCAACCTAGTAAAACCATACCAAAGGGTATGCCCAGGTGCCACTGTGAAAACTCTTAATATTCTCAATTCCTGAAAAGTTAGTGGACATCGTCAAAAATTTCTAAATTTTCTTTTATTTTTATTTGCCTGTTATTTTCATTTCTCCTACTGTTTCTTTAGTGGTCATCACCAGAAGCATGAACAGCATCCTGCACATTTAAGGAAGAGAGCACTAAATACCTTTGTTTGAGGGAGAGAGACTGCCTGCTAATGATCACAAATGCAAAGCAAGACTGGGAATGGCTGTAAATAGAGGAGTGTGCATTAGAACACTGGGTAAGCAGCCAGTATCAGGTGGAGCAATGTCTCATTGACTTGAGCAGATATATGTTTTATAGTAAATACTTGCTGATTAATAGCTTCTGAAAATTCCCAAGCTGGGAATGGTGACATCTTCCTCTATTTATTGTTAATGGATGTCCTTCAGAAATAGACAATGGAAAGCCTAAATATCTATTATAACTGACAGGAGAGACTACCAAGGACCATATCGGAACTGAACAGGCAGGAGGCCTTGTGTTGTAAAACTAGTAAGATGTAGGTTGAAAGACAGATAAGCTCCAACTTTTGAATAATCTATCAACAATAGCTAAATGTCTTATGAATGAAGTATTTTGATCTTAGAAAAAGAAAATAAAGGACTAGACTATCAGGTAGCAGGAAATTTTCTGCATCAATACAGAAAAAAAGGAAAACAAACCAAATATAATAACAACAAAACCACCAGATAAAGCTCAGTCAGACTGTTTTTGTTATAAATATTCATAACCACTAAATACGTTGGTTCTACTAAATTCATAACAAATAAAACTAATTATCATGTTGATCTAAATTCTTGGATTTACAATCCACCTAGAGCAGATATCTTCAAACGTGGCAGCTTTAAGACTTGAGAACTTTAACTCAAGTCTTAAAGAATTCTCCAGAAAGCTATGCTCCAGCTATGCTGGCTGGAGAATTCTGGGAGTTGAAGTCCACAAGTCTTAAAGTTTGCCAAGTTTAAAGACCTCTGCTCTAGGTGGATTATAAACTGCCAAGTTTGAAGACCTCTGACCGTTTCTGGAAGGTTATTCTAAAAAGCTATTCTAGTTTGGGAAAAGCAATTCTATGAAGTTTTTTGTGGGGGTGTGCCTAAAAAAACCCCTATGCATATATTTTCTAGAAATATATTTTCCAGAAATAAGGATGGTGACAAATTAAGGATTAAGAAGCGTGCATAAGAGCACAAAAGTGCCTACCGTTCCTGTCCTAATGTTTCCTTTCATTATATCAAATTAATACAATTATTACATACTTTTGCTCATATATATGCCTATATGATATTTTGTTGATTTATGTTGATGCTTGTGTATACTATTGTGACAAAATAAAATAAATAAAAGTATACTCAGAATTGTTAAAGATCCATTCTTCTGACATAACTAATCTATATTTATGCATCACAAATGCTGTTGTTCTCACAAACTATCCCAAATTGAGGCAGGCATCCTCTTCAGAGAAAAAAATAATTAATAATGTGATATCTATATTATCAATGTTCACATTTAAGCAACAGAATCTAACAATAAGTAGTCCTTGATTTACAATCATTTGTTTAGTGACTGTTACAATAGTACTGAAAAAAGTGACTTATGACTGTTTTTCACACTTATGACCCCCATGGTCACATGATCAAAATTCAGTCACTTGGTAACTGGCATATGTTTATGACAGTAGCACTACCCTGGGGTCATGTGATCCCCATTTGTAACCTTCCCAGCTGGCTTCTGACAAGCAAAGTCAATGGGAGAAACTGGATTCACTTAATAACTGTGTGATTCATTTAACAACTGCAGTAACGGTGGCAAAAAAGTTCATAAAATGGGGCAAAATTTAACTTTCTTGCTTAGCAGCAGAAATTTTGCGCTCAATTATGCTCGTACGTAGAGGACTACTTTATAGTTGAAATGTACATCATATAGCTGTACATATTCTTATATACAACCATAATAAAGACTGAAACAGTGGACAAAGACTAAGAAGAGAGATTTTATCCAGATCAGTTATCAATTTTTTTTATTCCCTTCATTAAAACAACAATATCTGTAAGTAGTGTGTATATAAGTGTGTTTGTGTTTGTGCATGTGTGAAAGAATTAGCAGGCCTGTAAGATGCAAATAGTAATAAAATGCTAGGAGAATTTGAAATGATGAAAAAATTTAAGAAGAATATCACTGAAGCAAATCAATGAGAAATCAAGGGAGATAATACCTAGCTTCTTCTAATATTTGTAATTTAGCTAAATGCCTATAGTTCTTGTTTCATTTCAAATAAAAATAATTTTAATGGTAAAGTGCATGATTAAAAGATTGAGGCTACCAAAATGCATTTTTATCTCAAATATTGGCTGTGGAGTACAGTTTTATTTTGCTACATTAACAGAATCATAAAAGAACAGAACTGATTGAGATATGTAAAAGGAAGCTAACAATAACAGTGAGAATGTGATCATTACAGAAAAAAAAAATTTGTACATTTTCCCCAGTAATTTTTCAGCTCATACTGTGTCACAACTAATATGCCAAAAAAGCCACAACAAATAATAGCTTTTTATGCAAATGAAGTTAACATTAGTTATACAATGGAGACTAATAAACTATTCATATTAACAGATTTAAATACTGTCAAAAAAAACATTTCATGAAACAGCATAAATACTGTATAAGATCATAATTCATTAAAATATATATACTTTCTTTTCACAACAGGAAAATGGTTGGATTTTGCTACTCCCAAACTTAATTTGAATAAAACTGAAAAAATCCCTGAATCAAGGTTAAATTACTTAGAGGATATACATATATTACCTCTAATTTAGAAAAGTGATGGGATAATATTTTGGCTGGAAGGATAGCCAGAGGGAAAATGGCTATATATCTGGCTGGCATGTTTTGTTATTCTGATTAAGTTTGTAACTTCTTGATGCTTTTCATGAAAAATGAATAAACATGTGTGCAATTCCCTATGTAATTTTGAGTCAAATTGCCACGACTGATATTAGCAACATAAATACTAAGTATAATAATAACTTCCAATAGGACATAAGGTTATATCTCACTTTTCTTGCTGGAAGTGATATTTACTGAATCTAAATAAATAAATAAATAAATAAAAGGTTTCTTAAAATGAATGAAATCGCAATTGATTATCTGATTCTGTTTATTCACCATCTGGGAACTATTTGCAATTGAAAACATTTTTAAAAGGTTATTTCATATTACACAAATTCTACCACAGAAATGGCAACAATAACCCTCCTTCCTACTCCCATAAAACATTTTGTAAATTCTGTATAATCCTGGGCAACAAATCCCCAAATTTCTAAACCCAGGAAAATCTGTACATCATTAAAATAGTTGTTTAGTTCAGTTTGTTTGGATTCTACCACTGAAACAAAGCCCAGATTCGAAAAATTAACAGATGCACAAGCAGAGGTCACCGAAATGTAAATTGATGCAAATGTTTGTAAATTTAAATCCAAGAAAAGTTGTATTACCTATGCCAAAATCACATCTTATCCAACATTTTATTGCTTGGCTTTGAAGATGAAATTTGGTTTCTCAAATGCTCATGAGAATTAACCCAGATGACCTTAATGCTGAGATGACCTTAAGTAATGTTATTGAATGAATACATCTTATTCAATATTGAAAAGTAGAAATGTAATTGCAATTGCATGGAATTGTTAATTGTATGAATATAGCATGATACCCTCACTTAGACATCATCTTTTGCTACCATTAGTTTAAATATCACAAGAAGAATGAAAGTAATATTCTCTAAACATTACATAAAATGAACTATGTCATAGAGTATTTATGTAATAAATCAAGATATAGAATAGTGATGGTTAACAGTAACCTTGCTCTTTATATGCCTCACTTACACAGACTGAGACATCCTTCTAACCATTTGCCAGTGAGTCTCCGTTTTTTAGGTAGCCTATTACTGAGCAGGCTGGTGTTGGGCCAAGATATTTAGCACCCTATGCCAGCATATCTCCCTCATGGGCAATCCAGAATACACAGGAGACTTTGGCAGATTGCTGAGTTTCAGTAGTTCAGCAGGTCTGCTATAAGATTAAGTTCTATGTCCATTGTGTTGTGACTGGCAAAGGCTGGATCCCTCTCTTTGTATACCTATTCCTTTTCTTTCTGGTGTGTTTGTGTGTGCATTCAGAGATGGGAATCCTCATCTCATGTACCATGTTTTACAGAAAGTTGGAGTGGAATAGAGTAAAGTAGAGTAGCGTAGAGTAGAGTAGGGTAGAGTAGGATAGGATAGGATAGGATAGGATAGGATAGGATTGGATTCTTTATTGGCCAAATGTGATTGGCACACAAGGAATTTGTCTCTGGTGCATAAGCTCTCAATGTACATACAAACAACAACATAATTTAATCATAAGATACCAATAGGAGATGATAAAACACTGGGTAGCAACACTGGTCTGTCCTGTTTCTGAGGGCTTTATCTACCTATATACTTTCCTTCAACGGAAGGACTGAAACAAGAGTCCCTAGTACGTAACTCAACATTTCTCTTGATTCTCTTGTATATTCTCTCAAGTGAACAATTCTAAAACCTGGGAATCGTATTTTCCTTAATACCCACACATTTCCCTATGATTAAGTCTTGATTCATTACTTTGGCCAAACTGTATTTGTTATGTACTCTGGTCTGTTACAATTACCAATGATGATGATGAGGAGGTTCATTGGGTAGTGTCAATATATAGTTCTTGGTGTTCTCTGAACTTGTTTGTTTTCTTGCAGATATTTCATTACCAGCTAGATAGCATCATCAGATCAAGAGAGATTCAGTTTGCTAGCTATTTATATATAGTAGCTTAGTGGAGATATTCCTTAATGGTCCTTTCATTAGGATATTATTTTCTTTCCCTGATTGTTTAACTGGTGCTGTTTTCCAGTATATCACTCTACCTTTCACTGATAATCAAGCTAACAACCAAACTCGGAGAACACCAAAAATCCAAAATTCCAACTCTGACCTACATATATCTTCTATTACCAATACATATCCCAAGTATAATTTCATCTGAAATGTGCTGAGTTATGGCACAAATGAAAAGTTCTCCACTTTTACATAACCCACATTATAGATATAGTACATCTTAAGAAAAGAAAGGTTGCCAATGTATAAACTAGTCTTTCCAACATCCTACATTTGTGTTAGTAATTGTCAGCTAGCATCTGAAGAATATGATGTTAGGGAAGGCTATTCTAATTTATGGCATATGTATTATGACAAAATACAACTTCAAATATTACTATCACAATGTAACATTATTATTATCATCATCATCATTATAATCCATTTCAACATTTAGTATATAAACCAACCAAGACAAAGCTAAAGTTTCTGAATAATATTTACCATGTTTAAAGGTAAGCAATGCCAAAATGCTACATATTTAACCTTACAATTAAAATATTTAGGAATAATTTTTTCTTCCATATTAAGCAGCATAAACTATACTGATTGAGTTAGAATCAGTATGTTTAGATCAAGATGTGGCAATCACAATGCAAACAGCCTGCATGTATATTCCTATAAACATACAGTAGTTACTCCATGAATTAAATACTTGTGAGCAGACATAGCAAAAGAGACTCTTTAGGTTACTGGAACGGTTAGCAATAAGTATTAAGATGTAAGATTGCAGCCTCATTAAACATGCTTTTCATTCATTCCTAGTTTTCAAAAATTCTATGAAGAATTTTAGTTATCTGTTAGTTTGCACTGTGCTATTATATGTAAAATATCAGTAATAACAAAATCACATTTGTGGATTTTGGAGCAAAGATTTTATTCACATGTGTAACAACTCTCATGTTACTTCTAAATGTGCTGATGAAATTACAAGGATAGTGAAAAAAATCTACTCATTTCTACATTGGGTTTAGAAGCTTGTAAATATTATAATCTATGCAGCAAAATGAATGTGTGTATTTATTTTCACTGAATCCCCAATCCCCAAAATAAAAATACTGTATCAATCCAAGGAAAATAATGTTGCCTCTTTGTTCTATATTAAACTGTCAGTTAGACATAATCTCTAAGAAAGAAACCCAGTATTAGGAATTTATTATTGGGATGGGGTGGTGGTAATTTATTACTTATTACTGGTGATCCCTGAGTCAAGACCAGATGCCCATCTTCCTGGCACCTTCTTCAATGGTTCTGCTATTATGGATAGTAGAAAACATCTGTGAAAACTAATCGACAACTTGGCAGAAGCAGCAAAAAAATGTGCTCAACAGTAAGTTGTTTGGATTAGTCTTTAGGGCATTTTCTTGTCCTGGGTATGAAAAATACCTTAAAGATAAATGAATCCACCTGATCTATCAGTTGCATGGAAGTGCAAGAGATCAAGGCAAGCCATAGTCAACCATGAGACAAAGCAGATACACTGTAGACTCATAGTTTTCAATCTCCTGGAAGAAGTCTCTTGAACAAAATGCTTATCTTGTCATTCTTAAAAGCATCTTATTATACTTAACAAAAGCATGCCAGGTTTAAAGAATAAATGTTTTACAGAGTTATTTATTACACAATGGATAAACTTTACTCACTGGTCTTTCATGTTCAAGGATTGAAGACTTTCCTGGTTCATATTCAAAAATGCTTCTCGGTTCTGAACGGAATTTGCGGGTATCTACTTTTCTATCAGGAGGCTCCCACTCATTTCTAAAAATAAAAATAAATTGACAACTGATCTGACATCCAATGCATGCATCACAGTTTTCTAAGAACAAATTAATGGATTTTTTTAAAAGAATAAAACTGGAACAAAAATTTCCATCACAATAGAGATTTTTTTGATTTTGAAAGGAATCTCTAAGATTACCACACAGAAAATTACATTCCATATCAACGTAAGTAATAATGTGATTTTTAAAATCAAAAGAACAAATACTGAAAGCTGGATGAGTAAGGTTTGTCTATCTAGGTTTGAGTCCTTCTTGTCTATGATAATAAAGGAGTGAGATGGAGTGGTGATGAATAAAGTTTTCTGGCAGCTAGGGGTTCTGCACATGTGGTAGTAGGTAATGACCATCTGTTTCTAAAAGTGGGCCGTAAGGACAAGCTGAGGGTTTCTCATTCGATGCTGATTGTCATAAACCCTTGCTGGCTCCTAAAATAGCCCTGATACCTCCCCAACTTATAGAATAAAGGGGTTTCAAATTCTTTATATTATGTTTCTCTCTGAGTAGAGTTCACGAGTTCCTGGTCTTCCTGACCTCCATGGCAATCATGGGGATGTCCTGAGTGATCTGTGGCTCAATGAACATAGGTAGCCACCAATTGCAACTACCCTTCTTTTACACAAGTTGTATCATAATTGAATTGCATCATGAATGGAAGACATAGTTCTTTTTTTTTTTTTGCTGGAGTCAGATCATTTTCCGATCATGCAGATGGAAGGGCCCATTAAATTTGTATGCTCTGGTGTCTTCTGGATCCAAATGGATGCCAGCAGGTGATAGAGATTTCCATAGCCTTCTTAGATAACTCATTTGAATCCTTGGTTTAGCTCTGGAATATAAAGATGACAGGGATGCTAGGCCAATTATTCTCAAGTAGCCTCTCATTGTAAATCTTGAGTTGCTCTGGAAAATGAAGTAGCAGAATAAATATCTAGAATACTAGTAGTCAAAGGTTGGAAGTGAATATATTTAAGATGACATAATGATACAGGTTCTTTCTTTGTCATGCTCTTTGCTTTGGCACACAATGCCCCAACAACCTTGATTAGGAAGAACTGCTCCCTTCTTTGGAGTAAGAGTTGGCCAAACCTGCCTATAGGCTATTATGAGGATTTGGGGACATGGTGTGATAATAGTATTTGCAATATTGGTGAATGATATGAGAGCCATCACACATATTCATAATACTGAACTGAGGGCTCTCCATTGGTTACCAATAGGCTTCTGAGAACAATTCAAAGTACTGGTATTGACCTTAAAAATTCTCCATGACTCAGCTACTGGATATGTATAGGATCACCTATTTTAAGTAGACTCCATATTCCAGTTTGCTAATCTTGGGTAGGGATGCTGAAGGTTCTTCCCCCATGTAAAATCCAGAAAATGTTATTTTAGATCAGTGGAATAAGCTGCCAATCTGAAATCCTGATGGCTTACTACTGTCAAATTTTAGAAAAGTCTTTAAAACAGAGTGTTCAGAAGAGCGTTCATTTAAGACATATAATCAATGTACCCATACATTTTGTAATAACAATTAATAATAGAGCTATGTGGTTTTAAATCAGATTATTTCTATTTTACACTATTTCTATATTACTATTATATTTATTGTTGTTAATTATAAAGTACCATGATTGCACTGAAAATTGGCAATATATAAAGAAGTCAGTTGTCAGTCAGTCAGTCAGTTAACCAACCAATCAACCAATCAACCGACCAACCAACCAGCCAACCAACTGCTTCCATGAAAAGTCATGCTGTATCCCTGAATACAAAACAAAACACTGACATAATGGCCCTCACACTAGTATTAAATCTGTCACTTCTGGATTAATTGCTAATACATAGCTTACTTTTCTGGGGCAGATCTTTGCCAAGGACGAACAGGTGGTACTGGAGGTGGTGGAGGTGAAGAGACTTTAAAGGCTTCAGTGCCATTGTCAGAAGTACTTTTTGTCAGTGGCCTGTATGTCTGAGTCTTTGCAACAGGATGTGCTTGAGCAGAAAATGATGGACTGAAGTTACCTAGTCAAAGATAAAGCAAAATCACAAAGGAGCTAAATATTAGTACTAGACAGATAGAGGTAGATACATGCACACACACACACACAAACACACACAGCAGTGTGGTGTAGGGTTAAGGAATGGGTAGACTAGGATGTAGTTCTCCCTTAGGCATGGAAGCTGAGTGGGAGAATTTGGGTCAGTCATCTCTTTCTCAGCGTTATACTTTATAAGACATCTGTCTTATAGCAACTCTTACAGAACCAAAGTGTTATATTATGGTCCATAACCTTCAATGAAGAGGCCTTTATCCTGAAGTGGATTGATTCAACCTAATAAATACATACACACATGGACACATTGTCCATTCAAATATAGATTGAGTAAAAAGACCCTTCCTACCGTCCCCTAAAATTCCATGGCTGAATAAAAGGAAGTATCTTGTATTATTCAACACTAGTTTTGGATAGAAGCTAGTGGCCTTAATTCAGATCTCTTCTGCCATTTTGGCACAAAATGTGACTCTCCCGGATAATATTGATTTATTTAATAGGAAAATAAAGTTACCTATACTTTTTCATCCTTTGAAATAAGCAATTTATAACTTATAGTGCCCTCTCTTGAGCATCACAAACCATGAAGACCAAGAGTATTAATACATGCATACTCTGTTGTTGGGGTTATAAAATGGCCCTTCTGTATCATCCTGAAACTCTATGATTCGACCTGGAAGATCAAGCCATTTGTCCAGTATTTTTCCACATAGAGATCTCTCTTATTGTATCAGGATTAGTGTAAGACTTGTAGAGCAAGTTGAACTATAGGCAAGCAAGAATATATGTTGTTGTGTCTATAACTTTTTCCCCTTTCTGTAGTTTAAAGATAGTTTGTTAAGAACAAAGCACAGGAAAAACCAAATGCACTGATGAAAAATGAAACTTGTTTGTGCTATGAGATAAAATGAAATAATTAATGAAGGTCTCTAAGGTTAGCTTGGCTCTGGACCATTGCTCAAAACTCAAAAGGACACAAACTGTTGTACATTCTGTATTTGCTTGTAAAGCCATGCCTCATTAATATTGTTAAAAGATAAAGCCTTTCTTGTTAGTAATAATTATTAATTTAAAATATTATTCAGGAATATCACATTGGATGAAAATTTCTTTTTTGTGCAAACAAATACAACATGCAGCATAAAGTTAAAGCTGAAACAACATTTAAAATATAGGCTATGTCCTGTGGCAAAATGCATTTTGCATCATTCTGAATCTAGGAATAACATTCACACTTCAAGTAGGCTTCCTCTTATTCATAGGAAACGTCACAATTTTTCTAATGTATTCTTATCATATTGTTCATGCCAGTGAAATAGATCGATCTATTTATGGTAGATTCAATTTTTTTTTAGGATACAGATTTTGTTTTGGAATCTGATGAAAATTAGAGCTTTCAATGCTCATGCTCTTCAAAGTGGGGCAGAATAATATGCCTTTCTGAGTTGTGAACATCCTTTATGTTGTGCATAGAAACAAAGCAATACCCTACAATGCTGCTACCTTGAATGCAAGATATTACGGAAAAGTTGCTGCAGGTACCATGCTTTTGGACTCTGCTGTAATGAATTATCTTACAATGTTACTGTGCATTCAAGTGTTCTCCACTCTAACATAAAAGTTGTCAACCAATACAAATATAAATTAATAATACATATTAGATTATTTATGAAAAGAACTATTGATTGTTGATTTACGGAAAATAATGAAACAAAAACCAAATATAGAGATTAAATAGATAAAACCAATTATGGAGGCAGAATAAAGTATACTCCAGTGGAGTTAGATATTGTTAGAAGTTGCTGGCACTAAAAAGAAAAGACCCATGTGAAAGGAAGGAATAATTCCTACCAGTATTATATGCATATGAAGTATTATACATGTCAGTGTCATCATCTACAAAAAGAAAGACAAATGTTATAGCAGTGAAAAATCTGTCCATTTAGCCACAACAAGGCAGTTTTTAAACTCTCCCCCTAGATAAATGTTTACTATTTGTGGTGTTATTATCCAGTTTATTCGTGTGATATAGCACTTGACTTGTACTCACTCAGAATTCAAATTAAGATGCCACAAATGAAATCTTAACAAATATGCAGAAATTTCCTTCCATTACTGAAGCAGCTAAAGTGATTTGTTGCCTTGGTAAACAATAGCAATGGGAATCAAGCCTTGCTAATTCCAAGGAATGCAAATGAAAATTTGCTTTGTTGGGTCTCTTCAGTACTCTCATATTAGGCCCTGCACTCTCTTTTTCTTGAAAAGACCCCTAAGTAGGGGTTTTTCTTTAACTGGCAAAAATATAGAATTGTGTTTAAGAGACTTACTGGATTAAAGATGCAGTACATAGACATTATATATCATGGCGCCTGGGTCTCTAAGAAACTCTCAAATAATTTCTATTGTCCAATCCAGGCAGTGAAGAGTTACTAAGAGTTCCCATCTCCTTAGTTGTGCAGGAGAGGACCTAGTTGAAAGTATGAGAACTCCCTGTTATGGGACAGCCTGTTCATAAGGCAAGTATAGTGCTAACTCTTGTGGTTTTCCAGAAACTGTCCCTTCCAGAGGCCTTTGAGAATTGTTTATTGTTCATTGGTGCCTATATTAATCCAGTCTATAGAACAATTAGTTCTACACTCTTTTCAATGTCGTAAGACATCCAGAGTTGTGTAGGAGCAGGCAGCCATGAAAATGGGAATTATAATAGTACTAATAAAAATAAAGGATCAAACACAAATAATAACGGGAAATGTTATTTATGATTATAGTTATTATTACAAATAATTATTGGGTATTAGTGTTTCTTTTTTATGTTTTTATTAGCTATACTAATCAGCCTAACATTCCTCTGGATTGAGGTGGGATGACTCCCAACAATAAATAAACAATAAAAGAAGCATCTATAAAAATTCTAATCTGTTAGCAAGGCTACAAGAAAGGAAGAAAAAAGTAAAATTATACATACCGGGCTTATGAACCATATGGATTTGCTTAAACATTGTCTTATACCAATCCTTTGGCCTGTCAACAGTCTAAAAAGAAATTAAATTTTAAACAATTAGCAGATAATCAGTACAAAAGCCAGACTACTAACAAAGTAGGAAACCATTTATTTATTTAATTATTACACAGATTTATATCGCTGCCCAACTCATACATACTGTAGGTGATTCATGGCAGCTTACAAAAATTTAAAAATAATAAACACCCATAAAATATCTCACCCACCAAGTCAGCAACCACAGTCAAACTGGCCACTTTATCGACTTCATCTTCATTTGTGGTTCTCAGGCTCACTGACAAAAACCACATTTTTGGGGCTTTTAGGAAAAGCAACACAGTAGCAGCCAACTATATCTTGGGGGAAATGATGTTCCATAAAGAAGGGGCCACCACTGAGAAGGCTCTTTTTTTGGTCCCACCAGACACATATCCCTAACTGATGGAATGTATAACATGCCCTGCCTTCCTATCCTGGAGGGCCAGATGGATGTTTTAGAGGAGAGCCTGGTCCCAAGTCATGTAGGGCTTTAAAGGCATGCTGAAGTATAGCCAGAAGCAGATTGGCAGCCAATGCAGCAGCCGCAGAAGAGGTGACACATGTGCAAGTCTTTGGATTTTGCAAAAGTATTTGAGCTTCATTCAGAATTAATTGAAGCTTCCAAATACTCTTCAAGGGCCGCCCCATATAGAGCATATTACAGTAGTCCAGACATGAGATAAGTGGGCGATTAATAAAACATAAGCAAAATAGTTCATTCAGACTCTTAATGAGTCCCCCTAAATAGTTGGCAGTGGGGACACGGTGACTCAGGGGCTAGGATGTTGAGCTTGTCGATCGAAAGGTCGGCAGCTCAGCGGTTCGAATCCCTAGTGCTGCCGTGTAATGGGGTGAACTCCCGTTACTTGTCCCAGCTTCTGCCAACCTAGCAGTTTCGAAAGCACCTAAAAATGCAAATAGAAAAAATAGGGACCACCTTGGTGGGAAGGTAACAGCATTCCGTGCGCCTTTGGCGTTTAGTCATGCCGGCCACATGACCACGGAGACGTCTTCGGACAGCACTGGCTCTTCGGCTTTGAAACGGAGATGAGCACTGCCCCCTAGAGTCAGCAACGACTAGCACATATGTGCGAGGGGAACCTTTATCTTTACCTTTAAATAGTTGGCATCTTTTGTTTAGTTTAGAGTTAAAATGATGCAATATACTGATTATACGCAAAATAAAAATATGGTGGGAAAAGATTCTGGTCAGATAAAATAAACGAGATGTTAGTATCTATCAGCAGAGTCCATGAATCTGAAGACCATTATTATCATTAGGAGTTAATCTTATTCACTGATACATGCAACTGAATTACATTCAACTAGATTCAAATTGTTAGGCATATTTTTTGTAATAAAAGACTAGATGCTACTGTTATATATCAGAGAGTGATAACATAAAGAAAAAGAACAATTGCCATTTGAGAGTCTAATGTAATATATATATATATGTGACATTGAATGCTGATGTTCAATCTGAAATGGTACCGTTAACAGAATCCTTTTATTCTCACTAGAGTTTTTCTTTTTTGCCTACATTTTTCTGGTAACAGTCTATAATCAAGTAATCTTTTATCAAAGTAGGAGCCTAATTTTCATTGGCCAAAAGCCCATTATAAAAAAAACCAGAAAAGCTAGCTATAATATTTCAACATTACTTACATCAAAAAAATCCAGATAGACCAAGTTTACTTATTCACAAATAAATGATATATTTATTTTTCATCCAGATAATTAGATGGTTGACAATGAAGCCAATGGACTGAATTATATGATTAAAACACATATAAGTAGTCCTTGACATAAGGCAATTGATCCCAGAATTTATGTTGCTAAGTGAAAAATTTGTTAAGTGAGTTTTGCCCCATTTTATGACTTTTCTTGCCACATTTGTTAAGTGAATCACTGCAGTTGTTAAGTTAACAATATGGTTGTTAAATGGATCTGCCTTCCCCATTGACTTTGCTTGTCAGGAGGTTGCAAAAGGGGATCACATGACCCCAGGAGACTGCAACCATCATAAATATGAACCAATTGTCAAGCATCCGAATGTAAATCACATGACCATGGCAATTCTGCAATGGTCATAAGTGTGAAAAATGGTCACAAGTCACTTTTTTCAGTGATGTTGTATGGACACTAAATGAACTGTTGTAACTATAACTGTTGTAAGTCTACCTGTACATCACCAACTGTGCAGACTATGTGGACAAATTCCTTTTCTCAAGAAAAATCTAGTTCAAGTAAGTATCTTTTATTCTTTTTCAGAATTGGGCAAACCCAACATTTGTATTACAAAAAACAGCATTACTCCATTAAAATTGGATAGTTTATAGAATGTATCAAAATTCTAGTAATCAAATGTTGAAATTTTATATAAGACAAGATAAGAAGCTAAGCTATATATAGATTTAACTTATTTTATTCTATTGAATGCAATATAGATAAAAATTGTTTTTAGTCCAAGGTATACAGAAACAGGGAAGTGGTAGAGAACATAAATCCAGAGAAAGTGCCAAAAATACTGCTTTTTAAACTTACAGTAAGAAAAGCATATTATTGCTGTGGATGGTCTCAGTACTAGAGTTTGGGCAACACCTAATTTTATCCGAAACAGAGTCCATAATGTGCAACCATACACGTGGGTTTTTCATATTTTCTAAATGGACATTAGTGTCATGGCCCCATCGGAGCCTAGGTCCAAGGAGGAGGACAAGACGGAGCCAGGGCCAGAGGACGGAACAGAGGAGGATGGTGCAGCCTCACTGGCCCCGGAAGAATGACCGAGGAACAGGACAAGGATGTCCCGAGTCCCTCCGGCCTTGGAGTTGCCAGCGATGGAGAGAGGGCACAGGACAACTGAGCGAGGGGGAAGGAGAGAGAAAAAGTAGGCAGTGGAGCAGAGGAGCGACGGAGAAGAACAATTTCCCCCTCCCACCCTATCCTCGAGCACGGAGAATGGAGAGGAGATGGGATCAGTGCAAGGTGAACAGATGACTTGGGAGGTAGGCACCCCACCCCTTGTGACAAGGCTCACCTGGGGAATAAGATTTAAAGAGACACCATGGGAAGAGGAACAAGCATTGCCTTTTTCTAGTCACACTTGCAGTGACCGATATCTTGCCACTTTGCCTAGCTTTGTTTTGACTGGGTTTGACTTGCCTTGTTTTGCCTAGCCTGGTCATGGGCAAGTAGTCAGCGACACAGTTCTGCTTCGGGTTGACTACAACCCCAGCGGCCCCCTTGTGCTACGAAGGCTCCCTGGAACCAAGTTTCCTGAACTCTGTCTGCTTGCAGAACTGGCTGCTTCTCTGGACTCATAGCATCCAGGAACTCATAGAAGTCCTACAATGTCCTTCCTGTCGAAGACTACTTCAGCTTCAATTGCAACAATACATGAGCACACAATATATTTAAGCTTAATGTTAACCACTCCAATCTTGATTGCAGAAAATATGACTTCAGTAACAGAGTTGTTAATGCTTGGAATACACTACCTGACTCTGTGGTCTCTTCCCAAAATCCCCAAAGCTTCAACCAAAAACTGTCTATTATTGACCTCACCCCATTCCTAAGAGGTCTGTAAGGGGCGTGCATAAGAGCACAAGCGTGCCTACCGTTCCTGTCCTATTGTTTCCTTTTGTTATATCCAATTAATATAGTTATTACATACTCATACTTATATATATGCTTATATATTGTATAGTTATTTCATGTTGGATGAAATATTTCATGTTGGATGTTAATATTGGATGGTAAAATTCAGAGTTTCATTTGACAGATAATTTGATTAATAAAAACAAGTAAACAAATGCAAAACCATGTACAACTAGCATCACTGGAAATGATACAACATTATCTTGTAATATGATGTAAATATGCCACACTTATGCCTCTATAGTCTTCCTAGGAACAGATTAATCACAGCACATAATGAAAAACATACAGGACAAAATTTTATTAAATGGAAATCATGCATGCATCTGTTCAATTCACCTTACTATTAGCTGTTCTATATATCTCACTATTTGACACTGTGCTTTGAAAATGCACTCTAATATTTTTATTTACAAAAGCTTCTACATCTGAAATGATTTATTCATACATTCTACACTATCTAATTCTACACTTTTACTATGTAATAAGAAATCTAGAAATTATATTAATTACAATAACTATCTTTATATACATAAACTAGCTTCTATTGTACTCAGGATATATTTTAATATTCACACTGTTTTGGACCTCAAAAATACAGAAATAAAATTATATAAAGTCTATATATGAAAAATTCAAAGGGCCAATGTTTTCTATAGTTAGAAATGGAATCTGTATTTTCCAAAACAGCGTCCAAGATATAATAGATATTCTCATACTTTGTAGTACTTTCAGTGGGCAATTATTAACAAGTCAATAAGACAATTCTTACATTGGATTATTTTAAGTAGGATTTAATATAACTGCTAAAATGACTCAACCTATAATATTTTATTTCCATCCTCCAGAGGCTAATAGGGTGCTGGGCTGCTTAAACTCTTGGAAAGTGATCAGAATTCCTAAATGGGTAGACATTACATCTTACAAAAATGTCTTTCCAAACCCTTGGCTGAAAGATACTTTTGTTCAGCAAAGGGCACAATATACAGTAGTCAACGCTGCTAAAACTTCCCTTTCTTGCAGCTTTTACTTGAGGAAGCCAAAACTTTTAATTTCATACTTTATTGCAAAAGTCAACATGCTTAAAATATGGCTTCTTTTCATTTAGTGTTCTGTCTTTGGGTAAAGATACCACAGAATAAATATGCATGATTATGAAGTGCACAGAAGTGCACCATACTATGTTTGTCCACATGAAATGAACATTCAAATTATTGGAAAGTCTAGGCCAAGACTGTTGAGACTCTCTGAGCATTACTTTTATCCACTAATTCTACTTTGAAAAACACAAGGGGACTCCTGTAACTGTTAAAATCAGTAGATGAATAAGAAGTTGAAACAAATGCCATTATTTCAAATGTAATAGGTTGAATTCTTTATTAACTGTTTAATATTTAGGGCTTTTAAGTTTTCTTATCTCTGGTACTTCCAGTGATAATGAATCACATGCAGCTGGGAGGAATCATGAAACTATTTCTGTTATGTATTAATGCTGTACCTTTAAATATTTGAGCGGGAAATCAGCACGTTGCTGATTGGTCAAAACCTCCAACAGAACTATATAAAAGGAGAGGGTTTTCGCCCAGCCTGTTGCTGGGTTCACCCTATATTAAAGAGCTGTTGTCACTACCCTGGTCTCCAGCCTCGTTACTTCCCGAACTTAACATTGGCGACGAGGGTGGGATATCGAGGCTAAGGAGAACCAGAACCGAGCTGAAGCACGATAGTTCCGAACCCAGCAAACTCAGGGCAGAAACGCGGAAATGGCAAACACGCCACCCGCACCGTACAACCCGGTCAAGGAGAAATGGGGAACGTATATGACCCGTTTCGAAAGCTTTCTAGAAGCCAACGAACTACAGGGGATCCCGGATAACCGCAAACGGGCTTACTTCTTAAGCCATTGTGGGCCGGAGGTCATCGAGATTGCGGAAGCCCTGGCAGAGCCAACGCCGATACAATCGGTATCGTGGCCGACTCTGCAGACTTTGCTGAAGAACCATTTCGCGCCGACGCCGTCCAAATACGTGCAGCGGTTTGAATTCGGAGAACGTAGACAGATGGAGGGCGAGTCCATCGGTGACTATATGGCCGCTTTAAGAAGAGCGTCCAAGGACTGCGGATACCGAGACCTAGACGAGGTGCTACTCGAACAACTCGTCCGAGGGGTCAAGGACATCCGTCTACGGCGACGGCTGCTAGCCAAGAGCAACCTGACACTAGCCAACGCTCTGGACGAAGCCAGAGCACACGAAATGTCTACTAAAGCAGCAGAGACCCTGCAAAAGCCTCTTCAATCCAAGGCGAGCTCAAAGCCAACGCCAGTACACCAGGAGGAGATTCAGTCCGAATCCGACGGTGAGGGCGAGGAGGAGGAAGGGGTCTGCCGGACTGAGAAACGCGACTTTGAGGACCGTGACGAGTGCGGAAGCTGCGGAGGGCAGCATCAGCGCCAACGCTGCAGGTTTAAAGACGCAACATGCCGGCGGTGTGGGAAGAAAGGGCACTTAGCTCAGGTCTGCAGAGCGGCCCAACCTTCCCCCCGAAAATTCAAATCGGCCAATCAAAACGCGGAACCGGAAAGGCGGCCCGCGATTGGTTCAAACAAGAAAGGCGCGAAGTCTAACCAAACGACTGTCATTATAGGCCGCGCCTCAACCAAAGTGGAAAAGAAGATTTTCACAAAGCCCAAGATCGAGGGAGTACGGTGCAGGCTTGAAGTGGACACGGGATCAGCGATCACCATCATGTCCTGGGACACTCTGGCGAAGTCGCTGCCGTCCGTCGCAAAGCGCCACCTGCAAGCACAACGGCTACGAGTGCACGACTACCAGGGGAATCGCATCCCTGTTCGAGGGACCACCTCCGTTCGAGTCGAGTATGGTCCACATAAAAAGACCCTGCCCATCACGATCGTCGAAGGAACTCTGCCCAGTCTGTTGGGGCTAGACTGGTTTCGTGCCCTGGGCATGGGAGTGACTGGCATCTACCGAAGTGACTGTAACCTGAAAGACATTCTCTTTAACGAGTTCGAAGATGTCTTCAAGGACTGCCTGGGCAAGTACTAAGGGACCCCTATTTCCTTCAACTTAGACCCCCAGGTAGCCACGATTAGGTATAAGGCGTGTAGAGTCCTCATTGCCCTAAAACCAAAAATTGATAAGGAGCTGGATAAGCTCATTAATCAAGGGATCTTGGTGCCAGTCGATCACGCAAGGTGGGAGACGCCAATCGTCACCCCCATAAAACCGGACGGGTCAATTAGAATTTGCGCTGACTACAAGGCGACGCTTAACAAAGCCTTACAGAAAAGCGCTTACCCGGTTTCCGTGGTGCAACACTTATTGCACTCTTTGGGGCAAGGGCAAGTCTTTGCAAAGTTAGACTTGGCCCAGGCCTACCAACAACTGCCAGTAGACGCCCCCCCAGCCGAAGCCCAAACGATTGTGACGCACAGGGGTGCCTTCAAGTGCACCCGATTACAATTTGGGGTCAGTGTGGCACCAGGGCTGTTCCAAAACCTGATGGAACGACTACTGCAGGGGCTCCCAGGGGTAGTTCCTTACTTCGATGATGTCCTAATTTCAGGGGAAAACATGGAGGAACTGGGGGAGCGGTTAAGAAAGGTCTTGAGCATTTTCCGGACAGCGGGTTAAAAGTCAAGACAAACAAATGCCAGATCGGGGTCGAATCGTCGATTTCTTGGGCTACCGGATAGACAAGAAAGGAATTCACCCTACTGAGAGCAAGGTTAAGGCAATTAGAAGGCTCCAGCGCCCAAAAACAAAGCAGAGCTGCAGGCATTCCTAGGATTGGTTAATTTTACGCGGTCTTTTAAAGAACAAAGCAACTGCTATGGAACCGCTGCATAGGCTCTTAGGGAAAAATACTGTTTGGTCTTGGGGAAAGTCAGAAAATAGGGCTTTTGAAGCAGTAAAGAACCTGCTCTCAAGTGATAGCCTGCTCATCCAATATCACGACTCATTACCCCTAGTGTTAGTTTGCGTCGCCTCCCCTTATGGGGTGGGGGCTGTACTCAGCCATAGACTTCCAAACGGTACAGAAGCCCCTATAGCGTTCTATTCGAGAACGATGTCCTCCCCAGAGAGGAACTACAGCCAGTTAGACAAAGAAGCACTAGCCATTGTATCAGGGGTCAAGAAATTCCACGAGTATGTATTTGGGCGGAATTTCGAAATCGTGACTGACCACAGACCGCTACTAGGAATACTGGCTGGCGACCGCCCAACGCCTGTGGCACTTTCGCCGCGATTGACCCGATGGACTATATTCTTAGCCGCTTATTCGTACAAGCTGCAACATCGACCAGGAAAAGAAGTGGGGCATGCAGACGCATTAAGCCGATGCCCATTACCTGGGGCGACCGAAGACCCCACTCCAGGGACACCCATCCTACTTATTGACTCCTTGGACTCTGGCCCAGTCACATCTAAGGAAGTGGCTCGGGCATCATACCGACATTGTGTTAAGGACTGTACTGGGTTGGGTACAGAGAGGGTGGCCGCTGCGCCGGGCGAAAGGTTCAAAGAATTTGTCAAAAAACGAGATGAGCTCTCAGCTCAAGGGGGGTGTCTGTTATGGGGTGATCGTGTAATAATTCCTGAAAAGTTAAGGGGAAAGGTATTGGACCTCCTCCACGAGGGTCACCCAGGGATCGTAAGGATGAAGGGGTTAGCCAGAAGCTATGTATGGTGGCCACTCATGGACGCAGAGATTGCTGAGAGGGTAGGGAAATGTCAGGCTTGCCAAGAATCCAGACCTCTACCCCCAACGGCCCCAGTCAGAGAATGGGAAAAGCCCCAAGGGCCCTGGTCAAGAATCCACATTGATTTTGCTGGCCCTTTTCACGGCCAAACATTCCTAATAGTTGTGGATGCATTTTCAAAATGGTTGGAGGTCATACTCATGAAATCCACTACGGCCGAAGCAGTAATCGCAACCCTGCGCCACCTATTCGCAACTCACGGATTGCCGGACACTCTGGTGTCCGACAATGGGCCTCAATTCACGGCAGCCCAGTTTGAAGAATACCTGGCAGAGGAAGGCATCCGACATGCCCTCTCTGCGCCTTTCCACCCTGCGTCGAATGGCCTTGCAGAGCGTTCCGTCCGGAGCGCTAAGGAGGCATTGTCCAGGCTAAAGCCAGGTGACTGGCAAACAAAAATAGACTTTTTCCTAGCAATCCAGCACAGAACCCCAAGCACGGCCACCGGGAAAAGCCCCAAGGGCCCTGGTCAAGAATCCACATTGATTTTGCTGGCCCTTTCACGGCCAAACATTCCTAATAGTTGTGGATGCATTTTCAAAATGGTTGGAGGTCATACTCATGAAATCCACTACGGCCGAAGCAGTAATCGCAACCCTGCGCCACCTATTCGCAACTCACGGATTGCCGGACACTCTGGTGTCCGACAATGGGCCTCAATTCACGGCAGCCCAGTTTGGAGAATACCTGGCAGAGGAAGGCATCCGACATGCCCTCTCTGCGCCTTTCCACCCTGCGCCGAATGGCCTTGCAGAGCGTTCCGTCCGGAGCGCTAAGGAGGCATTGTCCAGGCTAAAGCCAGGTGACTGGCAAACAAAAATAGACTTTTTCCTAGCAATCCAGCACAGAACCCCAAGCACGGCCACCGGGAAAAGCCCCAAGGGCCCTGGTCAAGAATCCACATTGATTTTGCTGGCCCTTTCACGCCAAACATTCCTAATAGTTGTGGATGCATTTTCAAAATGGTTGGAGGTCATACTCATGAAATCCACTACGGCCGAAGCAGTAATCGCAACCCTGCGCCACCTATTCGCAACTCACGGATTGCCGGACACTCTGGTGTCCGACAATGGGCCTCAATTCACGGCAGCCCAGTTTGAAGAATACCTGGCAGAGGAAGGCATCCGACATGCCCTCTCTGCGCCTTTCCACCCTGCGACGAATGGCCTTGCAGAGCGTTCCGTCCGGAGCGCTAAGGAGGCATTGTCCAGGCTAAAGCCAGGTGACTGGCAAACAAAAATAGACTTTTTCCTAGCAATCCAGCACAGAACCCCAAGCACGGCCACCGGGAAAAGCCCCAAGGGCCCTGGTCAAGAATCCACATTGATTTTGCTGGCCCTTTTCACGGCCAAACATTCCTAATAGTTGTGGATGCATTTTCAAAATGGTTGGAGGTCATACTCATGAAATCCACTACGGCCGAAGCAGTAATCGCAACCCTGCGCCACCTATTCGCAACTCACGGATTGCCGGACACTCTGGTGTCCGACAATGGGCCTCAATTCACGGCAGCCCAGTTTGAAGAATACCTGGCAGAGGAAGGCATCCGACATGCCCTCTCTGCGCCTTTCCACCCTGCGTCGAATGGCCTTGCAGAGCGTTCCGTCCGGAGCGCTAAGGAGGCATTGTCCAGGCTAAAGCCAGGTGACTGGCAAACAAAAATAGACTTTTTCCTAGCAATCCAGCACAGAACCCCAAGCACGGCCACCGGGAAAAGCCCCAAGGGCCCTGGTCAAGAATCCACATTGATTTTGCCGGCCCTTTTCACGGCCAAACATTCCTAATAGTTGTGGATGCATTTTCAAAATGGTTGGAGGTCATACTCATGAAATCCACTACGGCCGAAGCAGTAATCGCAACCCTGCGCCACCTATTCGCAACTCACGGATTGCCGGACACTCTGGTGTCCGACAATGGGCCTCAATTCACGGCAGCCCAGTTTGAAGAATACCTGGCAGAGGAAGGCATCCGACATGCCCTCTCTGCGCCTTTCCACCCTGCGTCGAATGGCCTTGCAGAGCGTTCCGTCCGGAGCGCTAAGGAGGCATTGTCCAGGCTAAAGCCAGGTGACTGGCAAACAAAAATAGACTTTTTCCTAGCAATCCAGCACAGAACCCCAAGCACGGCCACCGGGAAAAGCCCCAAGGGCCCTGGTCAAGAATCCACATTGATTTTGCTGGCCCTTTCACGCCAAACATTCCTAATAGTTGTGGATGCATTTTCAAAATGGTTGGAGGTCATACTCATGAAATCCACTACGGCCGAAGCAGTAATCGCAACCCTGCGCCACCTATTCGCAACTCACGGATTGCCGGACACTCTGGTGTCCGACAATGGGCCTCAATTCACGGCAGCCCAGTTTGAAGAATACCTGGCAGAGGAAGGCATCCGACATGCCCTCTCTGCGCCTTTCCACCCTGCGCCGAATGGCCTTGCAGAGCGTTCCGTCCGGAGCGCTAAGGAGGCATTGTCCAGGCTAAAGCCAGGTGACTGGCAAACAAAAATAGACTTTTTCCTAGCAATCCAGCACAGAACCCCAAGCACGGCCACCGGGAAAAGCCCCAAGGGCCCTGGTCAAGAATCCACATTGATTTTGCTGGCCCTTTCACGCCAAACATTCCTAATAGTTGTGGATGCATTTTCAAAATGCTAACCAAAATGAGATATTATTACAAATGTTAGTCACTACCCTGGTCTCCAGCCTCGTTACTTCCCGAACTTAACAATTTCAGTGACAGATACCAATATCCTAAGGATCCTCAGATATAATTTTCTTTTATACCAAACCTGGAATCTGAGAATCTTGGAATGAATGAAGAAAGGCTACAGGTAACTCCTGGTTAGCTGGAAGGCATAGTCATTGCGGCAACTAGCAAAAACAACTTCTATGTCAATTAAAGGCCACTTTCAAAGTTACTTTTAAAATAGCAAAAAGCACTTTGTTATTCTATGAGTCATCGAGGCAGACTATAAGAATGATAAAAAGTATATTAATTTCCCAGCAAAAGAGAGTATTTATCATAACTGAGCTTGAATAGAATACTGCATCATATTTAATGAAAGGGTCACACAGAACATTTGATTTTATAATAATACTCTTCTATTTTCTTCTATTTTTGAGTGCAATGGAACAACTCCCAGATTTGTTTAGATTGCAGCAGTTATCTATTAGCGTAGCTATTTACTTATACATTTTATCAATCTACCTTTCTTCTACCAAGCTGCACTTGGAAATGGATATATTTCTCTAAAATAGATTTTTTAAATGATAAATACATTAAACTTTGTTTAAGTTAGGTGACATAATTGCAAATAAATATAAGTATCTACTGCAACTGAAACACTACTGGTACTGCATATTCATTTTATCTGCATCTTAAGGTAAATTTGTGTGTATTCCATTTTTAAAACAATTTTGTAAATAGATCAAACTTGTACATGGAATATAATTCTTTAGAGTTCTCACCCGCAGTTGTTCTCAGATATTAAAAAATCTACTTCTAAACACACTTTCCCAAGAATAAGGTCTCATAAATCTAGAAGAGTGACTTCCGAACAAACTTATATAGAATTGAAGAGAACATCATGAAACATCTATCCAATGGGCACAATGTTTTTCAAAATGCTAACCAAAATGAGATATTATTACAAATGTTAGTCAATCAAGAGAATTTGATTTGAAAGATTTTAATATATAGCTAGCTATGTGCCAAGTCCATTAGATATGAACTGGAAGAATTTAATTCGAATGTCAATATAATTAGCCATTCTATATAATCAAGCTGTACTTCCAAAAATCATCATGATTGCCTATATATCGTTAAAGAAATCATACTTAAGGGAAGGAAGGATTTAATTCCCACCATTTTTCGTTTTTAAAACATATCTCTCCTTACCTGATCAAAACTTCTCCATCAATCCCCCCCCTCTTTTTGCCCGCCCCCAACTTAATCTCCACTGAAGTCATTGGCAGGCAAGCTACTCCCACTGCTTCTGTAGCGCAGCGTTGCTCAAAGAGTCACCTGAAATCTGAAAGGCTTTGCTGCTTTCATTCCTGCTCCTCCTTGTTCTTTTATCCCTTTCGTTGAGAAGATTGGCAAACTGTTCTTTCTACCAGTTGCAGCAGCTACTGCTGCCGCTTGTCCCAGACGAAAAGGGTTGCTGGAGCAGCAGTGTGGAAAAAATGCTTCAGCCTAACTGAAAACAAAACACTTCACTGTGGCATCCTAAAAGCACTCAAGCACTAACTAGTGGCAAGCGTTCAACATTGACCTGAAAATGTACTTTCCTCTTTGCTTCATTCCATGTCAGCAAAGGAGAGAGCCCAGTTCCGTTCCGTGCTTCCCAGCACTACAGCTAAGTCAGAGACTGTTTAGTAGAAGGGTGTTTACATTCTTTCATTCATTTTATTCCTGTTCACTCATAAACGCAAGGGGTGACAGGATAGGTAAGAGCATCTTGATAAAAGTGGCAGAAAATGCCAAACTTTGAACAAGTTGAACAAGTTTTAAAAGAGGTTGAAAAAATGGAGCAAACAATTTTTTTTTCTAACAATGGTGTAGTGGAAATGGCAAATAAATTAAAACAGGGCTTTTCTGGTATACCTGTCTCTTTCCCCATAGTGACTCTGATTGTGTATATTTTACTTCATGTTATATAAAGCCAGGAAGAATGTGAAAAAGCCATCGTCAACAAGACATTCATTGTATGAAGTGCACACACACAAAAACACACACGCACATTTCCTACCGTTCTAATTGCCGTTGGAATTCCTGATTCATCAACTGGCCCAATTCCTGCATAATGTGGTGCTTTAATGACTGTGACTTTCTTTTCTTCCTCTGAAGTCCTACAGATCGGTATGGTGGTGGTGGTCGTGCTGCTGCTGCTGTCACCGCCACCAACAGAGTGTGCATGCTGTGAGTACATCTCTGTGGATTCTACAAAGATAACATAAGGCTGTACAACTGTAGAACTGCCCTGCTTTGCCTGCATTTTCGAAAATGCATTTTCACAAGGCAAACAGACACATATAGATGATCTTCTCTGTACTACTAGATGGAAAGCAGCACGAGAACACAGCAGATCTTAGCTCTCCAGGTCTTTTGCTTCAGATGCTGGAAGGCTTCTACAAATCAGAGCAGATGATTTGGGCTGCGAATGTCAGGATGACCACCAGGTAGCAACAAAGAGATAATCTTGTGAGACTATCTTGTGGCCATCCAGATTTTTGCAGCCTGAAACTGGTAACCTTAAATTCACAACACCACTGGTTTATTTCATCACAAAACACAATTGGCTGAGTTCTAATCCATAAATCACTGTTTACAAATCATAATGGTTAGACCCAGCATAAATTCTGGACAGATAGAAGTGTGAATAGTAGGAAAGGGAAGACATTTTATAATTATAAAGTCCTAATAATGAAATTTTACTTTGAACAGAAATTTCAACAGGCAGAGCAGTTGCTATTAAGGGTTGTTGCAAATAGTTTACATTTATATATTTACTTAATTAATATCATATTATTGAAATTACACATCTCCCTCACAGGGGGACTCTTGGCAAGTAAAAATTTATTAAATCCCTCCCTCTGTTTCTCTCTCGCTAATTTTTTAAAATACAAAATTAAATCTGAGTTAAATCACATATTCCCACAAAAAAATTTCAAAATCGCGAAATAGATTTCATCAAAAGCAAAATATCAACATTCTCGTTTTACAGATGACTAAGACTAAGACCAATCAGCACAGAAACAGCCATGGCAGTCTATTATTAATGTTCAGATTTAATTGTACTAGTCTTATTCAATTTTTGAAAGCTGAGTTATCTTGTTGATCTAAGGCAGCATCACTCATAGTTCTAAAGAAAACCCAACCTATTTATCTGATTTGAAGAATGTAATGTTTAATTAATGTTTATAGTTGAACTATTAAATTAATAGTAAACTAATAGTAAAACTAATATATGACATCAGATCTTCTGTTGATTAAAATTTGCAATCTATAAATAAGATAGCTAGGAGCATATATGGTAAGGCAGTTTAGGTTTAGCATGGATAAAATATCTAGATATCTGGGCTTTTCTCCAAATATGCATATTACTAAATTTAGAGAGAGAGGAAAAAAGGAATGTGTTTCTACAGCCCCAAAATAGCAAAAACTGTCTGCTTTCATCATAAGAGCTTAAGGCATAACCAGACATAACATCAAGTGTATAAATTCAATTAATCTATAGGCTTTTAAAAATGTAAATATAATCTGCAGAGAGACAGAAAAGGCATTTTCGGTAGCTGAGGGGATAATTTAATCCTTCACTTTATCATAACAGAAGCAAACAACAACAACAATTCAGAAACCCTGTTCATAACAGGAAGGTTATTTAGAAACCTTTCATTACATCTGTACTGTATTTTGACATATATCTCTAACTATATATACTCAAATGTTTCTTGCCATATTTAAAGCTCTAAATTATAATGCATAAAAGGGTGGAGTAGACTGAAAATACAAAAACAAAATCAAAAGGCATGAGGACCTCAAATCTAACTTTGTGAAGGTTCAGTGAGGTACAGTAGAATATGGATTTAGAGGATAAAAGCTGACAGTTGAGTGGAAGACAACATGGACTGCAGCAGGTGGCGCAGAAAGAGGTGGAAAAAAAATATTCTCTTTGGCCATGTTCTCATTTGTGCACTCACAACACAAGCATGCCTTCCTCACTTTTAAAAAAAAATCAAAATATTTTCTCCCTTCTCTGACTCACATTGAAGGACAGAATCAAGGTATATAAATCAGGTAAATTTTGTCACCAATTGCTTTGGAAAGAAGAGAGGTGAATGACAATGACTGGGAACAATGGCAGTAAGAAAGATTAGAATTGCTAGATGTTATGCTTGTTTGGTTTTCTGCTGACTTAGGAATGAGGAGGGAACATTTTAATTTCGCAGTGGTAAATGACCTGAAGTATGAGTAAACTGGACTGTTTTTAAATGTTCCCAGGAATGAAGGAACATTAACAGTTTATGAACAAACCTGATTTTTTTGGTGAAAGTTGTACTGGCAACACCTAATAGTTTGCATACTTCCCAAATAATAATAATAAAAAAGGATTTTAAAAAGAGGAAAACATCATAATTATGGCAGAGTTTGGGGATAGGGTATCAATGGAGCAATCAATGGAGGGAATATTAAAAGAAACTCTGTGGGACAGGATTCAATAGAATGAAATTGCTAGAAATGCAAACGTGCATAGTTCACATTACAATATTTTGTGGCATGGACTAAGTAGCTTTACTTAAACAATCTACAATATGCTGCACTTGATTTAAATTAAGCTTTATGAAGAAATATTTAATCCAACTGAAATAATTTCAACAATTAAAAAACAACTATTGGACAACAGTTGTCATAAATTCATAAAGGATACATGGACCTATAATCTTAATTTACACTGTGGTGGCATGGATACAGTATGATATATTTAAAAGTTTCACACAAGCAGTATGCTTCCACTCTCACTGACCAAATTTACATATTCTTAATTCCAAATGATCTAGATAGACTTTCTTTCCAGGGATTTTTGTAGAAAATATTCTCTTTGGCCATGTTCTCATTTGTGCACTCACAACACAAGCATGCCTTCCTCACTTTTAAAAAAAAATCAAAATATTTTCTCCCTTCTCTGACTCACATTGAAGGACAGAATCAAGGTATATAAATCAGGTAAATTTTGTCACCAATTGCTTTGGAAAGAAGAGAGGTGAATGACAATGACTGGGAACAATGGCAGTAAGAAAGATTAGAATTGCTAGATGTTATGCTTGTTTGGTTTTCTGCTGACTTAGGAATGAGGAGGGAACATTTTAATTTCGCAGTGGTAAATGACCTGAAGTATGAGTAAACTGGACTGTTTTTAAATGTTCCCAGGAATGAAGGAACATTAACAGTTTATGAACAAACCTGATTTTTTTGGTGAAAGTTGTACTGGCAACACCTAATAGTTTGCATACTTCCCAAATAATAATAATAAAAAAGGATTTTAAAAAGAGGAAAACATCATAATTATGGCAGAGTTTGGGGATAGGGTATCAATGGAGCAATCAATGGAGGAATATTAAAAGAAACTCTGTGGGACAGGATTCAATAGAATGAAATTGCTAGAAATGCAAACGTGCATAGTTCACATTACAATATTTTGTGGCATGGACTAAGTAGCTTTACTTAAACAATCTACAATATGCTGCACTTGATTTAAATTAAGCTTTATGAAGAAATATTTAATCCAACTGAAATAATTTCAACAATTAAAAAACAACTATTGGACAACAGTTGTCATAAATTCATAAAGGATACATGGACCTATAATCTTAATTTACACTGTGGTGGCATGGATACAGTATGATATATTTAAAAGTTTCACACAAGCAGTATGCTTCCACTCTCACTGACCAAATTTACATATTCTTAATTCCAAATGATCTAGATAGACTTTCTTTCCAGGGATTTTTGTAGAAAAATATTCTGGCTGCCACAAAAACCTATTGTCAAATTTTCTGTTCAGAAGGACAGTATTCTTAAGTCAATTGGAAGCTAAAAAAAGTGGGGTTTTTCTGCTACCATTATCAGTATGTGCGATGGTAAAATAGCAACAAGAGCTGAAACCTATTTCGAGAAAAGTGAATTATGAAGAACTCTGTGTTGTGGAATTCTGGTATAATTTCAATTTACATTCTTATTAATCAGTGAATAATGCTTATGGATTTAAAGAAAGTGTCATTTTTATTTGCATTCCAAACTCACCCATTGTCCTGCTCTGTTGCAGGAGAGAGGAGCTTGAAGTGAATGAGACTGGTGGAGAGTATGCCAAAGAAGGGGAGAAAGGCCTTTGAAAGTAACTCATTGGGCTGGTTGCCAAGCTAGAATTCCCATTCACTGTTATCTGAGCCTGAGGGGAAAGAAACAAAACAAAAACAAAATCCCAAAATCATATCTAGTCATATGCAATACACCTCTGAAGTCTGAAATCCACCATCAACATAAAAGATGAAGGAGAGAATGGTAAAATTCATAACAGTAGCCAGTTTTCCAGTGCTTAGCTACAATCCATAATCATTCCTAGAATTATGGGGAAATTAGTTTGTTATATGTGGAGGCTTACTTTTAATCAAAAGCTCGTGATAGTTTACATAGGAATTAGATTTCTCTTTGTTTTATCCTAGAGCAAGAATTGTGCAAGAGTCTGGTCTGACAGAAGCCAACTAGTCCATAGTTTCTCAGTAAGTTTCTATGGCTGAGAGCAGACTTGAACCTAGATCTTCTGTTTTAATATAACACCTTAATCACTGCATTACATCAGGTTTCACAAAGGCCTCAGTTAAAGTAGATTTGAACAACTGCTTACAAAATGAAGGGGTTAGTCAAAATTGTTCTCGCCATTCTCCTGAAGATCTAATTTTTGTTTTCCCTATACCTGATTCTTACTATTATTCACTTGGAGTCCTCCAAGCCAAAATACTACGGAAAATAACCAAATTTCTTTCAAGTGACAAAAAACAGTGACTATTGATATCAGTGAACAATATATACCTTTTTATAAGAATTTATACACTGTCTGCTGAATTCTGTCAATATTTATACTATTTTCGTTTGAAAGAGTACCACTCTTTTAGATATGCTTCCATTTATTATGATTACATTGCTGCTAATTTTTAAACATTAATGGGTTGCTATTTTTTTTTTAATCTAGACAAGCTTTGGGCATCAAAATCCTTTTAAAAAACAGGAAGAATTGAAGGAAGATTACTTTGAGTGATATGTCACTTTGCTTTTCTCTATATTTCTATCTCTGTGGATAGAACTGAACTTGTACTATGCTATATGATAAGGAGGAATTACAGCAGGTATACAGGTATTTTAATTTTCCAATGTAAATATATTTCATTGGAAGCAATTGCTTCTGCTCTTAACTATTCTGGTAAATGATGAATGTTGTTCTACAAATACTGGGATAACCTAAAAACTTTTAAGGATCTATATCATGTTATGGTCTTTAGTTAATACTGGTTTAATTTTTGATGGGTCATTTAAAATTTAAACTTCTGTCATTTGTAATAATTTGTTTATTAAGTATAAATCATTGTCAAAAACAGGATGTTGGCCATGACATCTTTCTGTTTTGTGTATTATTATAATAATAAATTTATTTGCCGCATTGCAACATAAATAAACATGTACAGCTTTGGCTGAACCAGCATATTGACTTTCCCACTTTATCCTGCAAAGACTCCTGTTTAGACACTAGTTTATGCCAGCTTTCATCTATAAAATAGAATGCAAGTTATAGGAATAAATGGATCCTTTGCTCAAGTTGTTGTTTTAACCTGGGAACAAATTTTATTTACTTATTTATTGGAGATATGTCTCATCTTTTTCTTAGTTTGATGATAGGATAAATGTGTTTATCACCCGTTGGGATTTTTTGCTTTTATGTAAGGATTTGGGATTTTAGTCTGTTACCATCCTTCATTTTTAAATATATAATAAAAGAACTCACATGCACTGCAGAAATTGAATTTCTAAAATTATACTTTATTTCTCTGTCTTTTTCTCGCTCTCAGACACACACATGTACACACACACAAGCACACATAGAAAGGGCAGTGTTAGGTTAGAGTGGAAATTTGACTTAGAATCAATTTTATGCAGTCAGTGACTACAACTAATAGTTATCTAAATGTGTACATTTGTGTTCTTCAAATATTTTAATTTCCATTGTAGGGGCATATACAGATTTATCACTTTTTTTCTCATTTGTTTGCAACTTGCCTAAAGATTCTCTACATACTACCTAGCATCATGCTTCTATTCTAAACACTATTCCCCTTTAATATGAGGGACTGAAGAGTTATAACCGGTAGATTTATTCAGGATAGCTGAAGCAATTGGAACAAGGGTGTGTTGCGGTGAAAGTCTGACACTGAAATGTAGACAGCAATGAGAAACGTCTCAAGCTCATTCCATGCAAACCCTACCTGGCAAGAGGCCCAATTGATATTCCCACCTCCCACTTCTTGCATCACCTATTGCTCTTTCTAGCCAAAGCCAATTTTCCAAATATTAACACCTTGAAGGAGGAGGCAAGCCAAGCTGGTCATTTTTTTAACTTAAGCTGGCAAGGTAGAAAGTTGGGTGTGGGAGGGAATGAAAAACCAAGATACCGTATATACTCGAATATAAGCCGATCCGAGTATAAGCCGAGGTCCCCAATTTTACCCCAAAAACTGGGGTAAACTGGGGACTCGAGTATAAGCCGAGGGTGGGAAATGAGGCACCTACCGGTTGGGGAAACCCTCCCTCCCTCAGCTGAGAAGGCTGGCGGCTCCCCTGCCCCGCCCTCTCACTGCACCGGCAGGGCTTCCCCGCGCTAATGCAAAAGCCCGCCAAGTTTGTGCCGGTAAAATGTGAAAAAAACAAAAAAAAAACAAAAACTCGAGTATAAGCCGTATATACTCGAGTATAAGCCGAGGGGCTTAAAAAAAAACAACTCGAGTATAAGCCGTATAGACCCGAGTATAAGCCGAGGGGACGTTTTTCAGCACAAAAAACGTGCTGAAAAACTCGGCTTATACTCGAGTATATACGGTACTTTGGTTTTTGGAGTGGGATAAGGAATCCAGAAGATGTGGGATGTGGGAAGAGTTCCACCAATAGAAAACTAAACCCCACAGCTCAAAACCATAATTGCAGCAATTTTCTGAATCAGCTTCCCAGCAGATTAATTTTGGAAGCTAATCAGCTCAGAGTTACAAGACAATAAAGTTATAAACTGAACATGTGCAGGTGTGCAGGTGTGCTTTAAGCTTCCATCACGTTTCTGTTACAGTCAAAACTCAATCTTTGCAAACTACAAATTGGAGTGAGATAGCACACTAGTGACAGAAGGTAAGTTTATGTATTTCTCAGGTACAAAAAAACATTTGAATAGCTTTTGCAACTGTTGACATCAGGACCCTTTAGCATTCCCAGAGCACCCAAGGTGGACAAAACTGTTGTTCCCCCCCCCAAGATGTTTGAAAGATTGAGGGGCCAAATGGGTGCCTTAAACTTTCATCCTTTAGTAATACCGCCAAATAGGAAGGGCAAAACAATGCCTTAATGCCTTTTCACACCTCTCTCAACCTCAACACACAGAAAAAAATCCTGTTGAACACTTCAGTACCATTCAGTCTGGACGGCTTCACCGGCCTTCCCTTTGCAATTTGTCAATCAAGACACAAAGTGCAACCTCCTAGTTCATAATTGACGAGATAAAGAAACAACTGTTTTCTATTTCCTTGATATTGTAAAAATCACCATTTTTGAATATTGGAATTATGTTCCTCCCACCGTATTCCTTATTGCATGGGAAAAGCTCAAAATCTTTATAGAACAAGATACCACCAATGATCAGCATGCCAATTAATTAAATGAGGTGACAGACCAAAACTAGCTTCTTTTCCACCTAGACAGCACTGTTGAACAGAACGGAAAAGAAAAAAGGAAGGATAATTACATGAGAGCTGGCAGCAGTGGAGGTTAAGGTGGTGCCATCAGACGCAGCAGACGTCTGGCTCAAGGTTGGGGAAGGTGTTTCAGAACAGTCAGTAGTATCATAGTTACAGCTCTGTAGCTCATCTAGCATGGCAGCGGAGAACTCGCTCACTGGCTGAGAGGAGAACTCACTCATGGCTGACACAATAGAGTCAGTTTCAGTCTTGTGGAGCAGAGTGTCAGGTACAAGGAAGGGGTATGTATAGGAGAACGGTGAAAGGGCCGGGGTTCTATAAATGTGTGACGGCCAGAAATCATCACATGGTGGTAAAGGAAATGAAGTTGCATGGGTGCCACTGTCAGGTGAGAGAGAGGGCTGGTGAACCGGAACCATGGGAAGAGGAGGAGGAGGAGGAGGTGTTGGTGATGGTGGTGAGGGAGGCAACGGTGCAGCTTCAGCTGACGTTTGTCTGTGTGTCTGGGAAGCATTTACCTCCATCACATTGGCAGTCACTTTCTGGTTTCCAAGCTGAATTTTGAAAACAAAACAAAACAATCAAACATAAGAAAGCATATTACTAAAATTGATTTTTAAAAGTGTTTTCCTTTAGTTGTGTTCAAGAGTATACAAAAAGAAAAAACACACACACACTGTGTGTGTCTTTTTCCAAACTTTGAAAATAAAAATCAGATAGAAAAGAAAATAAAGTTTATTTTAGAAGGAAAACATACTAAGTGAATTTGTCAAGCAGTAATAGAAGCAATGCCAGAAACTATAGTGTACTGAATAAACATTTATATTCATTTACTTAGCTTATATTGTTTGAGGGTTTATTTAAATTAAGTTTGATTAAGCTTAATTTATCACTAAAATTAGAGGGACTTTTTTTTTTAAAAAAATGGACAACTGCGCCTCCTTTTTAATTGAAATAAACAAAACAAGCTCCAGTTCCTAAATAATGGTTTCAAAGTATGAAAGCAATGGACTGTACACTAGGAGTGTACAAATTACATGCCATTCATTTTGCCATTCTTATAGACTCAATGGCAAAAAGGATCATGATACTCATCCCTTTCATGTATAGGAGAAGTTTATGCCATGAAGAAGAAATGAGAGTGTGCCATTGATAGTGGTCTCCTGACATTTGAATCTGGATAAATGGGAGGAAAAAAGAGAAGCATGTACACATATATAAGTTTTTCCTCTTCAAATTCCATCTCAATAACTGGATGAGGGTGGTAGAGGCAAGAAAAGGCTGCTTGTAACACTAGGGACAAAATGAAATCCTCTGATTTCATTCCCCGTTCAACTCGTGAAAGTTAAATAATTAACTGATATATTAAATATATTAATATATATTTATAAATATTAAATATTATATATGTAAATTATAATTATAATTATAATTATAATTATAATTATAATTATAATTATATATATATATATATATATATATATATATATATATATATATATATATATATATAGTATATTAAAAATATTTAAATTTATTAAATAATTAAAGTGAAAGTTGTTAAATAATTAACAAAGAGGAATGGGTTTACTGCTTATTTAGACTACATGGAAGAAGACAACATGGAACAAACTGTTTCCACTAGCTGAAAGTTTTCACATAGATATCTTTCCAATTTTAAAATATAAATCATTTGGAAACAGAGAGATTTCCAAGAGCAAAAGCCCCAATCCTAAATTTCATGCTCAACTCATACATATTTCTGTAGGGGCCTAAAACTGCTGAAGTCTACATGTCTTGACTCAAAATCAACTTATATTGGATAGATACGTGTGTGTAATATTAATACGCATGAAAGAAAAAGCTATATAAGTACATAATAGAAAATATTTGTGTTAATTAGGTTATTAGTAATTATTCTAATAAACAATTATTAGAAAAGGGATCTAATTTCTACATGAAGAATTTCCTTCTTTCTAAAGGAAATGATTCTTTGGAAAGGAGATGGAAAACAGGGATAAGAGACCTTTTTACTTCGTCTACTCTGAAGAAATTGCTTGGGAGGATCTATCCATATTTAAGTAGCATATGATTACAGGGCTTACTATACATATATTTGCCTCATCAAAATAATTATACTGCACTGTGTATCTGCTTTATATATACACTCTTTTTTGTTTAAGGCAAGAATTTTAGAAGCCATTATTAAACTGAAAGGGTGCAATAAATAATCCTAATGATCTAAGCTGATGATTATAATAAAGGCCTATAATTTACATGTTATAATTAAATAATATATATTATACTGGGAATGAATAAACAAACTGGCACCTTGATATTAATTTTTAATTATCAAAGTCAGCACTAAAGATAAAATGGTTGGTGAAGGACCCATTGGTAGATGCCAGCAGCACTATGAATCATGCATAGATAGGAAACTGCTCTTGATTTTCTGTTATAAGATGTTCCCCAAATTTAGGAATGCTTAGATTGTTTCAAGAAATACAAGTTTTTATATATAATTTTATAAAATAAACAAATGCATATTCTCGCAGAAATGGTGAATGTACAGAAATGTATCATTTAGTATTAGCACAAATGTAGCTTCCCTCAACACCTGAAGTGGTAAAAGAGGAAATGAAGACAAATGTAGCTGAGATGCCATTGTCCAGAAAGTGTGGGAAGCTATGACCTTATAATATTACTAATTACAATTCCCCATGTTCTAAAACTTCTTACACTACCTATGGTGGCTGGGCTGGATAGGAATTGTAGTTCAGGAACATCTAGATGGGTACCGCCCTCATAGCTGGGGATGCAAGTAACAGAATGCTGGTTTACATGATGATCTCTAGATTAGAGGCCCTAGTTTGCATAACATCACATGTACATTTTTAGATTAAAGCTAGCCATTGGTAGGACTTGTCCTTATTAGAAGAGTGCTACACAAAGCATGGGTTTAACAAAGACTATTAACTTAAACTAAATCAACTCTATCTTACTAAAATGTTATTTGTAATAAAAAACCTTGACTGATGAAAGCCAAAATGGATAGTAGAGGTGAACATCTATTGGTCTCTCTGGGGATTAACATAACATAAGAAAGAGGGAGACTGGAATGCAAGAGGAATAAGTGGTAAAAACCATGAAATAAAGGAAGAAATTAAAGAAAATTAAGGGGAATCAGGATTTGAGTGGTGATCTGATTTTATGGAATGTTGATGAATTCATGCAGGGAAACAAAGATTTAAGTTTAATTATGAATAGAAGGGCTGAAATGCATGTCATAAAGTATCAATTGTATGTTATCTTGGTTGTTATGGATGCAATAAAATATTTTCTACAAGACTGTGTTATAGTTGCTTATCCAGTAAATGTTTATAATTGAAGAACAAAATATGAATCTGCAATTATGCAGCATTCTGAATGAATATAATCCAGGGGAAAAATTATTTGTTAGGTGACATGAATTGATGAGTGGGAATGGGACAACAGAGGAAAAAAATTAGGAAACTCCTAAATGAATGAAAAATGTCAAGTGTGTATCTTTTCTTTAAAAAGTGTTTTGAATATATAGGTTAAGTATACATATATTCATAAGTTACAGCACAAGGAATTGATATATATTTTAAATGATTGATGTGATTCTTTAAGATGAATGACTGAAAGAAATGAAGGATACAACAACAACAACAGAATTGGAAGGGACCTTGGAGGTCTTCTAGTCCAACTTCCTGCCCAGGCAGGAAACCCTACACCATTTCAGACAAATGGCTATCCAACATTTTCTTAAAAATTTCCAGTGTTGAAGCATTTACAACTTCTGCAGGCAAGTTGTTCCACTGATTAATTGTTCTAACTGTCAGGAAATTTCTCCTTAGTTCTAAGCTGCTTCTCTCCTTGATTAGTTTCCACCCATTGCTTCTTGTTCTACCCTCAGGTGCTTTGGAGAATAGTTTGACTCCCTCTTCTTTGTGACAACCCCTGAGATATTGGAACACTGCTATCATGTCTCCCCTAGGCCTTCTTTTCATTAAACTAGGCATACCGAGTTCCTGCAACCGTTCTTCATATGTTTTAGCCTCCAGTCCCCTAATCATCTTTGTTGCTTTTCTCTGCACTCTTTCTAGAGTCTCAACATCTTTTTTACATCGTGGCGACCAAAACTGAATGCACTATTCCAAGTGTGGCCTTACCAAGGCATTATAAAGTGGTATTAACACTTCACGTGATCTTGATTCTATCCCTCTGTTTATGCAGCCCAGAACTGTGTTGGCTTTTTTGGCAGCTGCTGCACACTGCTGGCTCATATCTAAATGGTTGTCCACTAGGACTCCAAGATCCCTCTCACAGTTACTACTATTGAGGGTGATGCATTATTTTTATTGTGGGATAGACACAAGGAAAGGAGTGAAACAAATAGAGTGAAAACAAACAAGACTGAAACTATAGGAACAGCAAGAAAAAGTCCTGTAAACTAGAATAATTTATAGAATAATTAATCTATAATAATAGATTAATCTTCAAACATGATGAATGGAAAATTGATATAAGGAAAGATGACTCTTGCTTTGGTTAGGGGGCTGGTCTAGAAGACCTCCTTTTAAGACCTCTGAATTCTATGATTTGATGAAACACAATCGTAACTGGGCTCTTTTATTTATCCCCTTCCTAATAAACCATGTGTGATTTGGGGAGATAAAGGGCAGGTATCCTGATTTGGACAATAAAATAATAAAGTCACCCCAGCATCAATAGCAAGTTCTGCTATTTGTTTGATCCCGTCAATGCATCTAAGGAACAGAATGGACAGAATTAAGTAATGCGTATTTGCTCATATAAACTGGAATCCTTGGAAATTCTGGCTTATTGGACTCGTGATTTGTTTAAATTTTCAGGTTACATGAAAAAAAAGCACTCAGCATACTATTAATGATTTTACAATATATTTCTATACATTTCTTGAGACATAATCTCAGCAGGTGGCAGCACCTTAACATTTGGAAGCAGAACAGGGCTGGATCTGATTTATGTTTGATTCTGAGACCGTCAAGAAATATTATACTGGAGCTGTGGACTAGATTGTCTGGTAAGCTGATCAAATTAGGCAGTAATAGCTTACTACCATGTTATTTTGAATAAAATTATCCCAGAAGTTCTCAGGTTTCAAAGGATTAATAAACCTCACATAATTTGATGGCAGTTAGAATTAGGGATTCCTTGTGTTCCCAATTTATCTCCTACCTTCTCTGTGAGTAGGGGGACTGCAAATTTCATGTAATTTCCTTCATGTCAACTTTCCAAATGCATACTTTTTCTCTCTGAAAAGAATGTAGGTAGCTAGAAGGCAGGCTTTTAGTTGTCCTGTTTCTAATTCTTTCTTTGCTCAGTTTAGATTCCCACTCTGTGGGAATACAAATGACTTCCTCCAATAAAATGTTCAAAGCATTATGAAGTTTATTACTTCTTATAGTATACAGTATCTGCTAGGAAGAGATCAGCAAAAATGATCTACTTGGACCATAGTAACACATAGCAAATATAACCTGTAATTGTTTCCTAGCAATGCATCTCTTATTTATTTATTTATGAAAATTTATATGGCCACCCAACTCACTCTCAGTGACTCTTGGCAGCTTACAGTATGGGTCACCTTCAGATGAAATTATCTTTGCATGAAAATGTAAGGTAACAGTCACATAAGTCTTATATATCAAACAGATAGTACTCTGTAAGATTACTGCTTGGGAAATTATAGACACCAAAGTCCAAAACATAATTCAGAACATACAGAATCTATTTGGGCAGTTCATAGAGTGTTGTTTCTCTAAATATCTACATTGAAATGTTTAGCAGGTTACCTAATAAAATTAAGCATACCAATATGAATGGTTTACAGAGATTGTGGACAATGAATCTCTAATTTTAACATAAAATTCAGACCCACAGTATAGTGCAAGGTAAATAATGACACCACATTGCTGGCCTTGCTTCAAAAGAACAAGACACAAATAAGAATTTAAGATGAAGAAAGTGAACTGATTTTTGTTAATTAATGTATAGAATAAAGCAGCACACAATATTCATCTTTTAACACACACACACACTCACAGACATGGGTAAAAATACCTTGTAAAGAGCTAATCTCAATTTTTAAAAATGTGGTTTATTAGAATGCATAAAAATAATGAGGACAGGCTTTATTTCACTTCAGTAATGGGTGGGAAATGTTATGCTTTTGATAATTATGGAAAACTGGCCTATATAAATACCTTGTGGTGGTGACTGTTGGATATCTTGCATTCTTAATTATGTTTTTTTCTCCAGAAGCTGAACTATTTTATCAGCTGAATGACACTTCCTTTATTGTACATCCAAATCGAAGAGGTGCCTTCTCTATGTTACACACATAAATCTCAATAAGCATCCCAATGATGAGCCGTAAAACTACCTCGGAGACTTCCATACTAATTATGGGATTTAAAAAACTGCATAGGGGCAAATGAACAATGCAACTCAGGAATGCAGAAAATAAACTTACAAATGGTTGTTGCAAAAACTCTACTAATTGTCGTAGCTCCATATGTAATAACTTTGTAGAAGAAACCTCCATATCCCAGAAATATCCCAAGCTACTATTATTAATAGATAATATTTAAATGAGTTTCTTCAAACAATACAGCAATTCTGTAACACAAAGAAATCTTAAATTATGACCTTTCCTTACATGTAGCTAACCAGATAACTATCCTAAAATTGTTTGCGAACTTTAATGGCTGTCTATATGTTTTGCAATGGGTGATTTGTCTCCTTTTCAACTAGCCAGACGATTCATGAGTGGTTTAGCTGCTGATTAAGTAAGAGTGGTTTTCCTTCTTGTTAATGCAATGACCTTCTAAGGGATTGTTGGGAAATATTCTAGAACACTGCATTGTCACTAAGATGACATAGAGGAGCCCCACCAACCCTGGCTAGTATGCCAAACTACTATCAACTACTTCAGTTGATTGTAAAAATCCTGTAATAGTGATTTTTTTAGGAACATGTGTTTATAGCATTACAATAGTTACCCAAACTAGGATAAGCACAGTATTCAACCAGCAAGGTTCATATTATACACATGTGTAATTGTTATATTCTTATGATGTCAGAATGTCCTTTTCATAAAACAATATGCACTTTTGAAAAACCATTAAAAATTTAAAACATTCCATATTTATTTTGTCCTTAATTTATATGGCTTCCTAACTTTGTTTCCCATGTTACGTATGTGATATACATTGTGCCCTACATTTTGTCCTTACATGAAGAATATAAGTACAATTACATGTACAGTTTTTTCTGCCATTTTGTCTTTTTTTTTATTCCTGCCGTGAAGATGTTATTTACCAATGTCTACCAATAATTTCTACTTCAGTATCTTTCAATCAAAGCAGGATATAAAAATATTAAAATATTATATCACACTTGAAAAGCTTAAAATTTAATAATGACAAATTCATATGGATGAATGAACTCGGGCACTTATTCAATTTTACTGAAATAGTGTTGAATTTATCAGATTTTGCCATTTTCCCATCCCACCAAAATGAACAGAAATTGAGAAATTCTTAATGAATATTATGCTTTATTGGGAAATTGGAAAGTGGTGATTCATAGTATACTAAAGTGGAGAAATACACACAAGTGATTCCAGCAATTAGTATTGAATGAAACTGTGATGAATAAACCTTAAAACCTATTTCACTTTATGCAATAAAATGGAAATGCAAAGAGTGTTGCAAAAACTCTACTAATTGTCGTAGCTCCATATGTAATAACTTTGTAGAAGAAACCTCCATATCCCAGAAATATCCCAAGCTACTATTATTAATAGATAATATTTAAATGAGTTTCTTCAAACAATACAGCAATTCTGTAACACAAAGAAATCTTAAATTATGACCTTTCCTTACATGTAGCTAACCAGATAACTATCCTAAAATTGTTTGCGAACTTTAATGGCTGTCTATATGTTTTGCAATGGGTGATTTGTCTCCTTTTCAACTAGCCAGACGATTCATGAGTGGTTTAGCTGCTGATTAAGTAAGAGTGGTTTTCCTTCTTGTTAATGCAATGACCTTCTAAGGGATTGTTGGGAAATATTCTAGAACACTGCATTGTCACTAAGATGACATAGAGGAGCCCCACCAACCCTGGCTAGTATGCCAAACTACTATCAACTACTTCAGTTGATTGTAAAAATCCTGTAATAGTGATTTTTTTAGGAACATGTGTTTATAGCATTACAATAGTTACCCAAACTAGGATAAGCACAGTATTCAACCAGCAAGGTTCATATTATACACATGTGTAATTGTTATATTCTTATGATGTCAGAATGTCCTTTTCATAAAACAATATGCACTTTTGAAAACCATTAAAAATTTAATAATGACAAATTCATATGGATGAATGAACTCGGGCACTTATTCAATTTTACTGAAATAGTGTTGAATTTATCAGATTTTGCCATTTTCCCATCCCACCAAAATGAACAGAAATTGAGAAATTCTTAATGAATATTATGCTTTATTGGGAAATTGGAAAGTGGTGATTCATAGTATACTAAAGTGGAGAAATACACACAAGTGATTCCAGCAATTAGTATTGAATGAAACTGTGATGAATAAACCTTAAAACCTATTTCACTTTATGCAATAAAATGGAAATGCAAAGAGTGTTGCAAAAACTCTACTAATTGTCGTAGCTCCATATGTAATAACTTTGTAGAAGAAACCTCCATATCCCAGAAATATCCCAAGCTACTATTATTAATAGATAATATTTAAATGAGTTTCTTCAAACAATACAGCAATTCTGTAACACAAAGAAATCTTAAATTATGACCTTTCCTTACATGTAGCTAACCAGATAACTATCCTAAAATTGTTTGCGAACTTTAATGGCTGTCTATATGTTTTGCAATGGGTGATTTGTCTCCTTTTCAACTAGCCAGACGATTCATGAGTGGTTTAGCTGCTGATTAAGTAAGAGTGGTTTTCCTTCTTGTTAATGCAATGACCTTCTAAGGGATTGTTGGGAAATATTCTAGAACACTGCATTGTCACTAAGATGACATAGAGGAGCCCCACCAACCCTGGCTAGTATGCCAAACTACTATCAACTACTTCAGTTGATTGTAAAAATCCTGTAATAGTGATTTTTTTAGGAACATGTGTTTATAGCATTACAATAGTTACCCAAACTAGGATAAGCACAGTATTCAACCAGCAAGGTTCATATTATACACATGTGTAATTGTTATATTCTTATGATGTCAGAATGTCCTTTTCATAAAACAATATGCACTTTTGAAAAACCATTAAAAATTTAAAACATTCCATATTTATTTTGTCCTTAATTTATATGGCTTCCTAACTTTGTTTCCCATGTTACGTATGTGATATACATTGTGCCCTACATTTTGTCCTTACATGAAGAATATAAGTACAATTACATGTACAGTTTTTTCTGCCATTTTGTCTTTTTTTTTATTCCTGCCGTGAAGATGTTATTTACCAATGTCTACCAATAATTTCTACTTCAGTATCTTTCAATCAAAGCAGGATATAAAAATATTAAAATATTATATCACACTTGAAAAGCTTAAAATTTAATAATGACAAATTCATATGGATGAATGAACTCGGGCACTTATTCAATTTTACTGAAATAGTGTTGAATTTATCAGATTTTGCCATTTTCCCATCCCACCAAAATGAACAGAAATTGAGAAATTCTTAATGAATATTATGCTTTATTGGGAAATTGGAAAGTGGTGATTCATAGTATACTAAAGTGGAGAAATACACACAAGTGATTCCAGCAATTAGTATTGAATGAAACTGTGATGAATAAACCTTAAAACCTATTTCACTTTATGCAATAAAATGGAAATGCAAAGAGTGTTGCAAAAAAAAAAAAAAAGGGGGGGGGGAAAGCAGCCTGATCCAAAAGTGGTTTTTTTTCATGCTACCAATGGTGCTGGAAGTTATGTGTGCCTTACTAAGGATTTTTTTTTTGGGTGTGTGTGTGTGAAAGAGTTTTGCAAACCTGGGCAACATTTGAAAAGCACTAAAAGTAGCTCTTCACTGGAATGAAATTCTCCAGGGAATAAAAGTAAAAATATGCTCACTTGCTTTTTTGATTAACTGTGTGAGCCACAGAATATGGTATTTTATTCATACCAGTTTCCCAGAGAAAGAACAGCATAATGAAAATGCTCAATTTAACTTTCTGCTTAGATTAATCCCTTCTTGCTCATTTAAACATTTCTCTGTCAGTTGGTACATCAATTTAGTTGCCTTCACTTTTCTGAACAGCTTGACTGGGATCTAAATTGACTCTCCTTTTGAGATGGGAACCCTTGTCAGCAGAAAGTAAAGGAAATTTAGGAGATTTAATTCTGAAGGTGAAAATGGAAAGTGAAAAATTTGGGTTAATACTAAATATGAAGAAAACAACAGTAAATTTAATCCGTAAAGAAATATAGTAGATAATTTCATTTTTTGTAGCTCAACAATATAGATAGAAAGCATGCTAAAGATGTAGAGATTAATTTTCTGGTGTAATGAGATAAGGAATTTAGACAAGAACATGAAGGATGGTGACAGTTAAATTGCAATAAAATATTAGTTACAGCAATAGTCTTTCCAGTTGAAAGATATGAAATCTGGACACTTAAGAAAGAATGGATGAAAGAAAATGGAAACCTATGAATTATGACTCTGAAGTCAGCTGCTAAGAGCTGCATGAATCTCAGGAAGACCAAGTCAACCAGTCTTGAACCAATAAAAACTGACTGCTCATTTGATATAATAATTAAATAGCAGAAACTTTAAAAATATCATGACTGGAAGACTGAGAGAAGAATAAGAGAAGTCAACAGATAACATAAATGAACAGGATCAAAGAGATTACCGGAATGATCTTGGAACAGCTATGAGGCAATTTGAAAGATGATCAATACGATGAGCATTTTTCCATGCAGTCACCAGGCACTGAGTCTGACTCAATGGCATATAACTAATAAACTATTAATCTTAAATTCCTTCATTCATGAAAATTCTTTATGTATTATATCCATTTAACACTGAATTTACTCTTCTGAGAAATAATAAATCTCAGAGTCAGACATTATTAAATACATTTTAAACAGAAAGTATCAAACAATTTTAAAATAAGAAGGGTGCCAACTATTGGACCTATAAAATGACCCAGTTTTTAATCAGTTATACTGTATTGGTTAGTCTACTATTTTCTCATTGGTGCATAAGTAGGAGCTGTTTAAAACTTGTGCTTCTCTGCCAAAAAACCTAACTACTGCAGCAGCCTTAAGCGAAATATGCACACATCCACTAGTGTGCTATTAACAGTTAATTCCTATTCATTCAAAATCAATACACAAAATATTATTCAGTTTGCAACCTTCTCTGGAGAATTGAAAACTTTACAGAGAAATGTCAAAATGTATGTATACCTGCCCTCTTCTCTTTTATTATTTCAGTGCAATAAAAGGAGAAAGGTAAGAGTGTGTCCCTTTTAATAGTACAGATACAGGACACAGACATCTTACACAGCAAAAGTGAAGTGCTGTTCAAAATACTCCTATACCAAATATTTCTGTCAAATGTCATTGATTTTCTAGTTCAGCACAAAATCCTTCTTCTTAATGAGATGCCATATTAGTGTGTCTCCTAACTTTTAAGTGCAAATAACTGTGAGTGAAAGGGATAGATAAATTTTCCATGTAGGCATAGGAGACCAGAGATGTCTATCAATATTGGCAGTGCTGCCAATTAGTGATAATCAGAAAGTTTATGATCTGTTTTTTGGTGGAGTCTCCTTTCTATTGATCACAACTTTGCCCTATCTAGAACACAGGAAAATGTTCTCTTTATATGACTGAAACGTTTTATGTTCTTGGTCTCTCTTCTTTCCTTGGACTAAGATGGACTCAGAATGTATTTTGAAATAATAATAATAATAATAATAATAATAATAATAATAATAATAATAATAATAATAATAATAATAATAGTACAGATTTTTCATTATTATAACAGGTAGTTTTACCCAGGATTTGTGGTCACTGTCAGAACCATGTGAGTACGCTAAAGAGAAAAGAGTTAGATGATACAAGAAAGAGCTAAAATTAAAAAGACAGAGAAAGAGATAAAGATAATATACCACATGGTATTGTGCAGCCGGAGCATCAGACATTTGTTGCATATTTTCTGGTGGCATCTTTGAAGGGTCTGGAGAAAATCTAGATGGATGATGTTGGCATTCAGGTGCTGCTTTACAATCAGGGATGGGGGCTATCTGAATGGAGAGAGATGCTTTGTGTATCTCAGGCACAGGGTTACAGACAGGTGAGGCAGACCTCCGTGGAACTGCTGAGGCACCACCAGGCTCAGGCATTTGCTGTGTATGAGAAGGAACACTACTAGACGCATTCTGTGCCTGAGTTAATTTCAGGGTAGAAACTCTACGTTTCTGAGGCTGTTTGTGGCCTTGATGAACAATAGTTCTAATACCAGCTATTGTTTTTGTGCTAGAAACCGAGGCCAGTGGTTTTGTGCTTTTTTGTGTGCAAGACATTCTTGTGTTAGACTTTTTAGAATAAGTTGTCCTCTGAAGAAACTCCTTGTTAGTAGAGTAGTTCCCATCAGGATATGGCTTAATTTGTTTAGTTGTTACAGAACAGGAGTTACTTCCACTCTTCTTCAGATTAGTTATTCCAGTTCTACCAAAACTTTTTTTCCTAGGGGGTAGGGGGGGTGCCTTATTTGCCAAAAGCATCCACACAACAAAAGAATATTACAGGAGAAAGAGACAAAGCAAAACGTTAGCAGGAAAGTAAACAGAGTTGTCTTTTAAAATCTAGACACTAATAAATGTAAACATTGGCATAGCAATCAACGCTTCTTGAATCAAGCTGCAAAATGCAACATTCCAGAAAACATTTTATTTTGCTAGATGGAAAATTAGCACATATTTATTGACATTTTACATCTCTACCTTTAAAAATATAACATTGAGTCGAATGTAGTTTTTACTTAATTTACTGCAGATAGGATGGCAGCAAAAGCTCTTTTTGTGTAACAACATGATGCTTATAATGGATATAAAATATTTTACTTTTAGAGCAAAACTACTGGTTATCAGAACTGTTAAGGCAGAGAGAGAAAAATGCACATGCATGGGATAGATCATGCAAATAAAACTATTTTGGTGCAAATCTGTATGTGTGTGCATGCACATACCCCCCAAATTATTAATTTACTGATTTACTTAACAATTCTTGTATGCTGCCCATCCTGCACCCTTTAGAGAGCTAACAATGCAAATAGATAAACTACCTTCCAAACTTCAAGTACATATAAATACATATAAAAAATAACTTCCAACAAATACAACTACCATAATCCTGCAAGCCTCTTTCCCGTTAAAGAACACCCATCTCATATACATGATGAAAGAGATAAGTCTTCCATTTCCCCCCCCTGAAGCCTTGGAAAAATAAAGCGGGTAGAATTTCTACTAAGCAAAATTTGACAGAATTCAAAAAGTGAGAATGCCCATCTTTGAGGCCTGTCAAGTGACAATTCTGAAGACCCAGGACCTGTCATGAATTGTCCCTATTTGATCTGACTGGTTTGGCAGAGGAATATAGGAGACTATGGTCCCTTAGATACCAGGTCTGAAGATATGTAGGACCTTAAGAATAATAACTACACCTTGAACCATAGGTGGAAGCCAGCTGTTAATCAATGTAACTTGTAAAGCACCTGGGTAACTTGAATATATTGAGAAACAGTCATTTCCACCCTGGCCACTGCATTCTGAAGCAATTAAAGTTTCTAGTTGTTTTTCAAGGGAAGTCCAATTATAGTGTCTTAGAATAGTGTCATGGCTTTGTCGGATCCGAGTTCGGAGAAGGCGATTGAATTGGGACTGTCCGTTGAGGATGGCATGGTCCCCTCCAAATGAGTGGAAAGTCCAGGGGCTGAGGCCAAGGCAATTCCAGGGCTCTCTGGCAGTGAGGGGAGGGGGCAGTGGGTGCAGGCAGAAAGCTGCCCGCAGCAGCAGATCAGCTGCAGAGGGCCAGTGGGGATGACAGGCTCCAGAACACCTCTGACAAAGAACAGCTTCCTCCCTTGCCTGATCCGCAGGTGGTGAGAGCAGAGTGCAGGGAGGCAGAGAGAGGGTCGTTGAGGCTGCTTGCAAGGAAGCAGCCCCTCCCTTCCTCACAAGGAACACCTGCAGAAGAGTGATTTAACCAGATACTGGGGAAAGGTCTGTTTGTCACAAATCTCTGTTTACTTTGATGTGCACCTTCCCAGCTTTTGTGAATAATGCTTTGTGAATCTTGGATCTTGTTTCTTAGCCATACTTCGGATTTCACTTGTGGACTTTGGCCTTGGCTCTCTGACTTCGAACTCTTGGACAGTGCTCTGGTGTCTGGAACTGTGGACTTGTGTTGCAGATTTGGTATTTGTGGATATTGTTACCTCCTTTGCTTATGGATTGGCTAGGACTTTGGTGGGTCATTTGGCGCTGTGTTAAGTTGCAGTAAACAAACTACTTAATATCTGTCTTGCCAGCGTGATGTGGGGATCAGAACACAAAACTAAATGGGATATAACTAGGACATGACTAACTGTAAGTAGGGTCCCTTGGTCTAGGAAAGACCATAATTGGCAAACAAGTTATACTTGTATAAAAGTCTTCTTCGCTATAATTGCCGACTCTTCCTTAAACAGTTATGCCTCTAATGTCTAGGAGAACTTCCAAATTGTGGTCCACTTCGGAGCAGGAGATTACAGAGACAGAATTTTTTCTGGAATTTGTTAGGCCCAGAAACTCCAAACTGTTTCTTTTTTTGAAGCATATTATTTCAGCAAAACAACTGCTCCTAACCAGGTTGCTGAACAACAACTGTCCCATTTTAAAGACTAAGAATGATGGGCTTGCTGTTTAATGCCGGTGGAAGACATTAGGTCAAATAAGAGGAAGCAGGATTTTTTTTTTTTAGGAAAAGAGGTCTATACCAGTATTTTTAACTCAAAGGACATTTCATAGCTGGATGCTTAGTGTTGTGTCTCGTCCAATCTCACCTCAGCCGGGGTCTTCTTATCTGCTTCCGAACACGGAAGAAGAAATATCTCCAGCCCCCAGCCCTGGCTCCATGCCCAGACAGGCTGAAGAAGAAGAAATACCTCCAGCCCCCAGCTCTGGCTCCATGCCCAGGCAAACGGAGCAACTAGACCCCTCCCCCTCCTCCACAGCATGTGAGCCTGAGGAAGGTCAATTACCAACAGCTGCCGATTGGAGTGACCCTCATGTCAGAAGACTTGATAGGCGGAGGCAACAGAAGGAAGGGAGGGGCAGGCCTGGATAAGTGCTGAGTCATGGAGCCACACCCCATGGCCTATATAAAGGATCTGCTTTCTGGCATTCTCTGAGTCAGGCAAAGTCTAAACATATCTTGCTGAAGTCACTTTCTGGTCTCCGGCCTGCCTTGAGGACTTTGCTAGGACTTTGGCAGAGCTGCAGAGGCACACCTGATTCGGATTTCCCTGACCCGGCCGTCAGCGGAGGAGTGGGACACGACACTTTACTCCAGGAAGCAAATTTAGAGTAGGAGATAACAACAAACTGTGTATAAGTAGTATAATTTTTGTCATACAGCCAAGATATAAAAGTATGTATGTACTGTATGCCTGAGTAATATAAATTAGGTTAGGATAGCATCCAGGAAACATTCATCCTAAGGAATGAATAACCCTTTTTTCCCCTGAAAATATAGCATTGAAAGTGGAAGTGTCGCTGTATACAGCTCCCTGTTTACCTGAGTTGGTGATTTCTTTTCTTGAAGGTTTGGCCGGACACTTCGAAAGCCTTTTGCTGCAAGAGAGGAGCTGCTAGTATCTCCATTCAGTGTCTCTCTACTTCCAATGTTAAATGATCTCCAAGCTTTTATGTGGAAAGAAATCCAAGTAAATTTATTTCTGATACAGAAATCCTTTGATAATGTAACAAGTGAAATCAGTTTTAAGTTTTTAAAGAAAAAAATGATCTTTTTGGGTAGAAGTTGTGGCAGCAATTTGAAAAATGAAAGAATATAAATACATATGATTCAGCATCATAGGACAGACTTTTATTATGAAGAACAATGAGGAGGTGATGTTGGGTTCACCACCATTGTTCAGCTGAGACAAATGACTGTTTTGTCAAGCAGCATCCATAAAACAAAACGGCATAGATGACAGTATGAGTATAAAATCATCATACATGTATCATTATTTGTGCTTCCTTGCCCTCCTCCCCCACCTATGAATGTCCTGACTTTGACTTTCATAATAGTCCTTCTCAGTGGCATCTCCACCAGTTCATTTTATAACTTGACAAAGAATGAAGGCTTTATCTGGAAGTGGGAAATCCATGTTCCATTTATAATCCTGAAATCCCATCATTTGGTATTGAGGAAATCATTAGGGCTCAGTTAAAGAGATGTCAAGAGATCTATCATATGCTTTGAAATAAAGAAATTAGAAGTGGTCATGGAAAATGACAACCATTTGATTTTTTTTCTCCCTTTTGAAGTCATTTCTAAAGTGGAAAATGGAATATTCCTACATTTTGGGCACATTCAGACAGCTGGCTTAATGGGTTGTTGTTTAGGCTATGAGTCCGTTCAAAGTATGGCAGCCTAAATTCATAGTTCATCACTGTTCAACATCATTAACAATGCCACTGAATGGACTTTCTCTTAAGAGTGCTCTATGGAAAAAAGATAAGGTGCTAAATGTCCTTGCCAACAAAAAATTAATAACTTTTCTAATGGAGAATGGAAATAAGACAGATGGCTAGACCAGTGGATGTAATCATCTAGGAGGACCTGATCTAAGGTTGGGGCTATCCATTTCAACTGATGTGACACATCCTGTGAATCGCCTGCAATGGTTGATCTACAATGGTGATACAATGAAAGCCTTCTAGTGAGCTAAGGGGGGAGGAGCAGTCCATGTAAAGCAGGAAAGGTTTTATTTTCCTGTTTTAGTGGAAATTACCAGCCTCCCACCTGGCATGGAGTACCTGTAGCACCTGATGGAGAGAGGTGGGTGATAGAAGCTTGGTCATTCTATCACTACTTTAGTATTTCTTGGCAACTTTAAGGCTGGTGGATTGGAGCCTGGCTGGGGAATTCTGGGAGTAGAAGTCCACTCTTCCTAAGTTGCTACACTGCCATAAATCAGATGGTTCAAATAATTCACAGGGTGGGGTGGAATTGATGAGCAGGATGCTTGGAAGACTGCTTCTAGTAATGTTAATTCACTGTCCTTGCCCTGTTGAAAAAAAATGCCTTGCCAAAAAAGCAAGGGTTTTGGGGTAATGCAGGCATACCTTCCCCACCAGAAAAAAAATCATGACTTGTAAAAACAAGTTTCCCAGCCCTTCTTGTCATCATCATGGTTGCCATCAAACTGCCACACACACTTTGTATGTATCTCAGGCATGGATCACAAGATGGAAAACATCAATTTCACATTGGATCAAAAATCTCTGATGATCTCTACTATGAACTGGGGATTAGAAGAAGGCTTCATCAGGAGGGGCAGCCTTAAACATTAATTATAGCAGCACCCCTCAGAAGAAGATAGGGGAATGTGTGCATTAGGAGGGGAGGGATCCAGCCCCTGTGCTAGTTCGCGACACTATTCCATCTTGTCTGAAGGCAGGGGGGGAAGACGTTCCAGGTTTAGAGGGTTACTCAATCTGTACGGTAAGTGGGAGAGGCAGATATGGCGGGGGGGAGGGGCCGTATCGTGTTGAGGGAGCACGCGTTCGTTGTTTGAGAGCGATCGCGTGCTCCGGCCCCTCAGTCCCGACCCGTTCCCCGGGTGGCCATGATCCTCAGAGCTTGGACCTTCGGCTGATGCTATGTAATGCTCGGTCCGTGGTTAATAAGGCCCCCCTGATTTGTGATCTTATTCAGGGGGAGTCCGCGGACCTTATGGGTATTACGGAAACCTGGTTGGGCCCAGAGGGGGGGGTCCCCCTTGTCGAGATGTGCCCGCCAGGTTTCCGAGCATTCCATCAGCCGAGGGACCAAGGTAGGGGTGGGGGGGTGGCGGGTGTCATTAGGAGGATCTAGAGCCGAGGAGACCACTGTTCCTCAGATTGCCGGCTGTGAATCCTCTATGTGCGATGGGGCTATAGGAATCAGTTGGGCTTGGTGATCGCGTACCTGGCTCCTTGCTACGTGACCACAGCCCTGCCTGAGCTGTTGGAGGTGCTCGCTGCTGTGGCGGTTGAAACCCCCAGACTTATAGTCATGGGGGATTTTAACCTGCCATCAGTTGGCTTGTCATCGACGGCAGCTCGGGAGTTCCAGGCTTCCATGACGGCCTTGGACCTGATTCGAGTAAATGATGGCCCTACGCACTCGGGGGGAGGCACGCTGGATCTGATTTATATCTCTGGGCAGTGGCTTAATGATCTGGTGTTAGATGACTTAGTAACAGAACCAATGTCATGGTCGGATCATTTTCTCCTTCGCCTAGACTTCCGAACCGCCATTCACCACCGCAGGGAGACGGAACCTATACGGTGGTTCCGTCCCAGGCGCCTGATGGACCCCGAGAGGTTCCTGACGGAGCTTGGGCCATTCCCTGAGGAACTGGCCCACGGCACGACTGAGGAACTGGTCACGGCCTGGGAACAGGCCGCGCCCGGGCCCTTGGACCGTGTCGTGCCTTTGCGGCCTCTGACCCGGCGGAGATCTCGTCCGGCCCCCTGGTACTCCGAGGGGCTGAGGGAGATGAAACGCCAGAGAAGACGCCTGGAGAGCACCTGGAGGTCCAGTCGCTCCGAAGCTGATCGGACACTAGTTAGGTCCTATTCTAGGACCTACCTAGTGGCAATGAGGGAAGCGAGGCGTTTCTACGCCTCCACCCTCATTGCGCCGGCAGATAACCGCCCGCCGCCCTGTTTGGGTGACCCGCCTCTCCTACATCAGGAGGTGCGGATGACCCGCTGCAGGGACGAGCCGAGGAGTTTAGCGGTTATCTATACGATAAAATCGCTCAGCTGAGGGACGGTCTGGACCGAAATTGGGATGATCCAAGCGAGGGAGAGGAGGCACGTCTTGTTGAGTCTATTTGGGATGAGTTTGACCCTGTGGCTCCCGAGGACGTCGACAGGTTGTTGGGGGGGCTGCACGGCACGACATGTTTACTGGACCCGTGCCCTTCCTGGCTGGTACTGGCCACTCAGGCGGTGACACGAGGCTGGCTCCAGAGGATTATCAACGCTTTTTTATTGGAAGGGGTTTTCCCTGCCGCCTTGAAAGAGGCGGTGGTGAGACCCCTCCTTAAGAAGCCCTCCCTGGACCCAGCTATTTTGGGTAATTATCGTCCAGTCTCCAACCTTCGCTTTGTTGCGAAGGTTGTAGAGAGTGCCGTGGCGCGACAGCTACCCCAATACCTGGATGAAGATGTCTATCTAGATCCGTTCCAGTCCGGCTTCCGACGCGGATACAGCACGGAGACAGCTTTGGTCGCATTGGTGGATGATCTCTGGAGGGCCAGGGACAGGGGTTATTCCTCTGCCCTGGTCTTATTAGACCTCTCGGCGTTCGATACCATCGACCATGGTATCTGCTGCGCCGGCTGGGGGATTGGGAGTGGAGGCACCGATATCGGTGGTTCTCCTCCTATCTCTCCGACCGGACGCAGACGGTGTTGACGGGGGCAGAGGTCGACCGCGAGGGCCTCACTTGTGGGGTCCCGCAGGGTCGATTCTCTCGCCCCTGTTGTTCAACATCTACATGAAGCCGTTGGGTGAGATCATCAGTGGTTTCGGGTGAGATACCAGCAGTACGCTGATGATACTCAGCTGTATTTTTCCACCCCGGCCACCCCAATGAAGTTGTTGAAGTGCTGTCCCGGTGTTTGGAAGCCGACGGGTCTGGATGGGGAGAAACAGGCTCAAGCTTAATCCTCCAAGACGGAGTGGCTGTGGATGCCGGCATCCCGATTCAGTCAGCTGCAGCCGCAGCTGGCTGTCGGAGGCGAGTTACTGGCCCCAAAGGATAGGGTGCGCAACTTAGGTGTCCTCCTGGATGATCGGCTGTCGTTTGAAGACCATTTGACGGCCGTCTCCAGGAGGGCCTTCCACCAGGTTCGCCTGGTCCGGCAGTTGCGCCCCTTCCTTGATCGGGATGCCTTATGCACAGTCACTCATGCACAGTCACTCATGCACCTCTCGCTTGGATTACTGTAATGCTCTCTACATGGGGCTCCCCTTGAAGTGCACTCGGAGGCTTCAGTTAGTCCAGAATGCAGCTGCGCGGGTGATAGAGGGAGCTACCCGTAGCTCCCATGTAACACCGCTCCTGCGCAGACTGCACTGGCTGCCTGTGGCCTTTCGAGTGCACTTTAAGGTGTTGGTTACGACCTTTAAAGCGCTCCATGGCTTAGGACCTGGGTACTTACGGGACCGCCTGCTGCTACCACATGCCTCCCACCGACCCGTACGCTCCCATAGAGAGGGACTTCTCAGGGTGCCGTCCGCCAAACAATGTCGGCTGGCGGCCCCCAGGGGAAGGGCCTCCTCTGTGGGGGCTCCCACTCTCTGGAACGAGCTTCCCCCTGGTTTACGTCAAATACCTGACCTTCGGACATTTCGTCGCGAACTGAAGACCCATCTTTTTATTCGCGCGGGGCTGGCTTAATTGGATTTTAAAAGGGAATTTTACAAATTTTAAATGGGGTTTTAATTGATGATGATTTTTTAATATCAGGCTAATTTTGAATAAGTTTTTTAAGGGTATTTAAATTGTGTATATTGTATTGTTGTTTTTATTTTGCCTGTACACCGCCCTGAGTCCTTCGGGAGAAGGGCGGTATAAAAATCAAATTAAATAAATAAAATAAATAAAATAAATTAGTAAATCTGGTATGATGGCAGTCCCCAATGACTAAAAGGTCCACTTTTCTGTTGGTAACGGTCTGAAGGATGAACAAGATAAATGGATCTTTTGCAATTATTATTTGGTAGTTTTCATTACTACATTTAAGAGCTGTACTGCAGTGCTTAGAATGAAGTCCTGCAGGCTAACTCACTGCTCACTCCAGGAGTTTAATTGTGAGCAGCTCAAGGTTGACTCAGCCTTCCATTCTTTTGTGGTCAGTAAAATGATGACCCAGCTTGTTGGGGGCAATATCCTGGCTCTGTATATCACTTAGAGAGGGCTGTGAAGAACTATGCAGTGGTATATAAGTTTTAAGTGCTAGTGCTACATTTAAATTTATCTTTGTGGTGGGTATAAGAATAAAGTATGCATCTAAAAATGCCACATTATTTACTTGGAGAAGATAACAGTAGAGAAGTAAATGCACAGCTTCCTCTAGCGGAACAGTCACCTTCGAAACCAATGCAATTCTTTTTTGCTTTATACTGTTTTCTAATAACAAAAACCTATCAGCCACTTTGTGTTGGAATTACTGGCTGCATTCACATGACATTTTGGTCCAGGATTAATTTACCTAACTTCATTTATTCAATGAATCCAATTTTGTGGTCTGATACATTAGCTAAAATGTGGTCAGCAAATGTTGTGGATCAATGTGCTGTGTAAATGTAGAGTCCTCCTTGACGAGTGCCATGACAAAATGCCATGACAGACATTTTGTTATGGATGCTTATACAAACACATGCAATATTTTTGTTAATTTATTTTTTAAAAATTACCTGAGTCTGGTGAATGGGAATCAAGTCCTAGAAAGAGTAAATACTAAAGTTAATATATGGGAAGTTTGATTAGGATTCTTACCACTTGTTTTAGTTTCTGAAATTCAGGGAAATTTACTTACCAAACATACACTTTAAAAAATATTATAATTTGAAATCCTATTTTCAATGTTCACTGAACTCAGTGAGTTGTACATGAAAATAACCAGTACAAAATAACTTCTTTTGATGATTTTTATTTTTGCTTGGCCCAAACTTCTTTTTATTTATGAGTTCAACAATTTGGTTCATATATATCCCAATTCACTTCTCAGTTTGCATACAAAGCTGAGCCATCAACCAAGGTTTAACTACCTCCATGGTGATAGGAGTAATAATATTGATGTCTGTCTAAAAAATTATCCATTACTATGGTATTTTAAACACTAATATTTATTGTACTTCTATTGCAAAATACAAACTCTCTGGGTAGATTACAAATTACTAAAAAAAAAAATAATACATGAGATCCAGCAATATTTGGAGGGACACTCATGAAAAACAAAAGAATAAATGATCCAGAACAATGTTTATCAAACCTCAGCAACTTATCAGCCAGAGAATTCTGGGAGTTGAAGTCCATACATCTTAAAGTTGCTGAGATCAAGAAATGCTACAAAAGTTGCTGAGGTTGAGAAATGCTGAGCTAGAAGCTCTTTCCATTTCCATTGATTTATTTTGGCAAGATCACAATCTGTAATATCTTTCTCTGTATAAATCATTTTAAACTATATGTTTAATTAATTAATTTTAATTTAAAAATTAACATCATGATTATTCAAAAGACGTATTAAAACATTTTACAGATAATTTAGTAATCAGTTTAAAAGAAGCCACAACAGCTGTGGAAATTAACCTTTAAAGAAGCTGAACAATGAGGCTTATACAAAAAGCATTGTGTTTTTCAATGCTATAATGTCTTTAGCGCACACTGATTTATTAGAATTACTCTTCCCTTCTGGTGCCTATGCATAGTTTAAGACACTACAAGAATAGTAGCTCAATACCTGTGTCTCTATTCAATTAAACTCAGAATTACAATTAATCTTCTAATATGATTCATCTCATATAATTCATCTGGGCTACTATCAAATGCATTTATTTTTTTAAAAAAGCATTTAGGATTTTTTTCTGAATGTTTGTAACAAAATGACTCCACATATGGCTTTTGCCATTTTGCTATCACATTTTTTTCATTTTCCACATTTCATTTTTCTTTGTTGACAGTTTTGTGACAACATTTAGCTAAGGGTTGGATTTAATTGCTAAAAGCTGTTAATATCTGAAATCTAGTTTATGATTTCTATCAGCCAGAGGGAAAACTTTTCAATCCAATGTTCTAAAGCAGGGGTCTCCAACCTTGGCAACTTTAAGACTTGTGAACTTCAACTCCCAGAGTTAAAGTCCACAAGTCTTAAAGTTGCCAAGTTTGGAGACCCCTGTTCTAAAGGACACTGAGAAAATGACAAATGTTACACTGTTTCAGCTAGATGAAATCGTTGAAGCCTGAAAGCTACTTCCTAGTTTTGCCCTATTGTTTTCTACTCTTTTTCAATAAGGAATTGCAAACAGTATGCTTTTTACCTGATCAAAGATAAATTATAAAGTAGAAAAAAATAAAGACAGAATTGTTTATTTCAGCACACAAATATGGAGAGGGGGCATTTTACTAATTTGGTACAGTTGATCTTAAACTGGTTTATTTATTAAAATATTACAATATTTTGGGCAATACTGTATCCTGGCATGGCTAAGTGTTTCTCTTTTTTCCTGCATGGGAGACTCCAACTGAGGTCTAATTAGAGGCTCTGGTTGCATAATTCCTTAAAATTCCTTGGGGCCAAGCAGAATTACAGTTCAACCAATGGTTCAGCATGATTAGGAAGTATCACTGCCTGAATTGCTTCTGTTGAAGATTCAAGGAAGCCTCTACATTACAGATGTGCAACCTCTGGCCTTAGCACCTCACACAATCCCTCAAAATAGCATATTTTTATTTTTTTATTTTATTTTATTTTGTCATAACAGTATATATAAGCATTAACATGAAATAACTATATAATATATAAGCATATATTTGTGCAGTTCATAGCCCTTACCAAAGTTGTAGTAGAATTGAATGTTTAATAATATAAAGAAACAGTATCTATAATGGAATAATTGATAATAACTGAATTCAGTTCATTTTGTTTAATAGAGGTAGTCCTTATTTAATGACTGCCTTGATTAGTGACCGTTTGCATTTGTGACAGTGTTTTAACAGTGTTAAAAAAATTAACTTTGCAACCAATCCTTGCATTTATAATTTTCAAAACTCTGTAAAGCAAAGGAAAGCTAAAGAAACAGAGTAATCACAGTAACAGTTTAAGCAGTGACTGTTCTGCTTAACAACTGAGTTGCCAGTCCAATTGTGGTTGCTGAACAACAACTATTTGTATTAATTGCATCTAATTTTCATTTAAATATAATCAGATGTCACATTTATTCTGAACATTTGTGCTTGCTTTTATTTCTGGCTAACATTTATTTTCTGAAATAACAGTCTACCTTTGAGTAAAGTAGGTAGAGTTTCTTTTCATTGTTTAGGTGTATGGACAGTGCATATTCTCATGTGCTCAAAGACTAATATTTTGTATAAATATTTGGAACGTATCCAAGTTCTAGTACTATATTTAGGACTACATTAAAATGTCTGTGCTTCTGGTTTATTTCTGTTCTGTATTTCCTATATCAGTAATAGTCAGATGTTTCATATATTTGCAATACAAATGTCACAATTCTTTGTCATTATATATGCTAGTACTAATAATTAGAACAAAAAAAAACCTAAACAGTGATTAAATGACAGGCTCATCACCATAACAATTGTGAGGATCTGTGGTTACCATTTCCAATATTCAGTTCTAACGCACAACTGTATAAAAGACAACACAATGCTACTGAAGTGTGGCATTCCATGGTTAACAGCTATACCTGCGGTCAAAAGGTTTGGAGAACTTTGAACTCTCTTCACCGCTGTTAATTTGACAGACATGGCAGCACGTTTGCGAGCACACCCACCACTATCTGAAAGCAGAAAAGGACACAGGCACAAGCCCACGACGTAGAATGCAAGCACATGCAATGTACAAAGTGAGGATTACTGAGATATGTAAATGTGGACATAAATCCATGCAATTAGAATTTGTGGTTGATCCCTAGATACTTGTACATACGTACCAAAAGGTTGAGGAAGCTGTTGTTAATTAATACTGCCATTCCAAAGAATACACCAGCCAAAGAGATTTAGCATGTGCTTTCCAGTATTTGAAAAATCACTTGGGTGTACCTAACTCACCACAAAAATAAAAAGACTAAAAGGCAGGATTAAAAATGACACATCAAAATAAGGAACTAATCAAAACGCAGAACTAGAAAGTAGTATGTGGCCATCACTGAATATCTTATTAGTTGCCCAGAGTTAACTGCGTGACAGGCTGGGTGGCTAATAAATTTTACAAACAAATAAAAAACAAATAAGTGTAATATTTATTCAGATTATTAAAATGATAACCTGAACTATTTACTGAAGGCAGAAATAACCTTTTGCCTTCATCTAACAATCTTCCTGCTCCATCAGAAAGGAAAAAGAAACCATTTAACATTAATTTACCTGAAAGGGAGTAGCCTTTTGGTGGTGGTGGGGCATTGGTATTTATACATAGAGAATTACAGGTGGCAAGGTGAAAATGGGTACAGCTCCTTTTTTAGTTCCCCCTCTCCCCCCTCCTTTTTGGAAACAAATTTAGGTTTTCTCATTTTAAGAAAAACAGCTTATTTTAGAAACACTACAACCTTTGCCTAAATGGTGAGAAACAGTCATGACTCTGGGCTGCTTGCAATTTCTTCGGAAGTGTCTGAAGGGCTGTAACTATACCTGATTTACAGTACTTTATGGGGAATGTGATAATGCTAGAATTTGGATGTGAGCAAATGCCCCTTTAGTTCTTCTTCAGAAAGTGCAATGAAATTTCTCACCAGGGATTATGAACTACTTAATAGAAACAAATGTGGCAGAAAGTGCTGGCTGTAATTGGAGAAACTGTGGGAAAGAATTTTCCTAATCAAAATTTACTGGAGGATTTATGCATGGAAAGATTTTTTTAATCTTGGAGATTTTGCATTTTCAAAGTGACTTTAAATCCTGAACTTCTCTCTTCCCTCTCCCCCTTTTGGGAACTATTATCCCCTCCCCAATTTTTTTTAAAAAGCAGTTGATCAGTTTAAACAGGCATTCAAAAGCATAGTTGTCAATCTGCCTGCTGTTCATTAAGATGCTGGCGTAAGTTTTAAAAGACCTAAAGGTGAGTTGAAAATAATAGAAACCTTCAAACTAAGAATGATCAGATAACACTAGCAAAGATATTGAATAAAATTTTATGACTTAATATAAGAGAAAAGGGGCAAGGAAGAGTCCAGTGAGGATAGTAAATCAAAGCAACAGACCAATCCTAGCTACATTATTATCCTCAGTCAACTTGGAACTTAGGGCATATTGCCCAATATGATGTTGTATGACTTATTCTGGTGTCCTTCAGGCATGTACCTGAAGGCTGCATTTGTACAAGAAAGCTACAATTGTACAACAATTACAATTTACCTGCTAGAGTAGTCCAACAAATCTAGATCGTTGCTACAAGATCCTTTTCTTCCTTTCCAAATTAATTTCATTTTTTAAATTCTATCAATTCTTGTGTATGTTTGCTCTGCTTTACGAGAACAAAAATAAACATGAAACTTATTCCATGTGCCTGAAGTGCAGGAATGTATCATTTATTGCAAGGAACTTGCAATAGTAAGTGTGTTGTAAAATCAGAATTGGCAGTGTCCTTCCCTCCATGTTGGCTTAGCCCACTAGGGAAGAATATAATTCTAGAAATGGTACAGTTAAAAAGCTTTCTTAGAGACAGCGGTAAAGAACTGTGAAGCGGTACATAAGTCTAAGTGCTATTGCTATTATACCAGTATGTTGTATAGGCATTCAAACCTATTTGACATTTTGATCTAGGGTCTTTTTCATGCATAGTCCTTTTATTTTTGTAGAAACACCAAGGAGTGAACCAGGACATCTAACCAAAGGTGGACTTATGTTTTGTATGCTTGGTGATTTTATACAAGGACAAATTCTGAATTTAATTTGCAATGATTAGAAATATATTACAAATACTCTGAGATTTGGAACTTATGCTTCCTATACACTTCATGGTAAATCCAACAACTGGATTACTCAGCCATTAATAGTGGATAAGGAGAAGATAATTGCATGGGGCATGCCTACTGCATTTAAAAGAAATCCAATTTGGTTGATTAAATGTTTATATAATGGCATGCAAACATTCAAAATCAAAGAAAGCCTAGAAGATTCTGATTATCCATTCCAGGAAAGAATCAAATAGCTGGTATTGGAAATAATAATGCTGAGTGTCTAGGACATGCTATTCTAAGTTTAGGAACTGTTCTCAAAACAAACTGTTTATTCAGCAGTTGTATATAACATATAGCTATTTTGATGTGTTTTGAGAGCATAGAAGATAAATGGTAACAATTCTGCATGATGTTGAATTAATGTTAATAAAGTTAAACTTAATATATTTTTGCATTCTCCAAAGACTGTAATTGTTTTTAACCAGGTTTGTATTTATGTCTTTCGTTTACTATAAAGCAGTCGGGTTATTAAATCATTTTAAACTGAGATGCATTTATCACAATATTATCCTTGTACATTCGTGCCTAAAATTTATGGAGAGACACTAAAGATTCATTTAAGCAAATTAACTTTGGACCATTCATTAACTATGTGAGAAAAAGGGTTGCATATAAACAGTCTGCCCAAATTATTTGAAATGTTATGTTCTTAGAAGGAATCTGGATAAGTGGAAAGCTTGGTCTACCCAGCCACTTAAATCCACTTTAAATTAATGCACTTGGATTTAAACTGTTTAATCTCATTAAAGTTAAAGACAAGAATTCTTTCTATGTCTGGTGAGAGAATGTTTATTTATAGATTGTGGATGTCTGTTATCTCTACTGAACACTGTGCAAGTAGCATTCTAGGAATTTTTAAAATCAGCTTTTAAAATCTCTAAAAGAGCAATTTGTTTTACTATGGAATGGAAGAAGCAATTATGTACAGTTTGTTTTATGAATAAAATATTTTTTGTTCTGGAATCCAGAGAAAGGAGGCTGAATTCTCAAGTTTTTGCTACTTGGTTAAGGAATTCAGATCTGCAATTGAATAATTTACATTAAGCCTTTTTGGGGTATTCCTTGAGTATGCATATATAGTTCATAATTATTTTATATACAAATAATTATTTTAGAATCAAATTATTGATACCTATAGTGTTTATAAAATACAATGATTCAAAAAAGAATCCACCCTTAAAAATGAATATGATTCACCTACTTGATAAATCTGGATATACAGCTGTGCATGAACCTTGCTTTGATCATAACATTGTATATTACACACTGTACACATTTTATCCTGGGCAATAGGAAAAGGGAGTGTTTCATTTTGCCTTAAATGAACAGGAAGAAGTTTGCTCAGGTGCCTCATAACTGAAGCAACAACTCAAATAAAGGTTGGTATATGCTGAAAAGATGTTAGATGCTGGGTCAATGTTTAATTATAATGGCACTGAAATCAAACCACCTGAATGTCATTGGACTGGGTGTGTCAAATTTTTCAACTTTCAATTTCCAAACATTGGAGGTGCTCAAAAATTCTGACATGCCTTGGCGAATGTAAAGATAGTTTGGTTACTTTTAATATAATTTACATGTGCTTAGTAAATTACTAGATAGATATCATGATTTTTAAAGTTTTGTTTATTTCACATCTATATAATGGGGAACTCTGAGAGAAATGGAACATTCATTTTCTTTAAAAACAGTTTAAGAGATGGACAGCATTTAGCCAAACCTAAGCATTGGTGTATCCCTTTAATTTTGACAGGAGACATTCATAGGATAGGAGACTATACTTAAGACTAGTCATAGAATTCAATAGGATTTCCACTAATTTTATTACAAACAGAATCATTATGATCCTTCAATAATATAGATTTTTTTTTTTGCATTTATATCCCGCCCTTCTCCGAAGACTCAGGGCGGCTTACACTATGTTAAGCAATAGTCTTCATCCATTTGTATATTTTATACAAAGTCAACTTATTGCCCCCAATAATCTGGGTCCTCATTTACCTACCTTATAAAGGATGGAAGGCTGAGTCAACCTTGGGCCTGGTGGGACTTGAACCTGCAGTAATTGCAAGCAGCTGTGTTAATAACAGACTGTCTCAGCAGTCTGAGCCACCAGAGGCCCCAGAGATTAATTCTTAATTGTTTTGGAATAATGTGCAGATTTTTAAATAGGTAATGCTTGATCTGTTTTTTAAAATGGCTGCTTAAAGGCCTGCTAGTAAAATATCACTTATAGCTTTTATGTATACTGAGAGTTTTTGCACAGATTCCTTGTCTCTCTAATCACACTTGGCCAATGAAGAACTCTATTCTATTTATTAAATGTCCTCTCGAAATCAGATTGTATCTTATTTCAAGTCCCATCAAAATTTACTTCTGGCAACTGATAGAGATCATTTTCTTGAAAGAGTTCTTTAGAGAGGCAAGAAGCTGACCATTTATTCTCTTTGCTGGTTTTATGATTAGATTAAAACAATGTTTCTCAACCTTGGCAGTTTGAAGATACATGGACTTCAACTCCCCGAATTCCTCAGCCAGCCTTGTTGGGTTCTGGGAATTGAACTCCATACATCTTCAAACTGCCAAGATTGAGAAACATTGCATTTGATTATTAAATTATATTTGATATTGTTTGTACTGCATTATTATTCACTTAAGTTGCAGAATTTATACTATCCAGAATAAAGGTACATGGGTATAAAAAAAGGATGTATGTGGACGTCCGGTTGACGTCACGGCGAGAATGGCTTGGAAAATAGCTGAGGCCCGCAAAATCCAGCTGGCAACTGCTGTCAGGATCAAAGCCACCATGTAGGGGCAGTGACGAAAGGAGAGGTGCTTCATGGACCACAAGGAACTCACAATTTCCTCGTTAGGTCAGAAGCAATCTCTCCTGAATGGCAGGAGGGACAATGGCCATTTTTGGCTAGTCACAAGCTGGGACAACCGGGACCATAAGATTTCTGCTGGAGCGGTCCATGGACAGAGCATTGAAGCTGGGTGAGATAACTTCCAACTCCTATTCTAAAGACTTATGTACAAGAATTTCAAAAAATAATCTCCAAGCATTAAGGAAGTGGCGATTAGACACACAGAGAAGACTAAAGACTGAAAATTAAGAGGCGAAAGAAATGCCCACAGGAAACTTTAAAATATAGAAAGCCTGGAAAAAAGCTTAAACAATCTGAAAGGTGATTTTTGGGAGAAACTGTCTTTCTTATTTGTATGGACTTATTGGATAATCAGTTGTTTTTGACTTACTGTTTAATGTTGGAATTTGGAGCAGGAGAGCCGTCTACTGGAAGAAGAGGAGCATTACAGTGTGAGAACCTTTAATGAAAGTAAGGCATGTCTCATACACATAATTGAAGAAAGTAAACAACACCTGGAAGGCAGCCTGACCTTGATTCTATTTTAGAAGACGATTGGATATTTTGAAATACTTAGTGAGTTTCTTTTTGAAGATTTTTAAGATGAACTAAATTGCAAATTTAAATTGCAAATAACTAAACTCTATTGAAACTGGTTATTGGATTGTGGATTTGAAAGATTGGAGGAAACCTAGTGGATTAATTTGGATTTGGATTATTATTGCTATTTGACAGAACACTACAAGGCAAAAGAAGAAAGGTGATAGAAGAAAAGAGAAAAGAAAAAAATAAGACTGTAAAATTTAGACAATTGGGAAAACAAATAAGTGGAAAATCAAAAGGCTATAAAATACTAAAGAAATTTAAAGATTATAAATATAGAGGATTTTGAGGTATAACTATAGGCTTGACTAAATCTTATTAATAACGGGCTCTGTTGGAGCTTTTAAATATTGAGACGTTGGAACCATAGAAATATATTGAGTAATTTTTATCAAATTGTTACAAAATGGATTATCAGGAGAGATGAAGAAATAATTTTGATGCTCAAAAGCATGCATGAAACTATAAAGAATAAGGAGACAAGGGGATTCTCTAAAGATAAAGAAATGAGTGTACAACTGGGGGAAAAGATGAACATGATATTCAGAAAACAGATGAGAAATTAGAAGAAGCAGTGGAAGAAAAAAATCAAAATGGGATGCAAGAAGGCAAAGATAATGAAGAGAAAGGATTGATAAGTAGGACTCAAATAAATAATTCCTTAAAGGTTTATAATAGAACAGAGAAAAAAAGAGAAAAATTTCTTCAAAAAAAGAGAAAGATTTATGGATGGGTGCCCAAATGATACAGCAGAAAGAGACAAAGGGCAACCCGGAGGCAATACTCAATGGGTATAAAAATATCAAAAAAAGTTATAAAATTCCAAGAGAGAGAAATAAAAAGGTGTTTAAAAAGTCAACAAATGATGGAACTCCAAAAAGGTTAAGAGATGATGGATAGTGATAAAATATATTAATAAAATGAAAAAGTAGAAAATAAAAATAGAGAAAATAGTAGCAAATATACTAACAGATAATAGAATTTATTATAATTAAAAATAAGCTAAGGTTAGAAGGTGGAGGTTTAGGATTAGGTAATCTAATTGTATTATTAATATTAACAAGTGTGTTAAAATATTTTGTGAACTTAAACTTTTAAGGATTAGAACTTGTGGGGACTTTAAGATATAATCCCGGGATTGATTAAATTTTGTTAATATTTGGCCTTATTAGTAGTCCTAGACATTTGGGATATTGAAATTATGGTGGAATAATGAGTAATTTAAAAAATATTAAATATTAGTGACTGTAATAATACAGTAGGGGATAACAAATACATGGTGCAAAGAAATGTTATTAAGGTGTAAATGAATTAATGGAAAAAATTGATAAAGAATTATAAAGAGAAAATGGTATTGTTGAAGTTGGAAGATTTGGATTATGCATATTTATTTGTATTATTCTTGTTAGCATTGTTTAAAAAGGACATTGACCCAGTCAATACACTGTCCACAAAATATATATTGTGTGAAAGGAAAACTGCAAATAAAACATGAATATAAGAAAATGTATGTGGTCATCAGTGGCCATCAATTGCTACCTGACAGGTTTTAATTTTTCTTTTCTTTTCATGACCTTGTAATCCCTTCATTCAAAGTCTGGGTAACTCAATGGAGCTGAACATTTACTGGGCCAGATGCCCTTCCTGACGCCTACATGGAGATCACAGCTGATATTTTGTCGTTGTGCTTTGAGAGAGAAACATCCGTTGATGCCTAGGATTGAACTCTCAACCTCCTGAATGGGAGGCAAACACATTCACCACTAGGCCATCATGCCGCTCAAGAGGTTATAATTTTCAAAATATGGCAAAATTATTGTGATAATGTAAGGCATATATAAATACAATTTTCAAAATATCGCAAAATCATTGCGATAATGTAAGGCATATATAATTTAACTCATACTATATATGTAAAATATTCCAGTAGATCAATTTAAACAAAATAAGTAAGCAATAATTAAATCATTGTAAAAGTAAATGATTTGCCATTAAAGAAAAAAACTTTTCTTGATTTATGCCACTGTGCATGGATATGTTCTTTGCCCCAATATATTTTACTAAATATCTGAAAATATATTGAAATGAAATGCAGATGCTTATTTACATATGCATGTATAAATGCATATATTTGTACATAACAATGTATCTAGAGAAATATACATCAGAACTTCATATGCACACATATAAGAAAGAAAAAAATATTAGCAAAAAGTTCTTCAAAACATCTGTAACTTGCATTAAACAATATGGTCATTTTTTGCACCATAAAAATGCATACCTTTATTCATTTTGGTTCTGGGAGATTTGCTACTGAAGTCTTCAGTTTGCCTAGAGAAAATAAAGGCAATCTGTTCATTATCATAATGCAATAGAACTTGAGATAAAAATCTTTTGAGTAGGCAGAGAAGAAAAAAAATAGGGGCATTCAGGTTATACATGCTTCACAAATGAAGGAGGAGCAAAAAGAAATTATTTTATTTATTTATTTATTTATTTATTTATTATTATTTTTTGTCACAACAGTATATATAAGCATAAGCATGAAAATAACTATATAATATATAAACATATATATAAGCATAAGTATGTAATAACTATATTAATTGGATATAATGAAAGAAATGCAATGCGTGGCTGAAGACTGCTAGAAGGTGTCTGTTCTTTGTACAATCTCCTCATGGTCTCTAGTCTTCCTAACTTCTCACACTTCAGTTTCATTTAAAGAGAAAATTTCATGAGGGAACTGCTCCCATTTGGGCTTTTTCAAATCAAAAGCATCAGCAGCAGGGAGGCTGCAGAGAGATGGGGTTGTTGGCTACATAAAAACCACAACACCAACATTGTTCCTCACTTTTGAACAGAAATTAAGCCACCCAAATCACAAAAAAGTATTTGAAAGAAATAAACACTCTAAATGATGAAGAAGAAAAAAAGACTTTGGGCACAGTGGTGGAAGCTGGAGGACAATTTCAAGTGATTAATTCCATACCATTTTTAAAATTTGCTCTGCGCTGTATTTGAACACACTTATTAGAGAAGGGAAATAGCACTCAGAAATCTGTTTAGAATTGCCTATGTCCAAATTCACATCTCCAAACCTAAACAAACTTGAATTCTTTTTAAAGTAAGTATTGCTGTGGTGATAGACATGTTTGTCTGCCTATGCATCCATTTTAAGAGATGGCAGCTACATTCTTTTTAAAGTTTTCTTACAAAGATTCAGTTTGGAACTTTGAAGTGCCTGTAGCCTGCAAAAAAATTTCAAGATATTTAAAGGACTGAACCTATTAAATAACATTGCTTTAATAACCTGCTAATTATTCATCTATGCTTCTATCTAGGAAAATCATTTTGAGAAAAATGTATTTTTTATTTTTTTTGAAATAAATATGTCATTATCAGGGCAATAGGAAATAGTTAATGCCCTCCTTGGTCCAGTAGGTGAACATATGATAATCACTACATCATAAGACTATAAAAATAAAACAATAGGTCTGCCAGTCCAAATAATGTTCAGGATTTGTGAGTTTTTGTACCATATCATAAAGATTAAGTAGAAAAGGAGCTAAAATACACAGCTATTAAAACATTCTGGGAACTAGGCAGCACAGCAGAAAGCTGACTTTATTTGGATGTGGGTATTATTGTGCAACAATATAATATGTCCCATCAGATGCCAATCAATGGATGGGGTCTTCAATTTGTCCCATAATAGCTCTCTAGAATCAGACTCAAGAGCTGTTTTGAGTTACTGGGCTCTTCTGGAGACTGGTAGGTATTTTGATGTATAGATCAAGTGACTTCAAATATATCTTTTGAGCTTTTCTTTTCTTCTTTTTCAGTACAAAGTAAAGCTTTGTACTTCCTTTTTTTGTTTTTCATGAAGAAATTCAAGAATAATAGGCAGCTATTATTCTTATACAACTCAGGGATTTTCTTTTACTTTTTTGCACATTTCTCATCCATCCATGATTTGGATCTTGTTTTTCTATTGTTAGAACCCCATTTGGTTTTATAAATTAGTGCTTCTTTAAATGTGGCAATGAGTATATAATATTGTGTGTAAATGTACAGAAGGCAGAAACAGAGAGGTTTTCTTTTACAAATAGGGCCAGTAGGTGGTTTTACAAGATAAAAAGCACATTTTCTTTCATGCACTCATGCACCATTCTAAATCTAGTTAATACATAGTTGTGATAATTAACTGCTTCTGAAGCAATGACTTCAACATAGTTAAAATCTCTGGGAATGAGGAATGCTGAATCAGGCCCCAGATGGAGTCTGCCAGATACTTAACATGCATTGAAAGCAAATTATAAATACATTAATCCAAGAAACTGGAAAGCTTTCAGGTTCTGTGGTATTTCTTTGAGGGACTTGATGCTCCATGGCATTTGAAACACATACAAATATATAAACAGGAAGCACAGCATGAAATAGCAACTAAAAAAAGATAGTCATGCTATCAGAAGGTTGCCTTCGATTGCTGACATTATTGTGATTGTGTTTTTGTATATAGAAAAGAGGCAAGAAAAAATGAGCTAGTGCTATTGAAGTTATATAGCTAGTGAAGATTTTCCCTCTTTCCTTAAGTAGGAACTGAGATCAGAAAAAAGTATGCTGCGCCCCCGTTCATCTCAAGCTATGGTTACTTGGATAATTCAAGATACATTATTGTATGAAAAGTTATACAATTAAGCATCAGGTTACAAAAACAAAATTCAGAGACTATGTAATATCAACTAAAATGATTTATCGCCTTGTTGGCTCAAAAGTTATTTAATCTATCCATAAAAAAGATGCTATTATGGTAACATCTTTTTCTGCCAGATATATTCCAAGCAGGAAATTATATAAAGGCTGATGAAGAGAAGGTAGATGACTGAAAGAATTAGTGGAAACAGCAACTCTAAGTTGATACCCTCCAAATATAATAGTACTGTCCATCAAATATCTAAAGGCAGTTATGAAAGGATATGTGTGTGTGTGTGTGTGTGTGTGTGTGTGTGTGTGTGTGTATGTATGTATATATATATGTACATTGCTCCCAGAAGCACGAAGCTGAAGCCTGAAGATGACGAATGAGACTTCGTCGAAACGTCGCCAAGACACTTCCAATTTTACACGGGAGAAAACCCGAACAACCAAAGACCTACATACAAACACCCGTGAAAACCTCAGAAAATATATATATATATATATATATATATATATATATATATATATATATATATATATATACACACACACACACACACACACACATATGTATCGTATACGTATATATACACATATATTTATATATATACACACACACGTATCATATCATATATGTGTATGGGTAGATATATATTTTCTTTTGAGAGCAGGCAACAGAATTCCATTTTTAATGTATGCCAATGTGCTCACAGTATAAAATGACAATAATGATTATCTATCTATCTATCTGGAGATATTAAAGATTACAGCCACGTAACTCAGTAAGTACTGTTTTATGTACTGCTTAAATATTCTTTCAACCACTTGGTCTTCTGATGTTCCAGTATGTTGCCCATTTTTGGGAGTGGGATGAAATCATCCCACCCCCAAAATATCATCTATTTTTTTAAAACCCAGACAACTGAACCTAAACAAAAATTCAAATCACCCTAATAACACTGAGAAAAAGGTCCTTTACAGAAACCACTGAGCATAACAAGGTGAATAATAAATTAAAGGACAATTGCAGGGATAAAGGGATTGACTTATCTTCTTGATATTCTAAATAAAATCATCTTGCAATTAATGCCTCAGAATTCTATGTGGATGATTCAAAGATTATACTGACCCCAAGTTGTTTTGTTCAGTTATAACACTCGTTTTCAAAACAGCCCACAAATTATTCCTGAAGATGGCAGATTCCAGAAAGCTTTGCTTGCTGCTATAGGAGACAGCATTTTCAAATGTTCTTATAGTTGGGAACTGAACAAACAGTAGCACTTGAAAGCAAACTGTAAAATGCTACACTACATATCGAGCTTTAAAACGATATTCTGAGGCCAAAACTGCATAGAAATAGGTTAGTAGGATTTTTACTCAGAGCTTCAAGTTATTCTAATAAATATTCACAGCACCCACCTACCCACTGCTTAAGTAGGGACTTCATCATATCTTGTAAAACAGAATGTGGCCATCAGATACCAGTATAATAAATATACTGAATATAAATAAAATAAAATGGAAAAAAACCTAGAGAGTTGGGAGAAATGATTTGCTGATATTGGAATGTAACATCAAAGAAACAGGCCAAGCCAAGAATCTGGGAGCAAGCCGTTTTATAATGGCTTGCAAATGATTTCTCAAGGCAAACTAAAATAATCAGATTGGCCTGTGGATATTTTAGTCAACATAAAATCCTGAAGGGTCACAAATAATGTGGGATAAGTGTATGTTCTAATTTGCCCCATTACTTTATAAAGCCATCATGATTTAATTTCCTGAACCTCAATGCAGACTCTGGGGTACATGAAATGTTATCAAATATGAAAGGGTCTTCAATTACATATCATATACTAATAGTTCTAAGGCAGGATGGATAGAGAAATAAGCCTGCCATCCCATCCTAACCTTACCAATGGAGATGCTGATTCCAGACTTAAAATTAATTTGTTGGTTCACTGGAATGATCCATGGTTTACATTTTATGAAAACACAAGTACAAGTGAACACTGCTAAGAATGTTTCCTTTCCATTTTGTCCTGAACCACGAAGATCTGTTTATGTCACCAAGTGTGTCTCAAGTCATTGCATGACAAAGTCATCCTTAAAAGGGGCTGTTATTTTCTTTTCACTAAAAGGCACACTGTAATTGGTTGTAAAAACATCTGACCAGCAAAAGGTACTGTAACAATTTGATCCTTGACCTTCTGTACTAAAGCAGCAAATCCTGTCTCTTAATTTCTCCTCCCCCTCCCCTAATGTTGCCCCGTGCTCAAAATGTGCCTTAAATATCTTTTAAGATTCAAAACATTTTTTTTCCTGAAAATGAAAACAGGTTCAAGTATCAAATCAAAGACATCAAGGAAGGCATACATGCTGACAGGTTACGGTATAAATTTTATGGAATATTTTTATAGTTGCAAAGGCAGCCTTTTGCAGGATGGTAAGTAATAATAAACAGGATACTTTGATACCTTCAGTTTGCTCAACAAATTAAGGCTGATATAGCTGTGCATTTTTATGGCTTCAAAATTACCGGTAAATAAAAAGAAAGTGAATGTTGCATTAGAACTTATGAAATTTGCTTCATACAAAATGCTTGTTCATACTGCCATGTTTGTGTTCATTGCCCAAAATAAATTAGACAGCACCCCCTCCTCCCTGTGCACAAGAAGGCAGTGTAGAATCCAAGCTATCTTTTAAAAGGGTCTGGCACAACCCCAGAGTCACCAATTAAGTAACCCCAGAACTCATTATGAGTTACAGTATGCATACACTCTAAAATAAAGGAAATGAAGACTTCATATTTCTAGGAGGAGGTTTATGGATTTATTTTAGAGATACAGTACAGTTGTTAAGTATTTTTCATCTGAAAAATGGTAGTGAACTGATATTTAGGGGAACAACTGGTGGATCTCTGAGGGCCAGGTAATTGGCAGATAATTCACTTCTGATTCACAGCATGAAATGCATGCAATGGAGTCTTTTGAGCCTACAATGTATTAAAATGCTTTGTAGTGAGTTTTAATTGTCTAATGCCCCCTCCCAGGGGATGTTGTAAAGCCCTAGAGTGCTGCTATGTATAAGCTATAATAGTTCCAGTGTTAAACAGAAAGGTCATTCTCAGTACTATGTTTTGGGTTTTGTTACCTGACAAACTGGTAGATGCCACAGGGCTTGGACTAGGTGCCTTGGTGATTAAATACTGATGCCCTATTCAACATGCAAAGCTAATATGTGCCAAGTGGTTACCAGGAGCAAGTTCATGAGAATAAAAGATGGGTTGTTTATTTCAAATACTGTCAAGCAACAGAAACAGGAAGCACTTAGCTGCCGAAGTGAAACTGGGATAAGATCCAATTCTGACTTTATAGACATATAAACCGTTGCATGGGTGTGTCACTGTCTACAGCAACATTCTCAAAATTCTACTTCACTCTAGACAGCTTAGTAGTGGGAATATTACAGTTCTGAAAAGTTAAAATTTATAATTACATCTCTGTACTTGTACAGACTGCCCATGTCCCAAGTAAAATTTTACTCTAGAATCACCTCTTGTATAGAAGTACCACATCTCTGATACAACAAGAATTAGGCTAGATCAGGGGTCTGCAAACTTGGCTCTTTTAAGACTTTGGACTTCAACTCCCAGAGTTCCTCAGCCAGCTTTGCTGGCTGAGGGACTCTGGGAATTGAAGTCCACAAGTCTTAAAAGAGCCAAGTTTGCAGACCCCTGGGATAGATGATATGCTGTTTTAAATGAAATTCAAGCGTGTCAGCCTCTCTCTCTGAACTGGAAACAAATAAAATATGTATAGATTGTGCTTTGCGCTGTTCTCAGAGTCTCAGAATCTACTTTCGATTCATCCATTTAATATCTTCTGTAGGAGGAGTTTACACCACTGTGAAGCAAAGAATTTAAAAGCAGTAACACTGTGGTCTCAATGGTGCGCCTGCAATGTTTACATATATATTTTTGCCCTGGAGATGGAATTAACCTTTCCCATGTGCAATCAAAAGTGACAAGCTGTTTCATGCATTATTATTAGAATGGCATAACATGTCAGGGCAATTTGTCCTTGGATATTTGTGTGAAGTGGGCCCTGAAATGTTTGTAAGTGCTACCTGATGAACAATTTTATATCAGTCCAATCAATGTTTTGACAAAGTTGCACATTTATTCTATGAAAGGGGAAAAAAAGACCACCATTAAACTGTTACAGACTTTGTTTTTCCTCCATATTTACCCATCTTTTACATTGCTTCTAGTTTTATACCTAATATAGTCCTACAAGCTTTGTCACTATATAAAGCAAAAAAGCTGCTATTCCTCCCTCTATAAATAGCCAAAGTAAACATGACCAAAAAAACTAAACTTGGCAGACAGTAAAATCTCACATGATTAGAAGTAGTTAGAACAACTGCTTGCCTTTAATGGCTGGCAATTGTTAAATTTAAATTCATAGATAATTAAAATAGCTTTATGAAACTTGGGGAACTGCTGATGTTGCTAAATGATAACTTCCAACATTATATCAAAAAACTGGAGGAACTGTTGAGAATTTTGCCACCTCAGAAGGATTATAGGTATCTATATATCTGCTTGTTTTATATCCTGCTTGTCATATAGGAACTTAAGAGAAACACTCATTCTTAGGTTTTTGTTTCACAAAAACAGTCTTCTGACCTAAATTGTTTGGAGAATGAATGACTAGTGCCATTGATGTAAATCTCTTAACTTCAGTAAGAAGACTAACACTGACAATAGACAGAATAGAATAGAATAGAATGAATAGAATAGAATAGAATAGAATAGAATAGAATAGAATAGATTTCTTTATTGGCCAAGTGTGATTGGACATATAAGGAATTTGTCTTGGTGCATATGCTCTCAGTGTACATAAAAGAAAAGATACATTTGTCAAGAATCATAAGGTACAACACTTAATGATAGTCATAGGGTACAAATAAGCAATTGAATCATATTAGGAAACAGTCAATATAAATTGTAAGGATACCAGCAACAAGGTTACAGTCATACAGTCATACGTGGGAGGAGATGGGTGATAGGAATGATGAGAAGATTAATAGTAGTGCAGATTTAGTAAATAGTTTAACAGTGTTGAGGGAAGTACTTGTTTAGCAGAGTGATGGCATTCGGGAAAAACCTGTTCTTGTGTCTAGTTGTTCTGGTGTGCAGTGCTCTATAGCATCATTTTGAGGGTAGGAGTTGAAACAGTTTATGTCCAGGATGTGAGGGGTCTGTAAATATTTTCACAGCCCTCTTTTTGACTCGTGCAGTATACAGGTCCTCAATGGAAGGCAGGTTGGTAGCAATTGTTTTTTCTTCAGACTTCAGAGGATCATTAGAACTGCAGAAAAAATAATTGCTACCAACCTGCCTTCCATTGAGGACTTGTATACTGCACGAATCAAGAAGAGGGCCGTGAAAATATTTACAGATCCCTCACATCCAGGACATAAACTGTTTCAACTCCTACCCTCAAAACGACGCTATAGAGCACTGCACACCAGAATAACTAGACACAAGAACAGTTTTTTCCCGAAGGCCATCACTCTGCTAAACAAATAATTCCATCAACACTGTCAAACTATTTACTAAATCTGCACTACTATTAATCTTCTCACCGTTCCCATCACCAATCTGTTTCCACTTATGACTGTATGACTGTAACTTTGTTGCTGGCAATCCTTATGATTTATATTGATATATTGACCATCAATTGTGTTGTAAATGTTGTACCTTGATGAACGTATTTTTTCTTTTATGTACACTGAGAGCATATGCACCAAGACAAATTCCTTGTGTGTCCAATCACACTTGGCCAATAAAAAATTCTATTCTATTCTATTCTATTCTGCAGTTCTAATTATCCTCTGATCAAGGACTGCCCTGCCACAGTGCAATAAAGCTGTTCCAAATTGAGCTATTAGACTAGTGTCAGCAATGTAGGACAGGCTATTCATATTTTTCCCTCTAAATTTTAACCCCTCTTCATGGTCTTTCAATTTAATTTCCCTCAATATGTTTTTAAATATATGCTAATTAAGGGGAGCGGATACAACCTAGTCTCACTCCTTTGCCAACTGGAGCCAGTTTATTTTGCCATATTCTGCCCATTCTATAGCTTCTTTGATCTGTGTAAAAGTTTTGCATAAGGACCATTAAATATTCTGGAATTCCTGTCTTCTAAGCATGTTCTTGAACAGCTTTCTATAATCAATAAGCATAAGTTTTTTTGTGGCATTCTTTGGCGTTTCCAATTATCCAGTGTGCATCAACAATAATATCTCATCTTCCTTAGCCTTCTCTAAAGTCAGCTTGAACATCTGGCATTTCCATGTACAGTTTGGTATGGATGATCCCAAATACTACTTTGCTAACATAGGAAATTAAGAATATTATACAACTGTTTGCACAGTCTGTTATGTCTCTTTCCTTTGGTATTGGAATGTAGAATGACCTCTTCCAATTTGTTGGCCACTGTGTTGTTCTCCAGATTTGCTGTGATGGCTTGATAAACGATTACTGATTCTTTTGTTGCTTGCCTTATTATATAAGTAACAAAAGCAACATCCTACCTATTTCTGCACCCTTTGAACTTGGAAATGATTGGAGTGCTGATCCAGCTTCATCTTTCAGTATTAGAGGTTCTTATAAGTCGGCAATATCTTAAAAGGTATTGTGGATTGACATTGTAAACAGTGTTTGTATATTGTTTCAATCTTTGTTTGACTTTCTTTGAATGATTTACTATTTGTGCATTACTACTTTTGCATACCACTTTGAGGTTAAAACTGGGTTCAGATCTTTTGAAAAACTTTCTTCAATGTCTTAAAACTGTTATTATAATGCTGTTTGTCTCTTCTAAAAAGCTCTCTGAAATTATTTGATAAGTTTTTTCTTAAGATCTTTATCGATCTTGTCTTTAATTCTTTTTCTTATTTATTCCCACAGTTGTTCCGACAAGATATTCTTCTGTTTCTTGATCTCTGATAATCTTGTTTCATATTCATCTTTAATCATTTATTTATGCTTATAGCATAATTCCTTTGATTTCCAAACAAGGACACTAAGCACTTCAAAGTGATTCCGTATGTACTCCTTGAAAATGGTAGGTTCATGCTCCAAATTGTACTTTTATTTGGAACATTACTAACAGTGCAGAAGATGCACTATGTTGTGGTCCATATGAAAACATTATCTGAGATTATAAAATCATATAGAACATACAAATATACAATTACTTACATAATATTTTCATTATAGTTATTAATTATTGCTAAAGTTTTCAGAGTGGATCCTTTTTGGTACAGATTGGTACAAACCAATTTCACTTCACAGTTTTTACTTAGAGGTGTGTGTGCTGCACATAAATTCCTTTGAAATATGATTAGAGCAAAAAAAGCCCCAAGTATTATCCAGATTCTTGCTGTTTTAAAGAACTCATCTCTTCTTAGGCTATGATAGTATTAGCTGGAATCTGTTGCATGAAACGGCAACAAGTCTGGCTCCCCATTTCAAATGAGATGTATATCACAATCAGGGGAAATGGTATAAATAGAAATGAGGTGACTGAAGTATGGTAAATGAACGGTACAAATATTTTTATTTACTGATTATCCCCATGAATATCATTTCTGGAAGTCATATTTTTCATTAGTGATTTTGTGTATTTAATGTTGTATTTCAATTTGTTTATATCACCAGTGTTTTTCATACTAATTTTATACTGATCACAGCTTCCCAAAACCAGATGTTCACAGAGTTTTCAACCTTCTTATAATATCTTAATGGTAATCATGAATTATATGACGTGTAGTTACAGATTATCACAAAACTTTCGAATGCTTGCCCACCTGTTACTTGTGCCCTAGGAGTATCAGCAGTGAAATTATGAAAAGTATAGAAAATGAATATTATTATGTCAGCATGCTTGAAATAAGCAGTTTCATAAGTATTTTCAAAGCTTTTTAAAAGATACTGTTTCTTGTATTTAAAATATAATAGGCTACCCTAAGGGTTGAAAGTCTCCTAAGGAGGCTTATACAGTAGCAATAAAATCACATACTATAAAATGTGTTTTGATAAAAATGTTAATGAACCTGACAAATATCAGGATCTAAAACATCTCATCATTAGACTGAATTTCATTCATAGCTAAATGACACAAAACAAGCATAAAAACAATTAAGGGAAAAACTTTAGTGGTTTTTTAACAGCTTCCTGGGATGAAACAATACACACTCAGGATGATAGTTTATTGTATAAGCATGGAGCTGTGCTGCTAGCCAGTTTCATAGTTCTCAAAGAAAAGAAATCCAAATGCTCTCCTCACTCTCATCGGGGCAAACCACAATCCCCAAATGATCAAGGTTTTATGTGTTAAGGACATTTAGTGAGTTGAGAAATACACCAATTATCAATGGAGTTGATGTAGTACAGTCTCATAAAACCCAGCTGCGTTACTCCCAGCACGATATGGGTAGCTGTATTCTCATTATCTGAAGTTTCCGAGTATCTTTGAAACCAGCTGGACACAGAGCATATCGCATTAGTCTATTATGGACTTCTTAAGTTACAGAATGGTGTAATTTTGGATGTTCAATATTTTTGTATTTTTACAGATTTGAGCATTGAATAGAAAAAAATTAAATCTATTATGATTTATTTATTTATTTATTTATTTATTATATTTGTATACCGCCCTTCTCCCGAAGGACTCAGGGCGGTTCACAGACAAAAAACAACAGAAAACATATAATAGATTAAAAAACAGCTAAAGAATAGATAGTTGAATTCAATTGATGCTCTAACTTTTGATTGAAAGTCAAACTCTTGCAGGTAGAGATAGATGCAGGTAGTAAGGTCCACTTCTGGACTCAAATATCAATCATAAGCCTATCCTAAAAAAACACCACTGGGAATGTATAATTCTGAATGAATTCAACAAGAAGGATCCTACGGGACTGCAGAAATATAGGCAAACACTTAGGCTCTGCTTCCATTGAGAAGAAGGGTGGCTTTTTTTTTTTATTAAAACAAGTTGGACTGGTTTTTTAAAAAACCTACCACAAAAAACCCACAGCAAAGACGGAAATAACCCTTAGTTTAGAGAACAAATTGCACTGCTTTCTGAGCATGATAGACTTTTCAGTGTGGTTGAAAAGAGGTTCCACAGTGAATTTAGCCACTAATTACTAGCTCAAATTGGTTTCATATGAATTCATCCATGAAGCTATTTTATTCTGTTGCTGTATCAACATGTAATTTTGTTTTTCAAAAAAATGAAAATTGGCAATATATCATTTTAAAATTATATTTAAATATTACATGCACATGTTTTTGCGAATTCCATCTGAAAATATGAAACTATTAATTTGTATTAATAATAAATATGCATTTTATTTAAATTTGAGTTTTCAAGTCATGATTCTGTATTTAAAGCTTAGACAAATAGGGAAACAAAAGCTAATGATAACCTGGTTGGTTGAATGGCTAAAAAAAATAAATAAAGGTGTTCTCATTTGTCCCATTCACTGTCTTGCATAGATAAGAAATACACACACACACACACACACACACACACACACACACACACACACACAGAGAGTTTGTGTGTGTGTGGTCAATTTCACAATTTTATTTAGTCTATTATTAAAACTAATGGGATAAGTTGCCTAGAGTCTCTGGATACCAAGATGAACAGCATATAATTTTTAAAAATACATAAAATGATAAATAAATAAATAATAACCCCCAAATTACCAACACAATTAGAAATACTTTTCTGTTAGATTTGACTATTTATTTACAGTATGTTTACTACTTTTTCCAATGTACTGTTTTAGTTTGGGAACAGCTATTTCTTGTCAGATAATATTGTAGGTAACAAATAATAACATGTAATATTCTTTTCTGATGTGATTTTGGAATTTTGGAACTCATAGCTTATTAGTGTAAAGTGCATAGTATCCATGTATCTATTATCATTTTTTAAAAACTGTCCAACAATAAAAAAACTTAGCTTTTAGTTTATAAAATAAGTTATATTCTTTCTTTTTTCTTCTTTCTCCTTCCGTTAACCCAGTGGTGGGATTCAACCAGTTCGCAACCACTTCGGGTTGTTAACTTTCTGAGCAGTTTGGCAAACTGGTTGTTGGAAGAAATCATTAGGCCAGAGAACCGGTTGTTAAATTACTTGAATCCCACCACTGTGTTAACCCCATTGTCAATTACAGTGGATTTTCTCTGTTCCTCTGGAAGTGGAAGCAAGCAAAAGTACAGATCATTCTATAATGGATGGAGCCTACATGACAGAACAGATTTTAAACAAAAAATAAAACACAGGTGTCGCTTCCTATGATGGAGAGATGGATCATACACGTCATACAGAACTGAAAAACTAAAAATGCAGAGAAAGATGTGGCTAGAAGTTGGCTGTGTTTGACTTGACCAGTCACAGGACACCACAATAATATCACAGGCCAGTGGCAAGCTACTTTTTTTTAATTTCATTTTGTCACAACAGTATATACAAACATCGATATAAGAAAATCAACACATTATAAAAGAAAAAATATATATAAGCAAAAGTATGCAACAACTATGTTAATTTGGGAACAATAGGACAGGAACAGTAGGCACATTTGTGCTCTTATGCACGCCCCTTATTGTCCTCTTAGGAATGGGGTGAGGTTAATAGTAGACAGTTTTTGGTTGAAGATTTTGGGATTTTGAGTAGAGACTATAGAGTCTGGTAATGAGTTCCAAGCGTTTACAACTCTGTTACAGAAGTCATATTTTCTGCAGTCAAGTTTGAAGCGGTTGACATTAAGTTTGAATCTATTGTTTGCTCTTGTATTATTGCGATTGAAGCTGAAGTAATCTTTTACAGGAAGGATATTGCAATAGATGATTCTGTGTGTTAAACCCAGGTCATGTCGAAGTCGACGTAGTTCTAAGTTTTCTAATCCCAGGATTTCAAGTCTGGTGGCATAAAGTATTTTGTTGTTTTCGGAGGAGCGAAGAACTCTCCTAGTAAAATATTTCTGGATGTGTTCGATTGTATTAATGTCAGAGATGTGGCATGGGTTCCAGACAGATGAGCTGTAATCAAGAATAGGTCTGGCAAATGTTTTGTATGCTCTGGTTAGTAGTGTAGAGTTTTTGGAAAAGAAGCTGCGTAAGATTAGGTTTACAACTCTTAGAGCCTTTATTGCTATGTAGTTGCAGTGGGCTTTGGCATTTAGGTCATTTGATATGAAAACTCCAAGGTCTTTGACAGGGTGGGGGTCGTCAGTAAGGTAATGTCCATCAAGCTTGTACTTGTTGTTTGGGTTCTTTTTTCCAATATGTAAGACTGAGCATTTGCTGGTTGAGATTTGGAGTTGCCAAGTTTTAGACCAATCGGATACAAAGTCAAGGTCTTCTTGAAGGGTAGAAGTATTGTTAGTGGTAGTAAATAGTTTGACATCATCAGCAAAGAGAACACAATAACTTGAGATAAGGTCACAGAGATCATTTATGTATAGTATGAAGAGCGTTGGTCCAAGAACACTACCTTGGGGAATGTCACTTTTGACAGGAACAGGATTTGATAAAGCGTTACCAATTTTGACCACTTGTTGTCTGTTTGACAGGAAGGCATTTATCCAATTGTGAAGAGGTCCTGAAATGCCGTAGGATTTTAGTTTTAGGAGAAGTTTATCATGTACTACTGAGCCAAAACTTTGCAGAAGTCTTTGTAAATTGCATCTATTGCTTTTCCTTGATCAAGGTTAGTAGTCCATATGTTTTTGCAGTGGAGAAGTTGTAAGTTACATGATAATTTTTTTCTGAAACCAAATTGTTTGTTAGAGAGTAGGTTGTTTGTTTCAAGGTGGAGTGTAATGGATTGGTTTATGATAGATTCCATTACTTTGCATGAGACACAACATAGAGAGATAGGTCTGTAATTTTCAACTAGGCTGGGATCTCCTTTTTTGAAGATAGGGATGACTGTGGCTAGAGACCAGAGTTTGGGAAGGGAACTAGTCATGAAAGCTTTATTAAAGATTATGCATAGGGGTTCTGCTATATTAGTGGAAATCTTTTTTAAGATGTATGCACATAGTCCATCAGGTCCAATAGATAATGATGGTTTCAGGTTGCGAAGAGCTTTTTCAACATTATCTTATTATTTATTTATTTATTTATTTATTTATTTATTTAATCATATTTATATACCGCCCTATCTCCCAAGGGACTCAGGGCGGTTTACAGGCACTAAAAAACAGATAAATAGAATATAAATACAATATAAAACATTTAAAAAACTTATTCCAAAGCCCGTCCAATTAAAAATAGAAATAAAACCCAATTTAAAACCCAAAATTTAAAATCTAGCTTAGTCCTGCACAATTAAATAAGTATGTTTTAAGCCAGCGGAAGGTCCGAAGGTCCAGCTGACGAAGTCCGGGGTAGATCGTTCCAGAGGTGGGAGCCCCACAGAAGGCCCTTCCTGGGCGTCACCAGACGACATTGCCCCGCTGACGGCACCCTGAGGAGACCCTCTCTGTGAGAGCGCACGGGACGGTGGGAGGTATTCGGTCGCAGTAGGCGGTCCCGTAAATAACCCGGCCCAATGCCATGGAGCGCTTTAAAGGTAGTCACCAAAACCTTGAAGCGCACCGGAAGGCCACAGGAAGCCAGTGCAGTCTCGCAGGATAGGTGTCATATGGGAGCCACGAGGCTCCATCTATCACCAGCGCAGCTGCATTCTGGACTAACTGTAGCCTCGGATGTCCTCAAGGGAGCCCCATGTAGAGAGCATTGCAGTAATCCAGGCGAGACGTCACGAGTGCGTGAGTAACCGTGGATAGGGCATCCCGGTCCAGAAAGGCGCAACTGGCGTACCAGGCGAACCTGGTAGAACGCTCTCCTGGAGACGGCCATCAAATGCTCTTCTAGAGACAGCCGTTCATCCAGGAGGACGCCTAAGTTGCGGACCCTCTCCATCGGGCCAATGACTCGCCGATGTTCAGCCGGATTTACCTGCCTGTACCGGGATGCCGGCATCCACAGCCACTCTGTCTTGGCGGGATTGAGCTTGAGCCTGTTTCTCCCCATCCAGACCCGTACGGCCTCCAGACACCGGGACAGCACTTCGATAGCTTCGTTGGGGTGGTTCGGTGTAGAAAAGTACAGCTGAGTATCATCCGCATACAGCTGATACTTCACACCGAAACCACTGATGAAAATAAATAATAAATAAATAAATAAAATAAATAAGAAATGAGAGATCAATGTTTATAAGGTCATAGTTGGCTTTTTAAAAATTGTAGTTTGGAGTACTATTGTTATGACGATTTATGCGAAGGCGTATATTTAGACAAAAGTCTATCATGCAGTGGTCATTGTTGGAAAAGGGTTCTTTTACTTGTAGTCCATAAATTGAGTTAGTGTTATTACAAAAGATGAGGTCGGGGCAGTTCTTGAGTCTGGTATTGTTAGTTATTAGTTGCTCAAGACCTAGGTTTGTAACAGCGCTGTATAGTATAGTATGGATTGGTTCGGTTGTACATTCATTTGTATTCCAGTTAATAGAAGGTAGATTTAGGTCACCCAGGAAGATGAGAGGATATGGGCAGGAGGTAGCCCATGTTAGTAGTGAGGTTAATGTATTTGCATGAGCGATGTTGTAATCAGGGGCTCAGTAGCATAGTATGAATCTAAGTGTGGTGTTGGTGGACAAGTCACATACAATAGTTTCAAGAAGAGAAAGTTTATGTGCAACTTGAATATTTTTTAAGTTCAAGATAGCAAACTCCACCAACTCTGCGATGTTCACAATCTGATCGAAGGACTTGATATTCTTTGTTTGAAATAATGGAGTCAGTGAGGGATGAGTTTAGCCATGTTTCACACAGAAATATGATATCAAATGTACCATTGTTTAATAAGAGGGTAAATTCAGGTAATTTGTTTACAATACTTCTTGCATTTATTAATTTACATTTGAGACCTGTAGTGTTTGGTGTAGGAGAGGTAAGGGGTGTGCATATCTAGTTATGATTGGTAGTTGATTGAGGGTTATTTGTAACAGGTGGTAGAAGGAAGGTTGGTTGAGCAATGAATGGTTGATTGTTGGATGATTGGAGGTTTTGTATGGGTGGTTGAAGATTAGTAGGTTGATTGATGGGTGGATGGATGTTTTGATTTACAGATGGATGGATGCCTTGTTTGATGGATGGTTGAATGTTTTGATTGAAGTGCGGTTGAGTGGATTTTCTTTTTTTGCAGTCAGCATGGTAGTCAATGTAAAGGTTAGTTCTCCTTCTTCTTGCCGTCGTTTGAGCTCTGAACGAAGTTCACGGGATCTGATACGTTGTAGGATTGATAAGTCTGGTCTAGCTCTAAGTTTATTGTAGCTGAGGTTGTTTCTGGCAATTGTGTTTATAGTATAAATGAAATTTCTTTTGCTGGTTTCATTTTTGCATATGATTCTACAGAATTTAGGTACTACTGAACCATGTATTTGAATTCAGGTCCGTCTCTGGAGACTTCGGTTATTTCACTAGGGTCAAAGGTTGATAATTTGTAATTTGAAATTATGTTTCGTATTTTAACAATATCTGGTTCATTTGTAATATCTAGACCAAATAATATAGCATTTTGTCGTTTTTTTTCTCTCTCAATTGTATCTCTTACTAATATTGTTACGTTGTTTGGTTGATTGGTAGATGATTGAGGGTTATTTGTAACAGGTGGTAGAAGAAAGGTTGGTTGAGCAATGAATGGTTGATCGTTGGATGATTGGAGGTTTTGTATGGGTGGTTGAAGATTAGTAGGTTGATTGATGGGTGGATGGATATTTTGATTTACAGATGGATGGATGCCTTGTTTGATGGATGGTTGAATGTTTTGATTTATAGATGGATGGATGCCTTGTTTGATGGATGGTTGAATGTTTTGATTTATAGATGGATGGATGCCTTGTTTGATGGATGGTTGAATGTTTTGATTGGTAGATGTTTGTGGTTTAGTTTGTGTACAAGGCAATGTTTGTTGGTTTGGTTTGATGTTTGTTGATTTTGTTTGATTTGATTTGATGTGCTAGGAGAGTTTAAAAATTGGAAGCTCACTATGTGACATACCCTCCCTTCCTATCTTTAACTCTCTCTCAAAATGCAAAAACAACCCCAAATGTATCCTTTTTCAGCACCCAGAGAACTACTACTCCCCATTCACAACTGAGGATATGGAAAATGGAAGATATTTACTTTTCAGAAGCTCCCCTGTGCTGTTAATTTTACCACAAATATAAACACCAGGTTGTTGAAAATAGTTTCTTTTTTCATTCAATTTCAGCAGTATAATTTCACTGAGTGAAATTGGATGCTGCCCCTAATTTCCAATCCATGCTGTAGGTTATGGTGCAGCTATTTAGGTATTTCTAATTAACTGGGTACAGAAATACATTGTTTCAAGTATTCTGTGAAATATACTTCATATTAAGTCTAAAGGCAATTCTTAAAATAGTGACCAAGAGTGGTAAATGAATATGTACTGGAATTGGGGGTTCATATAATAGGTAATCATTCTGGGAAAACATTACATGTACATAATGAGAAAGTATTGGATTGGATCCAGACTCAGATTTAGAAAAGTCCCATTAATTTGATGGGATTAAAGTCAGTCATGATTAAATAAAATGGAATAAATTAAGTTCTAGTTATTCTGATGGATCTATCCAAAGTAACTGAATTTAATTCCATATATGTAAAGAGTTGAAAAGATGAACTCAAGACAAATCCTACAATCAGGGAATACCTTGCTCTGCAACTATTCTACTAAACATTCTACATAAATCCCCTCAATCATAGTAGTTTTTTTTTGTTAGTGTGTAGTTAATGTTATCCAGAAGTATCTTAAATTAGTTGTAAAAGTGTACCTTTCCACCCCAAGCTTCTATTTTAATAATAATTAAAAAATCCTTAACATTAAACAAAAACCAGTTGGAGGCAATTTCAAAGGAAATTTTTATGTTTTATGTTTTTAAAAACATCATTTGGAAGATAATATATTGGCTAATCTATATCCTGATCTGAGAGACATTATGAGATATCATGAGAAGGCAAAGAATGAAAGTGGAGATGGTTACATGTAGCAAATTGAATGCTTATTAAGTTGGTTCCACATAGAACACATTGTTGTAATTTAACTGGGAAGTAACATGGGATTTTGGACATAATAAACATTATCCTTTCTGAGAATTCTTAGAGGTTCTGTTTTGTCTCCTTGTACATACTCAAGACCTAGTTCATTCCTCTTCTAGTAAATAGGCATGATATTGATAGAAATGGTATTTGCATTTGATGAGATTATCTGTATGAAGGAAGTAGAATTAGTATTTGATAATTAAATGATAAAATGTGGAATTGTAATCAACAGGATTTTTAATATTATTTTGGACTAAATGGATCCAGGATGTATATGTTCCTCTTGGCAACTGTTTATCTTTAATATTTGGAATCTATCAAGGCATTAGGGAGTTATCATATAACATTGGAAGAATATGTAGAATGAGAAATATAGACCTGCAACAATGGATTAATATGTTATTTCTCAACATCTGAATTATTTTTTTTTAAAGAAGCAAATGTTTGAATAATGTTCAATATTTTTGAAGTTCTGAGCGGAGTTTTCTTACCCCTAGAAGCACTGACAAATCTTAGATTTTACCTAGGAAATTATGTTACCTTTTGATATTTTGTATAGTTAACATAGTTACTATCCAATTTACACATGGCTGTCAATCTAATTTCATGCCATTTTTGGATTAATTTCAAAATCCCCTACAAGGAAGAAAACTAGGATACAGCAGACCTTTTTACTGATATCTTAGTATCTGTCAAGGACACAGGGACGACATTTTTCTAGTTGCTTCAAATCTGCATTGCTGAAATCCACCCTTAAGATACTCATGACTCACAAGCCCATAAAAATGATGCTCCTTCTAAAAGTGTAACAATTTCAAGGCCAAACTCCTTGTCATTAAAGGTTTTTTTAAGTGTCAAGAAGTTGTTCAGAGTAGATCTCACTCCTTAAGAGTTATGTCAAAGTACTTTCCTCATACTGATCAGAAGTCTTAGTAGCAATTATCAAAACAATACAGATAAAGACTGACTTGCCTTGTTTCCTTTGTGGAAGAAAATGGTTCAGAACTTTGCTGCCTTAGATAGCCTACAAAAATGATTCTCATTTGAAAGCAGAAGTATTTCTGAATTCTTGCATTAAGGGTTAACCTTCCTTCTAATTAATATTACAAATCAGAACTCTGAGAGATTTATTTTTTAGATTGTCTTCAGATTGGTAGGTAAGAAGTCTGACAGCCTTGGAAGAAAAATCCTATTGCCACCTCTTGGATAGAATAACGGAGACAATATTAAGTACAGCTTTTTCTTGCATTTGGGAATCTACAGAAGATTCTAACCAAACTTTCTTATATGGTCCTACTTCTCTAGTTTTGTGGACTAGTTCTGCTATTTCTAGTCGTGTTCTGGACTAAGTTCTTTGTACATATAATGGACAATATACACAAAAATTTCTGGCAAGAGCTGCCTTGATTGTTCTCTGGAAGTGTGATGCATACAAAGAATGGAGAATGCAAAGGAATTATGTTTCAAAAAATGAAGCAGAAGAAAGATCACAAGAAGAAAAACCAGTGATCAAGAAGAAAAAAGAACCGACTTATAGCACAATCTTCTGCTTGCTTCAACCTACTTTGTACTCTGATTGTACCCCACCTATATGTTTTCAAGGAAATGTCTGTCCCAGGCTTAAGGTCTGAACAGATCTACCTATGCATGGATTTTTTTCTGGTAAGAAATATGCTCTACTGTCCTCCATTTTATGTGCAGGTCCAAAATAATGCCATTTTCTTCTCTTTGCACTTCCTTGCCAAGCTTCATGTTAGATTTTGATTTCAAATACTTTGTATGTTCATTTAGTTAAATAGTTCTTAAATATTTAAAAACAAGAAGAGACAAAAACACTTTTTAGGAGTTTGTGAAATTTCACGAGTCAGTCAATAACCATTCTACAATAAATTAAGACTGCTGGATCAGGAAATATGGTGGTTTCTAAATGCAGTTACTCTGAAAGGTTCTATGCTTAGCCAAAAGAGAATCAATGTGAAGTTAATTCAATCATCAACTCCATGCATTTAGCTGAACTCAGTCTATTAAAGGCAGATTATGATCAGCAAGATGAAAATGTTTGATTTCAGCTATCACAGCATTTATGTTTTGCAGCATAAATTAGAATGTCTTCTTTTCTAAAAAGTAATAATGTCAGGATGAATATTTGCAAAATTATCTGTTTTGGCTTCTTAATGGAGAATCTTCTGAAGGGAATAGTCTTGATAAGTAAACTATGTACCATGAACTGTGACAGTAAACTCCCCAGAATTTTGCACACTAATGGCAATAGCAAATGAACACACTGGGAGTCTATGTGAAAGGAAAATAAAATAAAAGCAGGGAACTGAGAAATTAAATACATCATTCAAGTGGCTGCTCTGCTTCACAGTCCAACACAATGTAGGGAGAAAGGCAACCCAGTCAAGGTCTTAAGAGAACTGTAACCAATAAATAGTAACTTACAGTTGTACAGTATTTGGAAATAATTTAGAAAAGAAGTTTTGGAATTCACACGAACATGAACTAAACCCCTGTCTTAAAAAATTTTAAATTACCTTTTCCTTGGATGGCAATTGCTGTCTAAATTCCCAGGAGGACACTTACTGCTTTAAAGGGTTGCAAACAGGCACTGTATTTGCACTTCTCTAAAACACTTTAAAATGAAATATGAAGAGCTGCAAATCAGACACACAGGCTATCTTATGCACTGTACCAAATCTACAAGATGAAAGTGCAATTTTAATAGAAGTTTATATTTGCTGTTACTAAATATTCAAGCAAATAAGGTTTTCAGGAACTTTCAGTAAATGTGTTTTCAATGTGCCTGCTGAATCCAATGGCATTTGTCTGCCAATGGACAAACAATTAACAACAAAAATTGGAGAAGGGCACTCTTTTGCACAACCAATTTCACTCATCTGAACCAAAGTTTAAGACTTTGCATTGACATTGGATTCTATCCTATTATGTTACTTAACTCCATATCAGCATGAAAATTATGCCTGTAGATTTTCTTGAAAGAACTGTTATGTGCAATTGGCATTACAAAACTGAAGATGATTTATGAATTGAAAGAAATTTTTTACCAAAACCTGTTGAATATTGGCTTTGTTATACTCAGTACACTTTTGCTGTGGAACTGTTTTCAAATGAGATATATGTTTATACGCATATAACAACTGGATCTTCAGTTTGAGGGTGAGGGGTTTCTTTTTGAAGTGTTTAGGGTTTCTTGATAAATTTGTTTTTCCTTAAAACTGGGTTGAACTGTGTCACTGTTAAATTTTACGTCTGGAAAAGCTCTGGAAAAGTTCACACCAAACTAGGTCCAAAAAATAACTGCTTGTTGGCATGTTATAGAGGATTTTTCTCATACTAAACATGTAACATGTTACAAAGGTGATTGGCAAAAGATACAGATCTGTATCTGTATCTTATAGATGGGAGACAAAATACTGGAAGGGTAACATCTGAGAACTCCGAAAATGCAACTAACCCCTATACAATGTTTGGTTTTATTTAATGGTTTAATGCAGAGGATAATAACACTTTTTAAAATCTGCTGAAATCAGTATGTTAAGCATATCTGAATGCATGACTAAAATGTAATAAAAGTGGCTGATAGACACCCTGCTCTATCTTGAATCTAGATCTGGAGCTCACCAGGACATTTTTGTACAATTCCCCATTTTTTCCCTTATGGCACAGTAGGACAGCAATAATGGAAGTGAATCTAGTTTTAAAGGGATAGTAATTCAGAAGAGTTAAGTTATATGGAAATGGAAATGACTGCTATCTGAAAATAAATCATATAAAGGCATTGATACATGCCACAGCTACAGCTAATATGCTTGAGTAAATCATGATTTATAGCGGCCTGTCAGCATTAAAATAAAAAAGAGGGGAGAGATTATACTATTACATTACAGGGTGGCAGACAGGAGGCGACAGAACAGCTGTGATTGTGTCAGAATTATATCTTGTATCCAGAGAAGGCTGAGCCAGGACATTTGTATCATAGTCCAATGGCTCCTGGAAGATGAAAACTTTAGTCAGTCAAACACTGGAACTTGGAAAAGCTTTGTTCACTGGCTTAAAAGTGATTCTTTAATCTTCTCAATTTAATAATTTAGTATTTTTATATATGTAGTAGGAAGAGATAGGGGAATGCCTACATTTGTCTTCCTCTTATTTTCAGGAGCTCAGTTTTAATAACTTTTGGAAACAACAGAATGGCCTGTTTGACGAACTTCCGTTTTGAATTGCCAAGTATATCAGAATCCCACAACAGTCAAAGATTAGTCTTTTCCTTAAGAGGTTGTTAGTATTTTCTAATTTATGGATCGTCAGTGACTGTGGCATAATAGAAATACTATTTTGCAGTAATATTACCATATTTGAGAATAGGAACCTAATTAAATATTGTAATTAATGTATATATTGAAATTATCAGTTTCATAAGGAATTTTAGCAATAATCTTCTGCATTCTTAGTTTGGACTGAATTTCATGAAATTAGCAGTCAAAACGAACAAGATGCAGTCTCTGCCTGCAGTAGCCAAATTTCTCTTTTCCCTTTTCTTAAAATATAGATAATCCCCAATTTACAACCATTTATTTAGTTACTGTTTGAAATTCAATATCACTTGGAACAAAAAGTGTTTTATGACCGTTTTTCACACTTACAACCATTGCAGCATCCCCATGGTCATGTGATCAACATTTAGACACTTGGCAGCTGGCATGTGTTTATGACTTGCAGAGTCCTGGAGTTATATGATCACCTTCTGTGACCTTCTGACAAGCCAAGTCAATGGGGAAGCCAGATTTACTTAATGACCATGTTTCTAACTTAACAAGTGTGGCAAGAACTCATAAAATGGGGTAAAATACACTTAATAACTGTCTTTCTTAGAATGGAAATTTTGGGCAATTGTGCTCATAAATAAAGACCTACCTATATAGTATATTCCAATGGTGAAAACATGTAAATGCTTATACACTATGTTCTAAATTGCATGTTTAATGTGTTCTGTTCTCAATAATTCAGCATAGGATCCTGAACCAAAGACTGCATTCATAAAGGTGTAATAAATCTTAATCTGAGCCGGGGAAACTACTCTACTTCAGGACAAGTGATGTTTTATTATTTTACAGGCAGTCAGCACAGACATAAATAGAGCCACCTGGAAAAGCAGACTGACCATTATATTTTGATAATTCCATCATCAACCTTTTGGACTTGTGATTGAAACAAACCCTAAGGTTTTGTTTATACCCAAAGAAATTTGTACAGTCGACTTTGCTGTATTCACGGCGGTAGCTATAAATGAGGACTTATAAATATGAACTAATAAATAACTGGTGTTTTCAAGAAGCAAAAAAGTCAACTAATAACCTATAGAAGCCTTTCTCTAAACAGCCAGAGGAAAGAACTAGTGAAACTAGAAAAATCCCCATGCCTTATATAGCACCTAAATAAGCAATTGGTATGTCTTTTGAGATGGTTTTTATCACTGCAGTCACAAAATACTCACCCATCAAAATCTAGATATCAGAAGAAAACCATCAAATTTATTTACATTATTACTGTCCCTCTCTCAAAATATTTCAAATATCAGCAACTTTTTCCTGTAATGTTTTTAAAATAAAAGCAGAGAGGAATTGTTTGCTTTCACTTTGATGAGCATAGCAGCAGGAGAAACCCAAAATGCTTTACAGTGATCCACAGCAGTCAGTCGTCTCTTGGCGCAGTATGTTTAGTAACTATTTGGTTTCATACTGTTTATTTGGATGACTCATGCAAAAGACACATCTCTTTTGAAAACAGTCTTGTGATGTTTTCAGAAGTCTGCTGCTAATAAGTTTGTACGGGACGATCTTATATTTTTCACTGTGGCTCAGGTATGGTTACTGGAAATTGACAAAGGCTACATCCCCATATGCAGTTCAGTCCATTTATGACTAATGATTTTCAATAAACACATAAATAAATATATATGTTTATTTTATTCTTTAAAAATGTATGAAAAATCTGCTCTTCGTCGTGCATCTTGTCTCAGTGTATATTGGATTACTTACTAAAACCGAGACATGCATTATTGAAATCAAAGTCATAGTCTCAATATCTTCAAAATATAAAAATACAGCCCAAATATTTAGTATTTAAATAGTTATGCTTGCCAAAAATCTATGGGATAAATTTAACTAAAAGTAATCTTGGCAAAATTGAGTATAGTGTCTGTGTTTCAGAAGAAAAGATAGCATACCACTGTAACTGTCCTAGGTTTTAAATTTCTCAGAATAAGGAATCATCTTATTCTTTTTTAAGAAAATGTTGGATAACCATCTGACTGAGATGGTGTAGGGTTTCCTGCCTGGGCAGGGGGTTGGACTAGAAGACCTCCAAGGTCCCTTCCAACTCTGTTGTTATATTATATTATATCCTATTTCTAATGTGTGGAGAACTGCCATGCTAACAGTACTAAACAAGAGGCTAACAAAGGATAACAAAAATAAATATATTTTGGAGTGATTTCACTTACAATGGGAATATGAATATGGTCCAGTGAATATGGTCCAACTTCAATGCCCAAGTAGTTCCTGAAATATTTTTAAAAATCCATATATTTAGCTATCTTTCCCAAAAGACAGTAACAATGTAAGTTTTTAACATAAGGAATATCTTGATTATTTTAAGGCATAGTTTTGACTATCTTCCTGTCCTTTAACAGTGTTTATAGAAAGGTCTTATTTTAATACAGAAAATACAATAGATCCTATGTATTCTTTCCCATTCTAGTGCTTTTTAGATTTTTGCAGCTATAGTCTAATACATCTGGACAGCACTAGATTAAGAATATCTGCCTATGTCCACAGATGGAAATACTGTCTGGTGAGCTACATATATGAAGGACAAATATCTAGCAAAATTCTTGCCCTCAATAAAGGGTTAAATTCAGAAGTGGGCTGCTACTGGTTTGCACCGGTTCCGAACCAGATGCATTTGGGGAGTTTGTAGTTCAAATTTGCCCACCCACTTTCTGGAGAGCTTAAATGACCTCTCTGCTAAAGGGTTTCACTTTATGAGCAACACTAACTTGGCTGCTGATAGTTATCCTTGTATTTTAACTATTTTAAATCCTTAATGTGCTCTGGCAACCTGCCTGATTTGTAACTCTGGGTTGCAGGTATTGCTGAGGAAAAGGAAGGTATCTGTCTGGAACCCAACTACATATCAGACATTAATACAATTGAGCGCATCCAGAAATATTTCACAAGAAGAATCCTCCACTCCTCTGCTCGCAAGAAAATACCTTATGCCACCAGACTTGAAATTTTGGGTTTAGAAAATTTAGAACTACGCCGCCTTCGGTATGACCTGAGCATAGCTCATAAAATCATCTGCTACAATGTCCTTCCTGTCAATGACTACTTCAGCTTCAACCACAACAATACACAAGCATACAATAGATTCAAACTTAAAGTGAACAGCTCCAATCTCGATTGCAGAAAATATGACTTCAATAACAGAGTTGTTAATGCCTGGAATGCACTACCAGACTCCATGGTCTCATCCCAAAATCCCCAAAACTTGAACCTAAGACTATCTACTGTTGACCTCACCCCATTCCTAAGAGATCTGTAAGGGGCGTGCATAAGAACACCAGCGTGCCTACTGTTCCTGTCCTAATGTTCCCTTTAGTTGTATTCATTTTATTTATTCAATTCATGCTTATACTTATATATATTATTTAATATGTATTTGACAAAATAAATAAATAAAATAAATTTAGACAGAATCGTCTGGGTTTCCAGGACAGTTGTGACTCATTGATCTTCAGTCTGTATTCCCTCATTTCTAATCCAATGACTGGTATTTAGGACAGCTTTTTGCAAGCAAAGAAGCTTTTTGTATTTTTGTACAGGTAATACTTGACTTACAACAGTTCATTTAGTGACCATTCAAAGTTACAAGGGTAGTGAAAAAAGTGACTTATGACAATTTTTCACACTTACAACCATTGTAGCATCCCCATGGTCACAAGAGGCTAGGCGAGGTGAAACGCCCCTCAACGTGAGTGACTTAGAGTTGGCCATGCCCACCCATCCAGCCATTAGGGCAGAGAACCAATTGTTAAAAAATTTGCAGCCCACCACTGGTTAAATTTCAGTCAATGAACTATAAAGGATATGTAATTATTGCTGCTTGAACCAATTTATTACATAGATGATATATTCGCTTAGCTAGTTGAATCAATACTGTATGTCTACCTGTTGGATGTCTTGGCTAAAGCCTTTGAGACTGCACTAATCTATCTTTCTTTTATTGTCAAGCTTACATTGCCCCTCCCATATGTCTTCATCTCTCATCTTTATTCTTTATTGCTCTTTTGGCATTTTTTTCTTTCTTTTTTCTTCTTCTCCCAATACCTATAGCCTTTTTCAATTTTCCATTCTAATTCTTGGCTTATTTCTACTTGGCTTCATACATATTGACTGATTGTAGTAAAAATGTAAAAGCTTCTATGCTTCTTTAGGTAGTGATTAGCAGAAAAATTTCTTTACCAATTGTTCGATTTTATAAAACAGAATCTGTTTTAGAAATAATTTCAAAGGTGGCATTGGTACTCAATTGGAGTTGGGGAGGATCAGCATTCAATAAATTATATAAATAAAATAATTTAGTTTCAAAACCAAGGTACCTTTGAGAATGTCCTCTCTTTCACTCTGCAATAATCTTTCAAAGAGCTTGCAGCTTTTCTGGTTTACACATTACAATTAAATGCCAAGCAAAGACACAGAAGGGAATCTACTTTATTGGCTTTGGAACTAATCATTACTAAGTAACTGAGTTTTGTTCCTGAGAAATTGAAAATTTCTCTTTTCCCTGGAGAAATTTGGAGATATCATCCACCCAATTTCTCAGCAAACAACTTTTAAAGAAAATTTCAAAGTATAACTGGCCCAACTCTAGTGTGAAGCCACTAAGTATTGTGTTTTGAATATTAGAGAGGGCTAGTGTAAACGTACTTATGTACTTTCTTTACAAGTTATTCATTTGCTTAAAAACAACATACATTTTTGTGCTCAGTGAAACCAAAACAAAAACAGATTATCAAGTTTTTGGTAAACCATAGTATAATCTATATTAAGTGTATCACATATTTTGCAAAACTGTAAAAGAATCACCATAAAGACATGGAAAGATGTGAGAAGATCAAGTAGCAAGTAGACTTCTGCTACTCTTGAGATACAAACTTTTGCAGAAGAGACAGATATAGAAGCCTAAATGGCATATCTAAGAAGTTCAACCTAACACATTTTCACAAACATTTGCCAAGCTAAAGTATGTGTCATTTATATTTATCTTGTTATACAAGTTTTATAGATGTGGATGAGCTTTAAAAGACTAAAATTTAAACTCCAGTCCTCAGTTTAAACTGTGATAGTATCATAGCAGCTTGTAAATATATACTCCAACATATTTACTGGACTCATTCCCATTTGAAGCATGTAGCCTCATCTATGCAATGCTGCATATTATTAGAGCACTGATGCTCTCTATTTAAGAATACATAACTCAGTATCAATGTATGCAAGTGTTTCATGGCTTTATAAAAATCATGAGTCAAAACACCTCTTGCTGATATATTGACAGTTTTATTATATTGTCTAATCCTGTTTCATAGCAGTTTTTAGAATATATACTTTTGACAACGCATGGGTGTTTTATTACTAAAGTCTGCTCTTAGGCATTTAAGACCAACTTGAGGGCCAAGCTTTGAATGAATGATTGTGTTTAATTGCAGGCCTTGAAAAGCTTTATTTGTTGATCCTGACAGATTAGGGCTATGAGTTCTGGCATTCAAGAATCTGGATGACCATTAAATGATCACTAAACTATATACATGAAGTAGTTTCCAAACTAGATGATAAAACAATACCGAACGTCTATAAACCACCTCTAACAGAATGGTCACAGCATTACACAGGTAACTTTAATAGCCGTCACATTAATTGGAAATACCATGGATAATTTGAGAATATTTAATGAGGTTTTTTTTCCCCTTCTGAAGATTTTTAAAAGGAACTAACTGGTAAATAACTAAACTAGTAGTATATATATTAATAGATAATATAACTTATCACAACTAAAAATAAGTTAAGATTAGTAGATGGAAATTTAGGATTAAGTAATTTAATTATATTATTAATATTAATACTGTGTTAAAGTATATTGTAAATTTAAAATATTAAGGATTAAAAACTGTGGTGATTTTGAGATACATTTATTGATTAAATAGTTAATATTTGGCATTATTAGTAATCCTACACATTTGGAATATTTAAGTTATGGTGGAATAATGAGTAATTCTTAAAATATTAAATAATAGTAATTTAGTAGGGGATAACAAATACATGGCGTAAAGAAATGTTATCTATGTTTAAATGAATTAATGGGAAAATGATAAAGGATTATGAAGAGAGAATAGTATTGTTGAAGTTGGAAGATTAGGATTATAAATATTTATTTGTATTATTATTGTTAGCATAATTTAAAAAAGAATTGACCCAGTCAATACGCTGTCAACAAAATATGTATGGAATTATTATACTGAAAAATAAAAAAAAATTAAAGAAAATTCTTCGCTGACTGGAGCCTTATTCCTAGCGTCAGGAAAGCAGTAACTACATACTTCCATTTTAACAACCAATTAGCATATGAAGCCCCGTAGGTCTACTTAAACAACAACTTATTCCCCGTTAACCACATCCATAGTACCTTTGAGTAATATTGGACCAGATTCTCTCCTATAAAATACATCTTGGGAATACAATGACAAAAATCAATACTAGGAACAACATCCTCCAGAAATTATGCAGCACTAAATAGGGAACTTTAACTACCATCCTTAGGTCAGCAGCACTAGGGTTGGTCTACTCCGCAGAATACTTTGCCCCCATATGCCTTAACAGCTGCTATATTAGTAAGTTAGATGCCAGACTCAATGATACTGTAAGTGGATGTATTAAAATCACTCCAACTTGCTGGCTTCCTGTTCTGATCCATATAGCACCACCAGCTTTACAAAGGCAAGATGCACTAGTGAGAAAATATAGAAAAATTATGAACAACTCACTCCTACCGATTCAGGCCGACCTTCCTCATTTATCAGCCGGAAGACTCAAATCCAGGGAGCCCCCATTGACACTTGCTCAACAACTTTAACGTCACTTTCCAGACATAGAAAGACATATAAATGACCCAACAAAAAAGGTGCCAGGCTTTGAACTATCATGCCAGCAAAGGACAATCTTGAATAGGATTCATACCTCACATGGCATATGCCAGGACTCATTGCATAAATGCGGCATACCATCCTCCTCTCAGTGTGACCACAACACACTATAGATCACATCATGACTGGCTGTAAGTTGAGGGGCAGTAGCTGATTTCTTTCATATGCACTCCAATGTTAAGATGCACTCCAATGTTAAGATGGCAAAAAAAAGATATTTGAACATAGATCTTTTTAACATTTATATTTTTTTGTGTTTTAGTACTCTAGATGAAGTCATATATATTGCAAGTCCGTGCATGATATGTCATATGCTAAATAAATACATAAACCACTTGTTAGTTGTGAAGTCATGTCCGACCCATTATGACCCCATGGACAACATTCCTCCAGGCCTTCCTGTCCTCTATCATCCTCTGGAATCCATTTAAGCTCACACCAACCATCTCATTCTCTACCGTCCCCTTCTTCTTTTGCCCTCAATCTTTCCCAGCATTAGCCTCTTCTCCAGAGAGTCCTTCCTTCTCATTAGATGGCCAAAGTATTTGAGTTTCATCTTCAGGATCTGGCCTTCTAAAGAGCAGTCAGGGTTAAAGAGATATAAGAAATTCTACATTCTTGTCATCTAGTAGCTTCCCAGTTTTCTTCACCTTAACTCCAGATGTGCTACAAGACAATTACTGGAATCTCAGCCAGTGTGGCCTATTCTTGTTTCAGTCACAAAGTTAATATCACCCACAGTTTAGATAAATGGAAAGCATTTACAATGAGTTTTTTAAATTAAAAATTAAAATTTAATTTTTTAAATTAAAAAAACTGCTTATTTGTAAGCATTGAATATTTAAAAGAGGAAATAGATAAACTGATATGCCACCTAACACAAAGGGAGACTTATATAAAATGATAAAAGTGAAGTGTCAATTAGATTTCAGGCTACTGGCTTGCATTTTCATAATAATTTAATAACTGGCACACATAATTTTTTTCAGATTGAATTGGCTCACAACTGGAAAATTCTTGTTGACTACTATTCTTCTGCTGTTGGAGAATCTTTACAAAGTTACATCTTGTATATTAACTCAAGCCATTTCTGGACTGGAAATTTTGCTCATGGCTACTTATGCCATCATCACCTCAAACTGCACCACTACAATGTGTCCTATGTAGGGTTATCCTTGAAGATTATTTGGAAGCTTCAGCTGGTATAGAATGCAGCCTGTATAATTATGGGCATTTTGAAATCTGCCCATGTAACACTGTTATTTTGGGAATTGCACTGCTGCCAGTTAGCTTCAGAGTGGAATTCAAGAACCTTCTCTGGATTGAATCTGCCTGTTCAATAAGATCAGGAAGAGAGAACTAATTAAGACATCTTCAGAAATCCTGAGGGTGAGCCTTCTTAGTGATGTCCCCACTTCAATGGAACAGATTATCCTTGCATATCCAATTTACTAAATGGAAATAAAGAACTGGCTCATTTATTAGATTTATATCTAGCCTGTATTTTGTAAAACTCAAGGTGGCATACATTATGTTCCTTCCTGTTTTCTTCACAACAACTACCCTGTCTGATGGTTGAGCTTATAGAAAGTGACTGGCTGAAAGTCATCCAAAAGGTTTCTGTGCCGAAGGGCTCATACTCATTTCATTTTCTAATTCAGAATCTTAACCTCCATACCAAAACATTTGCTCCTGCTCTCAGGATGCAATAATACCTTGTACAGTGGGTTAAACTTATGTTTTGATAGGAAGACTTAATTTAATGAGATAATTTGTGTGAACTGCCTTTGAATAAAAACTCTATTAATTAAATATATGATAGAGTGCACAAATATTTCAAACAGGTCAATGGAACTGGTGTTATCTCCCCACTCTTTCAGACAGAGCCATTATGAAAACTACATCTCTTTTCTGCTAGAGAGCTTTTCCTCCTGCAAATACAAAATCAATTGCATTTTGGACCATGCTCTGGAATGTAGAAACCCAAAATCCTGCCCAAAAAGTAGTTGTCTTTGTGCTTAATCATGTTCATTTTTAGAAGTGGAAGCCCTGTTCCAGGATGGATGATCGTGTCCTATAACAGGTGAGCATCTGTCTTTTATTGAAACTTAAATATGAATAAAGGAAATTTTTCCTCCTAGCATCCAAAGCAAGAACAAATTTGAATGTTATCACTCACTCCTGGTAGAACTTCCTTGGGTCCAATTCAAAATCCTCCACAGAGCTTTATCTCTGATAAGTAGTTTCAGACAATGGTGTCTACAAAGAAAAGAAATCCATGTCCATCAAAAAGGCTAAAAATATTATTTAAGAACTTTTACCTTTTAGCATCTCTTGCTGTTCAGAATGAAGAATGTATTGTCTTTAGTGACTGCCCTGAAGACAGAAGGAATTTTATGCGCAGAATACACCTTTTGTCTATCTCAGCTCCTTAGGAGTTTTAAGAAAATAATTATACCATTTATTATTATACCATCACTGTTTCCAACTTCCCTTACCTTTCAACTTCTCTAAATGAGTTATACATAGGAACTGCAAGACGTTTTGTGGTTTATTTATTTATTTATTTATTTTTAGAAATTGCCCATGTCCCATACAGATGGGCAATTTCTAAATTGGAGGGGCTCCCGAGCTCCGTTTTTGGTTGGGATGGCTGCCTGCAACCCTCTGCCAGTGAAAACAGAGCTCTGGAGGGCCACTTGCAGCCCTCCCAAGTTCTGTTTTCAACTGTGATGGCCTCCTGCAACCCTCTGCCAGCAAAAATGGAGCTTGGGAGGGACACCCACAGCCTTCCCGAGCGCCTTTTTCACTGGCAGAGGCACTGCGGGCCGGTCCTCTGCTGTTTCCAGGACAGCCCTGCGGGCGAGATCCGGTCCCCGGACCTTGAGTTTGATACTCTTGATCTAAGTAGTCATCTGCATTTTCCAACTTCAGATATGGTAGTCCTAATAAAAGGAAAAGGACATAATAAAATCAGAGCAAATCATTTCACATATACCCATAGAGCTGAATGATATTCTTATTATTAATTCCAAGTTAATTTAAGCGTGTAGATCTTTAAGAATGTTGCCCAAGTGAGTACTGGATAATTGTTTCAACATTGCATATGCTGCCAGTAGGCTTTGTGTATAAAGCTAAGCCATTCTGCCACTAGTACAGCCAGCAGAAATGACAAGAGTGATACTCCAAAGAAAGTGGAGGGCATTCAGTTGGAAAATGATAGGGTAGATCTTTTGTAGCCTTTGGTGAAAATGAAGTAATTGACCTAAAGATGAACATCCTACATAAAGATTATACAGCAGAAACATTAGCACATCTATATTACAAAAATCCAGAAGACCACTAGATGGTAAGAAAGAGTTATGCGTTTTCTAACTAGTGGTCATTCAAATGTTTGCAGCACATCTCTGGTAGCTCCACCTCCAAAGGGTGAGGTTGGAGATAACCTAGATTCAAATGCTATGCTCTATATCCTATTTTCCTTCTGTCACTACCTGGGTAAGGACACAGTGGGAAAAAACAGTAATAGCCCCATATGACCTAAAAAGCAGAGTTTTATTAATATAACAAAAGGCCATTCAGCAAGAATTCCTTCTTTCTTTCCTTAAGAACATTCTTTCCTTTTCTTTGCTGTTTTAATCTCACCCAGTATTTCTCACTGTTGCCAGGTTAAAGTAGAATTTCACACTGAGCAATGTGGTGTTTCTCTGAATGCAAGTTATTAAAAGAACACAGGAGCATGCATGTGCTCACATACACATTCGTAGAACCAATAACATATCCTCTTAAAATGGTAAACCTAAATAAGCTATGCTTTAGAAAAACAGCAGGACTGAGGGTTTTTTATATGGTTGGTAGCTAGCAGTTTCTTCATTGCTAGAAAAACAAAATTCTATTCCCAACAGCACCAGATTTTAGCCTTTAAAAAACTTCTAACATTCTCAAACTCTGCTAAATTCTCAGAGAACAAGGGCTATTTTTCTCTCTTTTCTTTTTTTAAAAAAAATACTTTTTACTTTTTAAAACAAGACGTAACAAACACTAACATAAAACATATACTCCTTCTTTATATCAGCTTCGTATTGGTAATCCTCTATTATTTATATTTCCCCCTCTAGTTTTCTTTAATTATACTTATCTTTTTGTCCCATTATCAACAAAGGCTACTTTTCATAAAAGCAGTCCTAATGAAAACAAATCAAGGCCAAAATATTCTGTGTTAATAAATCTAAATAATAAACACTCATGGAGAACCTTCTGCTCATACTGACACGATAAGAACAAGAATAACAGATTAATATTTTTTTGATTCAATCCTTTAGATAAAACAATGAATTGGAAATTCTTCTCCTGCTATTATACTGCTTTGTGTTTAGGCTACCTGTACAAAAGGGTATTCATGAACATGCTGAATATGACAAGGAATATATTTTAACTTGGTTACTAAATTTGATAAAAAATGATCTTCCAGTACAGTGGTATATTATGGACTAACAAAATAAAATCATTTGTGTAACTTTTTGAAATGATTTTGTTCTAAAAGTTCTTTGGGTTCTATCCAGAGCTTCTCTAGAATAATTATAATTATTATTATTTTTATCTTGGGCTTTGCCTTAAGAAGCCACACAACTATTCTTTAATTTATTCTTCAGAATCCTTCAACATTAAGGTTAAATGCATGCTGGGTTTGATACTATTGTAAAGGGTGGCATCTAGGTACATTTCTTAGGGAAATATTATTGAAGATTTCATTAACATAAACATATATTCATTGAAAAAGCTCAGGATAAATAGAAAGAAAATAAGTTGGAAACGATGGTTGGTAGGGAAAAAACTAGATTGTGGGGTCCTTCATTCTCTCTGATCTTGATGGTTTTCTTGATTTTTTTCTTGAAAAAAGTATCTTGAAGATACTATACATAAATGATCTCTGTGACCTTATCTCAAGTTATTGTGTTCTCTTTGCTGATGATGTCAAACTATTTAACACCACCAACAATACTTCTACCCTTCAAAAAGACCTTGACTTTGTATCCGATTGGTCTAAAACTTGGCAACTCCAAATCTCAACCAGCAAATGCTCAGTCTTACATATTGGGAAAAAGAACCCTAACACTAAGTACAAGCTTGATGGACATTACCTTACAGATGACCCCCACCCTGTTAAAGACCTTGAAGTTTTCATATCAAATGACCTAAGTACCAAAGCCCACTGCAACTACATAGCAAAAAAGGCTTTAAGAGTTGTAAACCTAATTTTACGCAGCTTCTTTTCCAAAAACTGTACACTACTAATCAGAGCATACAAAACATTTGCTAGACCTATTCTTGAATACAGCTCACCTGTCTGGAACCCATACCACATCTCTGACATTAATACAATTGAACGCGTCCAGAAATATTTTACAAGAAGAGTTCTCCGCTCCTCTGAAAACAACAAAATATACCTTATACCACCAGATTGAAATCCTGGGATTAGAAAACTTAGAACTCCGCCGACTCCGACAAGACCTGTGTTTAACACACAGAATCATCTATTGCAATGTCCTTCCTGTTAAAGACTACTTCAGCTTCAATCGCAATAATACAAGAGCAAACAATAGATTCAAACTTAATGTTAACCACTTCAATCTTGATTGCAGAAAATATGATTTCTGTAACAGAGTTGTTAACGCTTGGAACTCACTACCTGACTCTGTGGTCTCTTCTCAAAATTCCAAAAACTTCAACCAAAAACTGTCTACTATTGACCTCATCCCATTCCTAAGAGGACTATAAGGGGCGTGCATAAGAGCGCAAAAGTGCCTACCGTTCCTGTCCTATTGTTTCCTTTCATTATATCAAATTAGTATAGTTGTTGCATACTTTTGCTTATATATATGTTTATATGATGTGTTGTTGTTTTATGTCAATGTTTGCGTATACTGTTGTGACAAAATAAAAAATAAAAAAAGAAAGATGTTTCATTACCAAACTAGGGAACATCATCAGTGTTGTCATTATCATTATTATCATCATCATGATTATTTCTCTCCTGTCTGATTATGTACACATTCAAGCTTTCAATCATTCATAAATGCCAAGCCAAATCATATGCCAAAGACCATGAATAACTTAGCATAAATCTAGTACACAGTATTAAACTATCTCAAATCAGGCTGGATCAATCTGCAATAAACTTTTCCCACTTTACTCTTTTGCAAACCCTTTATTTCTATACAATTTTCCACTTTGCATTTACACACCCTTGAGTATCACAGACTGTCTGCATTAACACTTTTTTTTTTGGAAAAACAGCAACACTTAGATAAATTGATGAAATAAAGATTTGCCTTCTGGCCTCATCAACAGTAAAAACACCTGTGTAGCAGATTACCCTTATGGTTTCTCATGGTATTTTTCTCCCATAGCTCAGATTTATCATGAAGGCAAGTAAGCTAAATTAACAAGCTTTCTAGTGGCAGGGTTTATGAAATCTCATACATACAAGAAATATTTCCCATACTCTTTCCTGGAATTTAGAACAGATTATTTCATGTCTAAGTGCTATAAATATATTATAGACCTATTTGTACAAAACTCTCAAAATAATCCTTTCAATTTTTTTAAATTTAGCACTGCAAACATAAATAAAAAGACAGTGGAATCATATATTGGACTAAGCCAGAAGACAGTGTGTTTGATTTTGGTATAATATAATATGAATTCACCTCATTGTGACTTTTTCGAGCAAACCATAGTTAAATCTTGTATGCTCCCAAATTGTACTGAGCTGGTCAGAAGACTTGGAGCTAAATTAGAGATAGTAGTATAAATTCCAATTGCTCCAGAGGAAGTAGGCCTAGTAAGAAAACAGATACTATCAAACTTGTTAAATGCCTATTATTAAACATTCCTAAAATAACATGTGACTGTTTGATGGTAGTAGTTTATTCTTTTGGATTAAGTCTCTAAATAATAAACAGTTTTTCTCTATCAAACTTTCTTTCTTCAAGAGTCTCTTATTACAGTCATATTTAGTCCAGCTATATATTCTATTCAGATTCTAGTCACACAGAGACTTGTAATCTAGTGGGTAATTCTGAAATGTGTTCTATTATCTGTCAGATATGTTTCTGCTGAGCACTGCTGTATTATCTCAGCATTATGTTGTCATTATTATGCATTCTTTGATCTACAAATTAAGAAAGTATCTCATAAAGCAGAATAATTTTAAAAGCATGAAAAACAGAAATGTCGTCCTATAATTTAACATTGCTACAGCAGTTTACCTTGGATTTGGGTATGATTCCAAATGTTTGGGCACCGCGCAGAGTCAATCTTCAGTAAATTTGAAATAAGTAAGTAAGTAAGTAAATAAGCAAATAAATAAATTTCTGCTAAGCAAAGACTAATGTTGAAGTTCTTCTACACCATTGAATTGAAAAGCTCTAGCACTTAACCAAGTTCTCTCCACCCATGAAAATCTCATTTCCCTAATTTATAACATTTTCATATGATAGCATTAGAGTTGCATAAATCAATAAATTGCTAAGATTTATCTACATCTACCACACCATCATTATTTATAAAAACCCTTATTATAGAGATAAGAACATTTGAGGGATGGCCCATCAAATGAAGCACTAAGAATTGCTGTTGGTCTCAGAAGGGGAGGTTAAGAAATAGGCGGTAACTTGAGAAAAACTCTTGACAACTATGCCAGTTGGACTGTCCATAGTAAAAACTTGTGGCTCTTTTGAGGATATTCTGCTTTTTGCTTTGATCTCATCTTATTTACTGTCATTTTCCAACTTTCAAATGAACGTATGGAAATCATTCAGAAGGCACTTTGCTTTGAAGCTAATTTTTTTTGTTAATCTGTTCTTTAAAATGGTGTGGTAACTTCAATTCATACAAAGCCTCAGAGGCTCATCCAGAAGAACATTTGCCAGGACAATTTGCAAAGGAAAATGGCCTCTGCTCGAGCTTCAAGCATCTGCTGTGTAGGTCTAAGAAATGGGTCCAGAATAATCTGCACAGACTGCTAAATGTACATTTTTTGATTTTAATATCAGCAACCGTTAATGGTCAGATCAGGCTTAATGGTGCTTAATGGTCTCAGTATGCTTTTCTAAAATTTAGTTAATTTTTAAAAAATATTTTACTATATATTACAGCATTTAGAATATCATAAGCAGTGCTGATATTATTTGTAGGATTTGCTTTGACATAATTGTATGAATAAAAACATTGTGATTTATAAAACAATTTATACACTGGATGAATTCACAGCAGGTAAAATTCTTTCATTGATTTTGAAAACTTATTTAAGGGGTTTGGTGTTATTTGGGGTGCTTTCAACTCTGTTTTTACCCCGTGGCTTTCTGGACAAGTTCCTACAGTTCACTTGTCAAGGTTTTTCAGATGTGGTGCACCAGTGCCTGCTTCCTAGGGCTGAGAGAGAGTGACTGGCCCAAGATCACCCAACTCACTTCATGACTAAGACTAGAACTCATGGTCTCTATTTTTAGACTAGTATCTTAATCCCTACATTCAATTGGCTCAACAGTTTTACAAATAATTTTTTCCTCTATTAGATAAATACATAAAATGATGTAAAATTGTGCCATCTGTTTTTAGCAGTCATGATCAAAAGAGTTTCCAAGAACAACTCAATTGGATTATGGGGGCTGCATGACTCGTTATTGCAATCTGTTTATATTGATGCATATTTCATGAACTTAGCCAACAATGTTTATTCAACAAACCATGGGATTAAACTAAAAAGGGTTTATTATAATGTGTCAACCAAACTAATTTTTTAAAAGAATTATTTTTCAGTAGGGAGCCATTTCAAGGCATTTTTAGTTTTTGTAATAGAGTATTTGTTATGAATCAATGCTGCTAAACTAAATCAAGGACGAATGAGTTAAATATTAGTGCAAACAAGGACAAAATAGTCAGCTGGCAAGATGAGCTGTAATAAAATTGTGGAGGTTTATATACACATTCATTTCTGTTCAATGGAATGATGGAAAATTGTGCCATTTGTTTTTAGCAATCATGGTCAAATGATTCTAAGAAAGATCATTTGTAGGTTTGGCAGTAGTTGTCATCAATAGCCTGATATTATTATAGTTCTCATTTTCTGATATTTTGGATCTCTGGAAGCATTTAGTGTGAAATAATGTGGACAAGATTAAGTTGTTTCTGACTTCAGAATCAGAAAGAATTCTTAAGGATAAAGAATTGCAGTGCTGCAGACCTCTTGGACCCAGCTTTGGTGCTGGACCATCACATACTATTAGTAGCCTGAAGGCCTTTATCAACTTTGATGGTAAATCTTCAAATTCTTGTCCCTTATTGGAGAAAAGAAACCTGGCTTTGAATGACTCGAAATTGATAATCTCAAAGTCAGATTATTGCAATGTGCACTATATCAGATAGCTCTTGAAATTTGTTTCAATTGATAAAATGTGGAAGACAATTGATATGCCCAGAAGGTCTCACATAAACCTTATGTTAAAATAATTTCACAAATTGCTATCTACTTTTTGAGCATAATATTATAAAAACTAAGGTCCAGAACTTCCCACACTTGGAACCAAATGCTTTTTGGAAATCCAGCCAGGAATCTAAGTTTAGTTTGTTTTCTCCAAGGCTCAGCTCATGTTATGGAGCTATGCTTGAATCAATGGAAAACCTTCCTTTTCCTAATATAGAGGATTCAAAACATATTTGCTTACCAGAACTTTCAAGTATTATTTAACATTTTAGTTGTAGTAATATAACTTCTAAATAACAATTTGCAATTTGTATTGATCGCTCTATGCAACCTGTATGTGGGTCAAGAAGCAACAGTGAGAACTGGACACGGAACCACTGATTGGTTCAAAATTGGGAAAGGAGTCCGGCAAGGCTGTATACTATCACCCTGTATATTTAACTTATATGCAGAGCACATCATGAGAAAGGCGGGGCTAGATGAATCAAAAATTGGAATTAAGATTGCCAGGAGAAATATCAACAATCTCAGATATGCAGATGATACCACTCTAATGGCACAAAGTGAAGAGGAACTAAAGAGCCCTTTGATACGGGTGAAGAAGGAGAGTGCAAAAGTTGGCTTGAAACTCAACATTAAGAAAACTAAAATCATGGCATCCGGCCTTCTCAATTCCTGGCAGATAGATGGTGAAGAAATGGAGGTAGTGACCGATTTTTTTTTTCCTGGGCTCCAAGATCACCGCAGATGGGGATTGCAGCCAAGAAATTAAAAGACGCTTGCTCCTGGGGAGGAAAGCTATGGCAAATCTAGACAGTGTACTAAAAAGCAGAGACATCACCCTGCCAACAAAAGTGCATATAGTCAAGGCTATGGTTTTCCCAGTTGCAATGTATGGCTGTGAAGGTTGGACCATAAGAAAGGCTGAGAACCAAAGAATTGCTGGAGAAGACTCCTGCGAGTCCCTTGGACTGCAAGGCGAACAAACAAGTCAGTCCTAGAGGAGATCAACCTTGACTGCTCTTTAGAAGGCCAGATCCTGAAGATGAAACTGAAATAGTTTGGCCACCTAATGAGAAAGAAGGACTCACTGGAGAAGAGCCTAATGCTGGGAAAGATTGAGGGCAAAAGAAGAACGGGACGACAGAGAACGAGGTGGCTGTATGGAGTCACTGAACCAGTAGGCATGAGTTTAAATGGACTCCAGAGGATGGTAGAGGACAGGAAGGCCTGGAGGAATGTTGTCCATGGGGTCGCAATGGGTTGGACACGACTTCTCAATTAACAACAACAACACTGATCGCTCACTGTATTGGTATTTCTACAAATTGTTTTGAATCATTCAGAGACAGGATGGGATACAAATACTCTGAAATGCCTAAACTGCATAACAAATTGCTCTGGAAAATTTTACAATCAAGAAATAGATAACTCAAATCTGGTCACAATATCTTAGATATTTCAAAAATGTGTTTTTATGACTATTTTTATAACAAGTTGTTCTCAGTATAAATGTTGAAATTGCTTATCTAAAAAGTTTGTATTCCTCATCACCTAATACGAAGAAAAAATACAAACGCTTCTTGTCCCTGGCTAATATTTTTTATCCCCATAGCTTTAAAATACTTTTGATATTTTATTGCTCCAAATAAAAGGGAATGAAGTTATTTCCAGCAATTGAAATATAATTCCTATTTTATTATTTCTTCAAGATTAAGCAACAAAACACAAGAGCTATAGTTTGACTCCATAAACATAAGAATCTTCATCCACTAACTGATCAAATAATTTGTATTTATGATTAATAGTTTATAATATAGATCACAAATTAACTATAACTGAAATCAGAAAACATATATTTATGTTTATCAAAAACATATGAATCATATTCGGTAGCAGCACCTGGAGAAAGACACAGCTATCCAATTAAAATATACAGCTAGAAATTGCATGGGATTTGTTCACATCATTTAAGAGTGTAATCCTTATCTATTTTCAGTTTCAGCTGCCCCAACTCAGTGTGGAAACAGGTTTCAGTGTTTGAAGTTGATACAGCTGTCTGCTTTGATGTTTTGGATTTGCTCTGTTCAGAATCCAAATTCTATGGCACTAACTACATGTCTTGGGAGCCAAATATCAATACATTTTATTAGGGAAGGCTGTTTATTTGTCCTTGCTCTTCCTATTAATTTATTTTTTTTTATTTTATTTTGTCACAACAGTATACACAAACAATTGTCATAGATAAAACAACATGTACTGAAGAAAATATATAAGTAAAAGCATCAATAATATTAATTTGATATAATGAAGGGAACAATAGGACAGGAACGGTAGGCACTATTGTGCTCTTATGCACGCCCCTTATAGTCCTCTTAGGAATGTGGTGAGGTCAATAGTAGACAGTTTTTGGTTGAAGATTTTGGGATTTTGAGTAGAGACTATGGAGTCAGGTAGTGAATTCCAAGTATTAACAACTCTGTTACGGAAGTCATATTTTCTGCAATCAAGTTTGAAGCGGTTGACATTTAGCTTGTATCTATTTTTTGCTCTTGTAATATTGCGATTGAAGCTAAAGTAGTCTTTTATAGAAAGTATATTGCTATAGATGATTTTGTGAGTTAAACACAGGTCATGTCGGAGTCGACGGAGTTGTAAGTTTTCTAATCCCAGGATTTCAAGACTGTTGGTATAAGGTATTTTTTTTTTAATTTACATTTATATCCCGCCCTTCTCCGAAGACTCAGGGCGGCTTACAGTGTATAAGGCAATAGTCTCATTCTATTTGTATATTTACAAAGTCAACTTATTGCCCCCCCAACAATCTGGGTCCTCATTTTACCTACCTTATAAAGGATGGAAGGCTGAGTCAACCTCGGGCCGGGCTTGAACCTGCAGTTATTGCAGGCTGCTGTGTTCTAATAACAGGCTTCTAACAGCCTGAGCTATTACGGCCCTTTTTGTTGTTTTCGGAGGAGTGAAGAACTCTTCTAGTGAAATATTTCTGGACTCGTTCTATTGTATTTATGTCAGAGATGAGGTATGGTTCCAGACCGATGAGCTGTATTCAAGAATAAGTCTGGCAAATGTTTTGTATGCTCTGGTTAGTAGTGTAGAGTTTTTAGAAAAGAAGCTGCGTAGAATTAGGTTTACAACTCTTAGGGCCTTTTTTGCTATGTAGTTGCTTTGGCATTAAGGTCATTTGATATGAGAACTCCAAGATCTTTGACAGGGTGGGGGTCGTCAGTTAGGTAATGTCCATTAAGTTTGTACTTGATGTTAGGGTTCTTTTTTCCAATATGTAAGACTGAGCATTTGCTGGTTGAGATTTGGAGTTGCCAAGTTTTAGACCAATCGGAAATTAAGTCGAGATCTTCTTGAAGGGTAGAAGTATTGTTAGTGGTATTAAATAGTTTGACATCATCAGCAAAGAGAACACAATAACTTAAGATGAGGTCACAGAGATCATTTATGTATAGTATGAAGAGTGTTGGTCCAAGAACACTACCTTGGGGAACGCCACTTTTGACAGGAACAAGATTTGATATAGTGCTGCCAATTTTGATCACTTGTTGTCTATTTGACAGGAAGGCATTTATCCAATTGTGAAGAGGTCCTGAAATGCCGTAGGATTTTAGTTTTAGGAGAAGTTTATCATGTACTACTGAGCCAAAACTTTGCAGAAGTCTATGTAGATTGCATCTATTGTTTTTCCTTGATCAAGGTTGGTAGTCCATATGTTTTTGCAGTGGAGGAGTTGTAGGTTACAAGACAATTTTTTTCTGAAACCAAATTGTTTATTAGAGAGAAGGTTGTTTGTTTCGAGATGGAGTGTAATGGATTGGTTTATGATGGATTCCATTACTTTGCAAGAGACACAACATAGAGAGATAGGTCTGTAATTTTCAACAAGGCTTGGATCTCCTTTTTTGAAGATAGGGATGACTGTGGCTAGAGACCAGAGTTTTGGAAGGGAACTAGTTTTGAAGGCTATATTGAAGATTATGCTTAGGGGTTCAGCTATATTAATTGAAAGTTTTTTTAAAAAGTATGCACATAGTCCATCTGGTCCAATAGATAATGATGGTTTCAGGTTGCGAAGGGCTTTTTCAACATTATCTTCTGTGAAGTCTATATGTGATAGGTCGTTGTTATCATCTGTTGAGTCTATTTGAGTTAAGTCGTTGTTAACATTTTTGATACGATTGAGGAATGTTGGATGTGAGCCATCACTGTTTACAAAGACTGAGCCGAAAAATGTGTTAAAAAGGTTTGCTTTAACTGTTTCGTCAGTACATTCTTTGCTGTTAGGTTCTTTTAGTGGTGGAATGGATCTTGTTTCTTTAAGTTTATTATTAACAAAATTATAAAAAGCACGACTGGAATTGGTGCGTAGAAGGTCTTCTTCTTGTTTAGTGTGGTAAGTGTTACATTCTGTTTTTATTTTGTTGCAAATATTTTTGTAGCGGTTTTTGAAGTTTGCTACATTACCCTTTTTGTTTTTTTTCCAGAAGGATTTTTTTTTGGATTGCAGCTTTTTTATTGATATGGGAAATTTGCTTTTCCTTTTGATTTTGGTGATGAATTGTGGAACGTATAGTTTGATGATTTTATTGATTTCGAGTAGGAATACTTTATAGTGGTCTTCTGCAGTGGTACAGGTTGAGAATAGATTTTGCCAGTCAAGAAATGAGAGATCATTGTTTATAAGGTCATAGTTGGCCTTATTTGTTTATTTGTTTCATTATATCCCAATTTTCTCTTGTCAACTTTTTGAGATAGTCTGAACAAGAAACACAGACCATGAGTACTAACACTAAATTAGCTGTAATGTTACAGTAAAAATTGAGCAATCCTGAAAGCATTTTCCCCTCCTTTACTTTTACTTTTCAGAGAACTAGGGAGAGTCCCTTCTGAGATGAATGGCTTCTCTTTTCTTTCTGTGGATTGAGATATCTTTTGCATGACAGTTTTTCCTACATACTACATGTTACATGTTCAGAAGCTCATGGCAACATGCACAATTTTCGCATCTCATTCCATCCCTATTTTTATACCTATTATTTTCATATGTTTACATATGAATATATTGAATACAGTGTAGTTGTCCTGGCGTTCCACCTGCCATGAAACAAAGGTAAAAAAGAAGATAACATATATACTATTTTAAACAGTGCTAGTGTTGTACAGTTATTTCTGGCCATCATATTCTAGAATGTCCAGTTTATCTATCGTTCTAATACCTACATTCTAATACATTCATAATATCTCTTTCCATGTCCACCTAACCTGATTATTTCGCATTCCAACTTTTACCTCGTGTTTCTAACCATCTATTTCCATGTAGCATAGTATTCTGTATGTCCTTTATCTTTTATTTTTAGCATTAGTCTGTCCTTTCCGCACACTGCCTTATACACTGTAAGCCGCCCTGAGTCTTCGGAGAAGGGCGGGGTATAAATGTAAAAAAAAAAAAAAAAAAAAAAAAAAAAAAGACTAGTATCTAGTTTTTTATATTTTTAAGTTAGGCTGAGAGACAGCAACTAGCCCATAAACCATACAGTCAACTTCTTGATTCTATGAGAATTTAAATTTGATATTAGAATTTGAACTCTAACTACAACTAGACTACATTGGCTAAGATGTGTTCCACAAATTATACAAAACATTTGTAAAGCAGTGCAGTCAAAAAGAAGTTTTAAAAAAGTGACTGCTGTCTGTGTTGCTACATCAATAAATAAAATGATTATCTGCATCATTTACAGCAATTCCTGCAGTTTTCATGAGATTAAAATAAATACCCGTTTTAAATACATGGGTAACAGACACTCTGGAAATACAGCACGTATGCCATAAAACAGCTCTGCAGTTTAAAAGCAATAAGCCAGTTGATTGTTTCTATTCTTGCACATTACAACTTGCAGAGTATAATTCATCTGACTCAACACAATTTTTGCTACTTTAATCTACAAGAGTCATTTTCATCCCAGAGATTTTTAACTATTTAAATGAGGAGAAATTTTTATCCTTTTTTCTAAGTGAGCCTCAAAGCATTACTTTCCCCCTTCCCAATTCCTTTCCAAAATATGACTTGTAGCTACTGTACCCGTGTCTTGTCCTATTGCGGTACTCCCCAATTTAGTTACATAAGGATGGTTAAATGTACCTTATCCAATATGAACCCTTTGTACCTTATTATCGTAAAAGTGTCTAAAGCATTTATCAGGATGTGATTTTTACTAAAGTTTCAGAAACCCTATTGTTCTGTACTGTTGGGATTTGTTCTGAAATCAGTTTCATTGTCTGAAAAGAGGGTTAGCTGAAAAAAGTAGGCAATGATTTGCAGGAGTTTTATTTGCAGATTCTACAGCTTGTTCTTCAGCTTTAAAAATGAATGACACATCTTACGAGACATAAAAATGAGTGCTTTCCTCACTTTTACAATCTAAAAAGACATTGCACAAAGAAAAAAAGGTGATGAAGCGGGAAAAAAGAAACTCAATGTCCTTATAATTGCACCTCATAAGTATTTGGAATTACTAGCCATAAAAACAACATTTGGCTAACATTGTTACTGAGCAAATAAGAATAACCAGCTAGAACGCCACAGTTCAAATACAGGGAAAACAAAAAATGGCTGGTTTCAGCTGAGCTCAGCACGGTGCCCATTTCCCGTCTCTCCAACTGTAACTGTAGGAAAGGCAAAATTTGGTGCAGTTTTTTTGTTTTTTTCTTTGCTTTACTTCTAAAATTTCAATGTGTGTGTGTGTGGGTGTGGGTGTGTGTTAAAAATGAGAAAGTGTGTGTGTGTGTGTGGGTGTGTGTTAAAAATGAGAAAGCCACAATCAATCCCTCAATCTTTTTAAAACAGTGTTAATATAGGCCATCATCTCTACTTTTTTTATATCCCTGTGGACAATCCTGGTCCTTCCCTAACTCCCTTTTAAAAAGATAATGTAAGGATTAAATATTTTTGTCTAGAAATTAAAGCCAGTTTGGTGTAGTGGTTAAGTCATCAGACTAGAAACTGACAGCCTGTGAGTTCTGGTCTTGCTTTGGGTAAACTGGATTACCCTGGGTCAGTCACTTTCTTTCAGCACTAGGAAGAAGGCAACGGCAAATCACTTCTGAAAAATCTTGCCAAGAAAATTACAGGAACTTGTCCAGGCAGTCTCTGAGAATTGGACATGACTGAATGCAAGAAAAAAAATCTAGAAATTAACATAAAATACACCTTTGAAGTGATTTGAAGCTTATTTATTTATTTATTTATTTATTTATTTATTTATTTATTTATTTATATCACACAGTATATATAAGCATAAGCATGTAATAACTATACAATATATAAGCATATATATAAGTATGAGTATGTAATAACTATATTAATTGGATATAACGAAAGGAAAAAATAAAACAGGAAAGGTAGGCACGCTTGTGCTCTTATGCACGCCCCTTACAGACCTCTTGGAAATGGGGTGAGGTCAATAGTAGACAGTTTTTCGTTGAAGCTTTGGGGATTTTGGGAAGAGACCACAGAGTCAGGTAGTTTATTCCAAGCATTAACAACTCTGTTTCTGAAGTCATATTTTCTGCAATCAAGATTAGAGCGGTTAACATTAAGCTTAAATCTATTGTGTGCTCGTGTATTGTTGCAATTGAAGCTGAAGTAGTCTTCGACAGGAAGGACATTGTAATAGATGATTCTATGAGTTAAACTCAGGTCATGTCGAAGGCGGCGTAGTTCTAAATTTTCTAAGTCCAGGATTTCAAGTCTGGTGACATAAGGTATTTTGTTGATCCAACTAAATTAATTAGTGAGGTAGAATCAACTTTTGAGTAGGCTGTTGCAGTAGTAAAGTGCCAAATGCACACTGAAATTCTAAATGTGAATTATAACTTTCTTTTCCCCCATTAAAATAAATGAGAATAAAAATGATATAAAATTAAATAAAATTATAAATTAAATTAAATTAAAATTACATTACAGGGGTATTATGGCTCAGTAGTTAAACATGTTGACCTTGTGAGCTGGAAAGCTGACAGCCCGGGTTTGGGACTGTGCATGTGATAGAGTGAGCTTCTGTTACTTGTTTGTACAGTTCCAGCAGTTCGAAAGTATGCAAATGCAAGTAGATAAATAGGTACCACTTTGCTGGGGAAATAATAGTGTTCTTTGCATTTGGTGTATAGTCATGCTGGCCACATGACCATGGAATTGTCTTTTGACAGCACTGACTTCCTTGGCTAAGAAACAGTGGTGAGCACCACCCCTTAGAGTCAGTCACGACAGGACAGGGGAAATCTTTACCTATGAAAATTACACATTTATGAGAAACATTATTTAACTTCCCTTATCAAAGGCTATATGCAAAATGATCCTGCTTTAATCATGTAATTGCATGTATTCAGTTGTCAGTTGTCAGAATGCTGTAAGGTTTGGATGAAAGAACAGAAATGCTCCAGCATTTTCAAGCAACCTATAAAGAGAAAGTAAACAATAAACTTAAAATCTACCAGGGCCTTGAGGCCATTTGGATTTAAGTAAAGTTCACAATGTTGCTGTACTTGTTTGTGAATACTGCTAAGTAAACATCGATGTACTGCTAAATTAGGGGGGGGAAAGATTTTATATAGCTTGTAGACAATCAAGCGTTTTATTTTCTCCCTCAGCAATAAAACTTAAATCATAAATTTGAAACTCCTGCATAATCCTAGTAATAAAATGTTTGCTGTAAGTATATAAGGAATGTCGATCCAAAGCTAAAAATGTACTTCTCTCTTCCCATTTGGCACCAGCAATCATTATAAAGGATAGACAGGCTGAACAGAGAAGTACAGAACCACAAGGTATCCATTTAGCTAATCAGTTCAGATATGCTAATACAGGTAAATTCTTTCTTTCTTTCTTTCTTTCTTTCTTTCTTTCTTTCTTTCTTTCTTTCTTTCTTCCTTCCTTCCTTCCTTCCTTCCTTCCTTCCTTCCTTCCTTCCTTTCCTTCCTTCTTCCCTCCTTCCCTCCCTTCCAATCTGCTCTTTTGTGGAACCTTACGAAAATACTGGGAGACATCTTTCATAACTTTTTTTAAAAATTGCTTTATTGAGTTTTTACAATTAAACAATTCTTATTCACCTCTTGTGCATGACTGTGACCATTTACATATCATCACACTAGTATTCACCTATACTCTATACATTTTTACTAAATCTACATTCTATTTTTCCCCCTTTTTTTTCCTATTTTCGATCCAATTGTACCATTTCTCCCATATTATGTAAAAATCCGAGTCCATCAATCTTTTCAATTCAAGTGTCATTTTGTCCATTTTGGCGCAATAGAATACTTTTTAAATTATTAAATCTTCAAACGGTATATTTGAGCTTCCCCAACACTGAGCGGAGGCCAATCTTGCCGCAGTTGTCATGTGTAAAATGATATATGGTTTTTTTCGTATTTCCTTTTCATTATTCCTAATAGAAACAATTCTGGTGTGTATTCTATCTGGAAGCCTGTTACTTCCTGTATCCAACTATGTATTCTTTCATAACTTATTCTACGAATGTAACCACATTAACCGCTGCAAGGATAGCTTTTTTTGCAACTGAAAACATGGTTACAAATGATGCTTGGATACAGTTTAGTCATTATAGTAATTGCTCCATATGGTCTCCTTGCATGGTAAAAAAACTCCACAAACAAACACCATGTTTGTACCATGGGAGGACAGAAAATATATACATACAATTCCAAATTATCCAGTCTTATCAATCCATTCACTGCAAACTAAAGTTTATCCAGGCCAAAGGGAGGTGGTTTGGCTCATTTATGTTTGCATCATGGGTAAATAATAAATGGTTGAGTATCAGAGGAGTTGAAAAACTATATAGGACATCTAATGTCACAGCCTCTCAATAAGCCTCTCTCTTCATTTCTCTGCAGCCCAGGAAAGGGAAGGTCCAGAAACAATGCCATGGAAAAACAATTTGTAATATTTCATATTAAAGGCTACCCTACAATATTTTCCACTAGATCATCTTTTCTTTTCCTTTCTCCCACACAGTATGGTATATAAAGAGAATACACAGCAATAAAAAGCCTCATTAGATGTGAAAATGAGGTGATTCACAAGACCTTTTAAGAAAGAACAGACGTGTACAGAACCTCATTTCCTTTACAAGCAAAATGTCAGAAACATCTTGAAGAAGTTTCAATACCCAAAAGACCTCCCCCCCTCCACAAAAAAAAAGAAGAAAGAAAAAAGAAAAAAAGACAGTATAGCCTAAAAGAGATTTCAGCATACGGTGCTGCTGTTGATATTTATTTTTTATCAGGTTTTTAAGAAATGGCATACACTACCATTAAAATATTTGGGAGAGCAAACTACATGAAATGCAGATATATTCTATGTATGTAGAGTGCAATTAGGGTAAAGGGGAAAAAGTGGAATCCGTTTTTTGTCAATATGAAGTTTGGATTAATTGCTTCAATAATGTATCTAGGAAAGAGAAAGATGACAAGAAATTAAAACATTTTACTATAAGCTGATATGGGTGGAATTGAGATCTGTGATTTGCCTCCAATATTTGCATTTTTATGCAAAAGCTGACAGATAAGAGTTCTGATTTTTATTTTTTTTTGAGGATGGGACTAATCTTCCTTTCCTTCATGCCATTTCTGAATGAATTCCCCATCTCAAGGCTAATGTTAGACATAAAAAGAGAGTATTTAAATCACCAAAAAGGGATAACCAAGCACAGAGGGATTCATAAAGGAAATGTAATATCTCAAACAGAATGATCTGGCTCTGGCATATTTTGTTCAGGTTTTATTTTTTAAAAACATGTTTATTAAGCTATAAAGTATTATAAAATACAAAAGTAAATAAAAGAACAGTGACGGGGAGGGGAAAGGGGAAAGAGAAGCGAGGAAAGGTAGGGAAAAGAAAAGAAAAAGAAGCATTGACTGCCGACTCTCTCTGTTGCAGTAGAATAGGGCATTAGCATCAAATCACAGCATTTTGTTTTTCCATAATAATATGAACAAGTCATTTCTATAAAGATCTATCAATCTAATCTATAAAACCTAAAGTCACATTCTTTTTCCATGAAGCACAAAATTCAGAAGTTGTTTCCATGTGGAAACAAAAGTTTGGCATGTTGTTTTCTTTAATCAGAAGAATCGGTTTTACCATTTCAGCCAACTCCATCAACTTCTGCAATCATTCTTCCATGGTAGATATAAGATGCCTACCATTTTCCCCTTTTATTGATGACATTTTGATGTCAATGCTCATCTATAAGGGGGGATTTCAACGAACTGTGAAGAATTCCAGTGTTTTCAGAATTAACTTTATAAGAATAAGAAGTTATGAAAGGAATGAGTCTAGCTGTTACACTGGAGAAGGAAAAACTAGCTGGCTGGAGATGGAATGGAATGACATATTGAGAAAGCAGCATATGGACCAGTTGCTGGTTCTATTTGCTTACAGCTCAACTTGATTCTGCTTGATTCTGATACAGAAAAATGGATAATTGGCAAATCACTAACCTACTTCTATCCCAAATCATTCACATGTAAAACATACAAGCCCATGTCATTGGCTGTTTCATATTATCTTCATTAGATTGCAAATATAATTTTATTAGGTCATGGAAGTCAACTCCCTCTGAGACCAATTTTACATGCAAAATTGTTCATGATGCTAAATACCAAGTCTCAATTCTCTTTCTTGCACCTCTTTAGATCTGGTAATGCTTTAGAGGTGCAATGTCTCAATTTGGTCAGAGTCCTCAGCCAGCAAAGCTGGCTGAGGAACTCTGGGAGTTGAAGTCCAAAGTCTTAAATACCAAGTCTCAATTCTCTTTCTTGCACCTCTTTAGATCTGGTAATGCTTTAGACGCTCAATAATATTGATCTGAAACCCCAATCTTAAAATGCAATGTCATAAGAGATCAATATTCTTTATTCTATCTGGAAGAACATCAAACACATTTTGTTTCTTTTTTATCTGTCTATACTATCTTGTCTGGATTGCTGATTATATATTTAACATTCAGTTCTGGCTGCCAGCTGCTTTTTATTGAATATAGTTAAATGAGTCACAGTATCACACAGTTAGGCCTAGAAGAATCTACATCAAGTGTCAGAACTGATTTATGTTTATAGCGAACCAGCCAAGGAAACAAACTAGTGACAATCTTCCATGTGTCAAATTGCTGTTGGATTATTATCAGAAATGGGAGCTTTGCCATTCCTCTGAAGTTTCCACTATTTGGAGCCTAGTTAGATCAGAAAGCAAATTCTATTTCTCATGGCACCTCAGGTAACATTGTGCTCCCTTTTTAAGGATCCTGATGCTAGTTGAACCAAGAGCAAATCAGCTTGCTTATAACTAAAACTACTATCACATATTGTAGATCCGGCATCATGAATAAAAAAAGATGAAGTAATAACATTAATAAATAATAATAAATAATAATATAATAATAAATAATAATTATAATAAAATAATAAAACATTAATAAATAATAATAATAATATAATAAATAATAATAAATTTGTATTGTATGTATTGTGTTTTTTACTGGCTGTGAACCGCCCTGAGTCCTTCGGGAGAAGGGCGGTATACAAATATAATAAATAAATAATAATAACATTATGAAAAAAATCATGCACCTAAAACATTTGTCACACTGCCAATGAACTTTGCACTAAAGAGAAAAAATGGGGGAGAAGTAACAAGTTAAATATAGAAAAATTCAGCTTAACTAAAAACATATTCCAACAGGATAGAACAATATCTGTAGAGATTTATTCAATCAAGGATGCCTCATTTTTTCTTCTTCAGCACATTATCCCCACATAGGTTTTCAGTTCTACACATATATTAGACTTAGCTATTTGAGATTAGTAAATATTTGATCATAATGATCATGCTTATTTCTCTAAGTCTATGATTCTGTAGAGCTAACCCTTGTGTTAATCCTGATGAGTTCCCAGAACAGGTCTGGAATGTACAGCTTCTTCAGGAGGCCACAAACAATGGCTATATTGCAATATTAATATGCGATTGGAAAGCCTAACTTAATCTCATTTAATTTCAGACAGGAAAAAGATACTCCTTAAAATGGATTATTAAATAGAACAGAAATCAGTGTGTATATATATATATATATATATATATAATTTCATTTTGTCACAACAGTATACACAAACATTGTCGTAAGTAAAAAAAACATATCATGAAGAATATATATACATATATATAAGTAAAGAATATGCATCAGCTATATTAATTTGATATAATAAAGGGAACAATAGAACAGGAACGGTAGGCACTTTTGTGCTCTTATGCACGCTCCTTATAGTCCTCTTAGGAATGGGGTGAGGTCAATAGTAGACAGTTTTTGGTTGAAGATTTTGGGATTTTGAGTAGAGACTATGGAGTCAGGTAATGAGTTCCAAGCATTAACAACTCTATTGCAGAAGTCATATTTTCTGCAATCAAGTTTGAAGCGGTTGACATTAAGCTTGAATCTATTTTTTGCTCTTGTAATATTGCGATTGAAGCTGAAGTAGTCATTTACAGGAAGGATATTGCAATAGATGATTTTGTGTGTTAAACACAGGTCATGTCGAAGTCATGATACTCAATAAATACTCAATTAGTATTTATTATAAGTAAATCAATAAATAAACTCAAGAAATATTTCTTGAGTTTACTTTCAAACTCAAAAAATGAGTAATGCAGACTAGGAAATCTGAATTTAAGAGGATGGAACATAAGACAATAAGGTTCCTTAAGAAACTCTATTGATAACAAGCAGAAAACCAGCCAGGGAGATATGCCACAAAAGCATGACGATTACGGAAAATTAGCCCAACCTAAAGACATTTTTTACATTGCATTTCACCATAAGATTGGTGGAAGTGGACCTGAAATTCTATAACAATTAATACAGAAAGGAATCCTACTGAATGTATTCATAAGTTAATACATCAGATAGGAAATGAAACTACCAATTTGCAAGCCTTCCAAAATAATCAGCCCCATTAAATGTTAAGATAATGTAGAATATGGTGTGTGTGTAAGAATAGAACAGAACAGAAACGAACAGAACAGAACAGAACAGAATAGAATAGAATAACAGAGTTGGAAGGGACCTTGGATGTCTTCTAGTCCAACCCACTGCTTAGGCAGAATACCCTACACCACTTCAGACAAATGGTTATCCAATCTCTTCTGAAAAACTTCCAGTGTTGGACAATTCACATCTTCTGGAGGCAAGTTATTCCACTGATTAATTGTTCTAACTGTCAGGAAATTTGTCCTTAGTTCTAAGTTGCTTTTCTCCTCGATTAGTTTCCACCCATTGCTTCTTGTCCTGCTCTCAGGTGCTTTGGAGAACAGCTTGACTCCAACAATAGAATCCAACAATGATTGTTTGAAATTTGAAAAAAATGTCAAAAAGTACAAGTGTTTTATCTAATAAGAACAAAAAAAATAGAAAGAAAGACTGCTTTAAAGGAAACTAGCATTCTGTCAAGTATCTTCACTAGCTAACAGATATGAGTAGATTTTTCTTTTTAATTTGCACTACAAAGCAGTCACATATAAAATCTGCTGCATGATTTGTGGAATTTATGGAAGTTTCCATTTTACAAGTAAAATAATTCCAGTATAGTAATAATATTTTAGGCTCGTATTGGATAACTTGGAGTATAAGGCTATGATTTGATGACAAACTGCACAGTTTTTTTAAATGTGAAATTTCTTATTAGATTATCTCAAATAGCAGATGGTGCTTATTCCACCCTCAAGGTATGATTCACTTAAGAACCACATCACTTAGCAATGGAAATTCTGTTCCCGATTATGATCATAAATTGAGGACTACCTGTATTTTTCTCTGAAGTTTAGCTGTCCATGTTAATATTTCAGCTTCGGCAAGTCTGGTAGTGTAGCATTGTAATAATGTAATATTGCTGCTGAATCAAGATACCCATGGTCATCAGTTGCTTTAGAGTAGTGTTTCTCAATCACAATGCTGGCTTTGGAATTCTGTCAGTTGAATTTCACACATCTTAAAATTGCCAAACTTGAGAAATACTGCTCTAGAGCAGGAAGGAGAGAAGCTGGAGTTCTGAAAATTTTCTTTCTGCACAAGCTTCCCCAAGGATCATGACAGTATATTTGTCAGCCATAAACCCCATGCCCTTCTATCATTTATAATGCAGTGCCTGCTCATAAGTAGCAGCTTAACTGCAACCAAATTTTCAGAATGTGTGATTGCTCTTGGCGAAGGATAATGCATTGGCTGGATACCTATGGGATCAAATTCTACAATACTGTGCAAGGCAGGGGTGAAATGTAAAATTTGTTACTACCGGTTCTGTGGGCATGGCTTGGTGGGGGAAGGACGGTGTAATGTGACTGGGTGGGCATGGCCAACTTGTTTTTAAAACTTTTAAAAGCCTTTTTCTACAACCTCATCGGCCGAAGAGGAAGAGGTTATAAAAAAAATGCTTTTAAAAGCCTGTTATGATCAGGCAACTCAGTTGGGATTGCCAGAGGAAAAAAAGCTTTTTAAAGGGTTCTGAAGATCCCAGCTGAGTTGCCTGATCACCAAAACCTTTTAAAAATATTTTTTCTACAACCTCTTCAGCCGAAGAGCTTGTAGAAAACATGCTTTTAAAGGATTCTGGTGATCAGGCAACTCAGCTGGGATCACCAGAGGAGCCTTTTAAAAGCTTTTTTTTAAACAACCTCTTCGGCTGAAGAGGTTGTAGAAAAAATGCTTTTAAAGGGTTCTGATGATCCCAGCTGAACCATGCGATCATCGGAGGCTTTTTTTTTTACTTTTAAAAGCATTTTTTCAGCCGAAGAAGTAAAAAAAAAACCTTTGATGATCATGCGGCTCAGCTGGGGTGGGGGTGGGGGCAGGGATTTTTGCTACCGGTTCTCCGAACCACCTGCTGCCATTGCTACCGCATCAGGCAATCCGGTCCGAACTGGGAGCATTTCACCTCTGAAGTAAGGTAGTAAAATAGTCTGTTCAAACTTAAAACTCTGAATGGTACTGAATATATATTTCTTTCCCAGGAATTAAGAACAGTATTTAATAGTATTGTTCCTTTTTTCTGTCTATTAGATAAATTGTCTGTAAATGTAATGGATTAGTAAGAGAGAAAGAAATGTCTGTAAAAACCAAACTGAGGGCTTACTTTAATTTTAACAACATATAGAGTGAGGGTGGCATGCACTGTCTGGCCAATGCAGCATAACACATCCCACCAGTTTGTCTGCTCTAACTCTTTCTAAGGCCCTTCCTCCCTATCTTTTTCTTTTCAGCCAATGTCACCAGTGTCTCAAGGCAGTATAGCCTATAATAATTTCCCAAGGCCCTCTCCTCATTCCTTTTCCTGCCTCCACATCTGCTTCTGCAAAAGATGCCTCAGTTGGCATAAACATTTTCAGCAGATTTTTGTGCATTAAATTTGGAGTCTGTTAAAGTGAGACCTGTTAAACTGAGCGTTTACCAATATGCTAAAATGTCAAATGTAGATTAACTTAAATGTATGAAAATGGTACAAGAATAGCTATCTTATTGTGAGTACAAATAGTGAATACTTACGACCACAGTTGAGCCCAAAATTTCTGTTGCTAAGTGCCACTTTTGTTACGTGAGTTTTGCCCCATTTTATGACTGTTCCTGCCACAGTTAAGTGAATCACTGCAGTTGGTAAATTAGTAACACAGTTGTTAAATGAAACTGGTTTCCCCATTGACTTTACTTGTCAGAAGTTTGCAAAAGGTTGAGCCCTGGACACTGCAACTGTCATAAATATGAGTCAGTTGCCAAGCATCAGAATTTTGATCATGTGACCATAGAGATGCTGCAATGGTCGTAAGTGTGAAAATGGTCATAGGTCACTTTTTCAGTGATGTTGTAACTTTGAATGGTCACTAAATGAACTGTTGTAGGTTGAGGACTACCTGTAATTTTTCCTGCCCTAAAGTTTACCTAAAGCAATAGACTCTATAGAATGTAATGGTAAATGGGGTAAAGATATTCTGAGTGCAATGTTATCTTTTAAGCAGCATATTACTTGCTTTGCTGTGGAAGTGGAGCAGGTTTACCAATCAGGTATTCTTCCCAGAGGCTTTCTTATTGCATAAGTGATTATTTGCCTTCCAGAAAATCTGTAATTGTTTAATAAATAATATATTTGGAAGAGAAATTGACCATGTAGACAGCTGTTCCATTAAACACATTTTAATGGTCACAATTCACAGAGAAGATACAGCATATGGTAGGTAATCATAATGGAGTCAAGGTATTTGTATAGCTTTTATTTGAATCTGGGGTATTATAAAAGATGGCAGGAAAGATTATGGTCAAGTCCGGATGACTAAACAGATACAGCTCAACAGTTTTCTTAGCTGCAGAACAGTTTGCCAGTTGCTCTGCTCTGTGATGTTTTTCAATTTCTCTAGCTCGCTTAATGTCCTAGTAGCCACTGCTGGTGTTCCATCTACACGCAAACGAGGTTCTCTCCAGCTTTGCTTCCAAGCCCAGTCACAGTTGATCAGAGGCTACTAAGGCTATTTTAAAGTCACCATTGATATTCTTTGAAGTTGTGAAAGGTTTAAATCTCTACATCCTTTCTGTGGTTTAATTTAGCACATACAAACACAGATCAAATTGTTTGTGTGTGTGTGTGTGTGTGTGTGTGCGTGTGCACATACATGTACTCTAAATACACCTTCTAATAGAGTGACCTATTTTGGAAGATCCTGTATATTCTCTAGAAATACAAGCTGTGTATATGATACAGTGATGAGAACTATGTATTTGCATTATCACACTTAATATACACACACACGCGAGAAATAATTTGGAAGTAATGGTGTGCTGATGTAGAAAAGGGCATGTAGTCCAGTGGTGGGTTTCAAATTTTTTTACTACCGGTTCTCTGGGTGTGGCTTGGTGGGTGTGGCATGGCTTGGTGGGCATGACAGGGGAAGGCTACTGTAAAATCTCCATTTCCTCCCAATCAGCTGAGACTTGGTAGGCAGAGAATAGATGGGGTGAAGCCAGTCAGAATTTTTACTACCGTTTCTCTGAACTACTCAAAATTCCTGTTACCGGTTCTCCAGAACTGGTCAGAACCTGCTGAAACCCACCTCTGATGTAGTCCTTTTTGAAATGTAATGATTTCAATTTGCATCAAAGCAAAAACAAAACACATATATGTGTTAAAAATACTTCAAATCACAGTTAGCTTGCCAGGGTACAGTTTTTTTGTTCATTTTGAACAGGTAACTGAGCATTCCTGCTCTCATGATCCAGGACTATTAAAGATGAAATGATATAATGTATTATTTCCAAATATATATTATGATAGGAATATCCTGAAAAATTGACACTTTGCCTAGCTTGTCCATTATGTGTTCATCCTCCTTTTGCAAGGAACAACGGTTTGAAACTGATACAATCTAGGTTCATCAATTATTTTACAAAAACTTAAACAGCTCTAATAGAAATGTAAAGATTCTATATTGTTTTTATGCAGACATTATGGATAATAATTTAACAACATGCTAACATGAATTCACAACTATCTGGGTTCTTTATTATAATAAGAAAATGGTCATTATCCCTTCAGGAAATAATATTCTTTTGCTCTACCTGTCCTTTGCAAGGAGCTCTCTCCCATCAGAGTTCAGATGGCCCTGATTTAACTGGCCAAAACAGTCAAAGAAATCAATAGAAAATAACAAAAATAAAGATAAAAGATGGCAAGTGCAATGAAAATTTCACTGTCTCCTGCTAAAGGCCTGGTTGAAGAGCCAGGTCTTCACAGCCTTTTTTAAACTGGGGGCTTTCTGGATCTTGGGGGGAACCTTGTCCCACAGGACAAGCAATGCTACAGAGAATGTGCATTTCTGAGAGATAACATTATTTAATCAAAGGAACCTAGATCACACCAATCAATCTATGGAAGAGCTTATCTTCAGAAGTTGTGGGTGCTCCGTCATTGGAGGCTTTCTAAAAGAAACTGGACAACCATTTCTCTGAAATGTGGTGAACCTTTTCAGCACTGAGTGCTGAAACAGGAGCACGCACGGACACGGGAGAGCACCGGAAACTGGAAGAGCAACTCCCTAGTGTGTGCTTCCAGTTTCTGGCATGTGCATGCGTGCCGGTCACCTGGTCTTCTCGTTTCTGGCATGCATGCATGTGTGAAGACCAACTGGCCGGTGCACATGTGTGCGCTGGAAAACCAGAAGCTCAGCTTCCTAGCGTGCATGTGTGCCAGGTAGCTGCTCTTCTGGTTTCCGGCACTCCCATGTGCATGAAGACCAGCTGGCAGCACACAGGTGTGCGCCAGAACCCAGAAGAGCAACAGGCAACGGCTGGCATGCCTGGAGAGATGGCTCTGTGTGCCACTTCTGGCATGCGTGCCATAGGTTTGCCATCATGGGCATAGATTCTCCTGCTTAAACAGGGTGTTGGACTAGAAGATCTCCAAACTCCTTTCCAGCTCTATGTTCTATGTTCTACCATTGCAGTATTGAATTGGCCAAGAAAATATTATGGGAGACATGTAGTCCCTCAAGGAACTAGGCCCTATGCCATGTAGGACTTTTTAGATAACAATCATCACGCTGAATTTCACAAGATTCTTGATTATGTGCTGATTATATGTTGTTTTTGTATGTTTATTTTGGTTTTCTATAGTATTTATTCCATTTTTATTTTACTGTTGTATGACACCCAGAGTAAAACACTTTAACAGGGAAATCAGTTAGTAATAACATATTATATGTATTAGATGCAACTTCATGTAGTGAAACATGAAAATATTTCATTCCAAATTTTCATAAAATATGTAACAGTACTTTTTGAAATATATACTTTTGTTAATTAAGAAGTAGCCCCAAGGTATCAAGGCCAATTGTTTTTGCATTTTAGAAGTGGAAGTTTAAAGGAAGAAAACTGTAATTGTTAAAAACTCCAACTCCTGAAAGGTTTGCCAAGGGCAAGGAGTTACAGGGCATAATGGCTGTAATGATATATGGAAAGACTTTAGGAGATGAAACAAAGAGATGCTGTCAAGGAAACAGTCAGAACGGAGGCAATATAGTCCAAAGCAGTGGACAGTGGGCAAAGCAAGATGGTGAGAAGAGGCTGACAAGAAGATGGCAGGAGATTTGTACTTTCAGACCTTCAAGATTCAGTTTATATAGCCTTATAATAAAGTAGAAATAGCTTAATCTTCCTATCGTTCCCATCACCCATCTCCTTCCACTTATGAGTGCATGACTGTAACTTTGTTGCTTGTATCCTTACGATTTATACTGATATTGTTTCCTGATTGCTTATTTGTACCATATGACTATCATTAAGTGTTGTACCTTAGAATTCTTGATGAACGTATCTTTTCTTTTATGTACACTTTTATATGCACCAAGACAAATTCCTTGTGTGTCCAATCACACTTGGCCAATAAAAAATTCTATTCTATTCTGTTCTGTTCTGTTCTGTTCTGTTCTGTTCTGTTCTGTTCTGTTCTATTCTATTCTATTCTATTCTATTCTATTCTATTCTATTCTATCTGGTTGCATTTTCTCTCTGGTCTGTCTGAGAAACTGACAATGGACGTCTTAATGCCTTTGGAAAGATAAAAAAAGCTCTCAAATTTCTATCAGTTCCAAAATACATCCCAAATAGTGTGACAATTTAAGTCCTACACATTCTGGTGGTATCATAATACTCCAGCCCTTAGATCAGGCAATTCAAAGAATTGTACTGTACTTAGCTTGAAAGTTGATAACGATTTCCTATTTCATAGAGATCAAAGACAAAACACCCTAATGATTGAAAAGATGCAGTTCAAAAAATATACAGTCCCGTTTTGCTACCCTAGAATTTGATAAGACAGGAGGTGGGTTTGTCACGGCCAACCCGCCGTGGCCAACTCATCATGGCCAACTCGCCACAGCCAACTTGTCTTGGCCAACTCGCTGCAGGACAATTTGCTATGGGTCAAGAGTGATACTAATATTAAAGAAATGGTAGAATTAGAATCATTAAAGAAAGGATGCAAAAGGAGGAACAGAATGAAATATGAATAACAATTTTTTTAAAAAAATATTTATTTTGAATTAAATTGAATTGTTAAATTGTTCTGTGACGAGAATCATCCGGCAATGAGTTGGCCATGGTCAGTTATCCCATAGTGAGTTGGCCATGGTGAGTTGTCCCACAGTGAGTTGGCTATGGTAAGTTGGCTGCAGCAAATTGGCTATGGCAAGTTGTCACATTCTGACAGGAAATGTATCTTAAATCTCTACATAAGTTTTAAGATGAAAGAGTGGATTGCGTCTATAAAAGTAAGGATAATAATAAGAAAGGGCGCCAAGATCCATAAATTGTTTTGTCTTCGTCTCTGACAGAGCATTGAAAAGGATGCCCTTCAGCCTCCACAATTTTGTACTCCTAATTTAGTTGTTCACCTAACCAGAAATGCAGAAGAAAATAGATTTGCATTATTTTGGCATGTTCCTAGAGCAGGAATTGAATATTATTATCTTCACAATTTTGCAAGCAGAATTTTAAAAGAGAAAATCAAGCTACTGACAACCTTTCCAACATGCTCTGTAGAGAAGATCTGCCGAGGGCTAGACAGATATCAAAAACCAACAGCATGATAATGATTGCTCAACACATCTTCAGTAACTTGCATAGAGTGGAACTATTCTGATCTTAACCATATGCCCAAGCACAGAATGTCACCATGGGAGCAGCCTGCCCAAGTACAGTTGCATTATGGATACTTCAACTAGTGCTTGACTGGATGAGATTATGAAAAAAAGTGAACTCCTCCACCAGATAAATTTGTTAATCACAGTGAACAGTTTATTGACAGTAAATGCTAAAGAAAGGTATGGCCAATTATATTTCAAGATGATTTTTAAACCACACAAATTTACAACCCTATCTGCGTCCAAAAATATTTAGTTCAGGTACATGTAGCATATAGAGATATCCAGATTTTATTTCCTGAACTGAAACATGGAAAATAATTTTATAATGCCTTGGTAAGGCCACTTTATAATGCCTTGGTAAGGCCACACTTGGAATACTGCATTCAGTTTTGGTTGCCGCGATGTAAAAAAGATGCTGAGACTCTAGAAAGAGTGCAGAGAAGAGCAACAAAGATGATTAGGGGACTGGAGGCTAAAACATATGAAGAACGGTTGCAGGAACTCGGTATGTCTAGTTTAATAAAAAGAAGGACTAGGGGAGACATGATAGCAATGTTCCAATATCTCAGGGGCTGCCACAAAGAAGAGGGAGTCTGGCTGTTCTCCAAAGCACCTGAGGTAGAACAAGAAGCAATGGGTGGAAACTGATCAAGGAAAGAAGCAACTTAGAACGAAGGAGAAATTTCCTGACAGTTAGAACAATTAATAAGTGGAACGACTTGCCTGCAGAAGTTGTGAATGCTCCAAAACTGGAAATTTTTAAGAAAATGTTGGATAACCATCTGTCTGAGATGGTGTAGGGTTTCCTGCCTGGGCAGGGGGTTGGACTAGAAGGCCTCTAAGGTCCCTTCCAACTCTGTTGTTATATTATATTATATATTAATTGGTTATTCGTTCCAAATTCTTCATGTCCTTAATCTAGGAGAGGAATGTGTTTTTAACTACTTCTTGAGAGAACAAACAATTTACGAAATGGTATGGTACCACAATGGTTAGAAATGTATTGGACAGTGCCTCGTTAATAAATTCCATAGATATACTAAATACAAGTGAAAAATCAATAGCCTAGTATATGTAACACAATAACAATTTTCTAGTTTTCTTTCCTCCTTATATCCATAATATATGGTTTTTAATTCTGTGGTAGAGATAAAGGAGAAATATGCCTTGCCCAAATTTTTAAACAAACTCACCCTATGCATACTTTACAAAATCATATACAAACAGGAAAAAAGATGTACACTATATTCCTCATGAATAAGAATCAAGAAAGACTTTATGATAAAAACATAACAAGTAAACAATATCAAATTTGATAAATTTCTCAAATGTATATCTCCATGCATTTGTTGTCATCAACTCGACCTCAGGTCAATTAATGTTTTCCTACAGTTTCACTCATTTCACTC